>NW_006781396.1:145841-161186 GCF_000442215.2 Lipotes vexillifer | reverse complement strand
CTTTCCCTAGTACCTTACACCCCTCTTTCTCACCTTTACCAAATCCCATCACTGTTACTTACTTTTCCAAAACCTATATCAAAAATCTATCTTAGGGCTTCCCTGGTGGCGCAGTGATTGAGAGTCCGCCTGCTGATGCAGGGGACACAGATTCGTGCCCCTGTCCGGGAAGATCTCACATGCCGTGGAGCGGCTAGGCCCGTAAGCCATGGCCGCTGAGCCTGCGCGTCCGGAGCCTGTGCTCCGCAACTGGAGAGGCCACAGCAGTGAGAGGCCTGCGTAGAGCAAAAAAAAAAAAAAAAAATCTTAGCCAGTGATCCTTCTACCTATGCATCTTGCTTTTGCCCTGCACTACAGTTGTACATAGGTCTATCTCTCTAAGAGTAAAGTTGTGTCTTATACCACCTTGTATGTATGTCCCTTGGTACTTACACAAAACAAATGTTTATCGAAATATAATTGATAATTACTATTCTCCCCCTCAATTTTTAGTACAATCATTCACCAGATCTGTATTAAATATCTGCTTTGTGCCAGGGAGCTCAACACAAAGAACAAATAGGTTATTACCCTCAGCAGAATTTATAATCTAACATTTACAATTTCCTTGTATCCTAATTTTTGTTTAGAACCCCCACTAGATTACAAACCTCCTTCCTTTGTATTGATACTTTCCCTAACTACCTACTGTAATGCTCAACATACTCGATAAGTAATTGCTCAGTACTGGGAATAAAGCCAGGTTTGAAATCACTGACTCCCTGAACTACTTCTCCAAAGAGCTAGTATTCAATCTCCCAGGAAGATGATTTAAGCCTCGTTTATTCATTAATTCAGCACCTCTTATGTGTCAAGCTTCACTGTCTTGAATCATGATTAAATTGCAACTAAAATTAAAGTCTTTCATAATTTTTTTAAAAAAATCAAGGGCCAATAAGGACCTCTAGGCAGTCTCAGTAGACGTAAAAGTAGGCTATATATTTTATGCACATAAACACATAATCCCTTTTTTAAAAGTTATTACAGGCAATACTAAACTATTTTCTGTGTGGGAAGTTTAGTGTTTATGAATATAGAATACCTATTTATGTAAAGTAAGATGCAAATTGCTCTTCTAGGTCAAAAGAGCTGAATTTTTTAAAAAAGTAATACAGTTTTGACATATTACCAACTATAACTGTCCAATGGAAGGCAAGGGTTTTTTTTTAAATTCAATATTTATTCAAATTTATTCAATATTGAATTTTTTATTCAATATTATTACACAGAATTACAGACTGTTGTGATTTTTATTCAATTTGGTATCCTATTTAGAATAAGAGCAGTGAGAATTATGCTTTACAAACATTGCATTATTACTTCATCATTGTGATATGGCTTTACTTGATCGTATATAGAGAAAAAAATAACATTGGAATTAAGGCAATAACCACATGTGCTAACCAAGCACAATACCCTGACACAGTCTTTAGTAAAAAGCTCTTTTGGTTAGGTGAGGGTTGATGTTGCTGCATGCAGGTCAATCATTGCTTTGAAGGATAAGCTCTGAATAGCTTCACTCATTTAAAAAAAAAATCTCTCCTACTGGCCCACAATGGCCAGAAGAAGCCTTCGGTAATCTCCACTCGTATCACTTGCAATCCTTGTGCCCAGGGTCTTCTGATACATCTGACTGAACATCTGTTTTATTTGTACAAGATCAATCTGCATGCAAGACATGATATTTTTGATATTAGAAAACAGCTGTTAAAGAAAACTGTTATTAGAATTATTCTTTAATAGTGAAAAGATCCTAATTATAACCAAAGCAGAGGGGAAAAAACACCAGATGACTGGCATTTTATAGCTAGCATTCATACCAGTACTAGTGTCACCCAGTGAATGTCTGATTCACTGTTCTGTAAAGATATTGAATAAGGGTGATACTAGTTTCATCTACTATTCCAAATATATTAGTCATTTAAAAACCATTTGATAGAATGGCTATTATCAAAAACACAGAAAATAACAAGTGTTGGCAAGGATATGGAGAAGTTGGAACTCTTGTACATTGCTGGTAGGAATGTAAAATGGTGCTGCCACGGGAAAATGGTATGGTAATTCCTCAAAAAAATAAAATAAAAACAGAATTACCATATGATACAGCCATTCCACTTCTGGGTATACACAAAAGTGAAAGCAGAGACTCAAAATTTGTACACCCATGTTCACAGCAGCATTAATCATAACAGCCAAAAGGTGGAAGCAACCTAAGTGTCCATTGACGGATGAATGAATAAACAAAAAGTGGTGTATGCATACGATGGAACATTATTCAGCCTTAGAAAAGAAGGAAATCCTGACACATGCTACAATGTGGATGAACCTTGAAGATGTTAAAAAGGACAAATACTGTATGATTCCACTTATATGAAGTATCTAGAGTAGTCAAATACATAGAACAGAAAGCAGAATGGTGGTTGCCAGGAGCTGGGGAGCAAGGAGAATGGTGAATTATTGTTTAATGAGTTTTCAGTTTTGTAAGGTGAAAAAGTTCTGGTGGTGATGGTTGCACAACAAAGTAAATGTACTTAATGTCACTGAACTGTACACTTAAAAATGATTAAAATGGGAATCTTGTGTTACATATATTTTATTATAATTAAAGAAAAAGGGATCCTGCTTAGAAAATTTAAGTCTAAAAATAAATACACAAGAAGGTTTTTCCAAATACTGTATTACGGTTCTCTTTTAAAAAATGATTTACCTTCTTTCATATAATTTCATAGCATATGTTTTCTCTTGATTAAAAAGAAGCCCACTAAATAAAGTCAAAGAAAGGAATACATCTGAGGCTATATTTAGGTAAAAAGATAAATATAAAATTTTTTACAGCTATTTCATAATTAAATGTATGCTAAATTTTAAGAATTTTTATGTCCAGTGGGATTAATCTGCATAGGTCTTCCATACAGTTCTTTTTTTTTACCCCCCGCGCCTCGTGGCTTTCAGGATCTCAGCTCCCTGACCAGAGATTGAACCCAGGCCATGGCAGTGAAAGCGCCAAATCCTAACCACTAGACCACTAGGGAACTCCCTCATACAGTTTTTTACATAAGCAAAATGAAAACCAAATAATAAACATCTGGAGTTCCCTGGCGGTCTGTTTCACTTAAGCAAGGCTCTCTCACAGCATGAGGAAAGTGAACACTGTGCTTTATACAACCGCTACCAGCCGTGAGAAAGAGAGCCCTTTCTTAATGTCAGTCCTGAGAGATTGACAACCAACTAAGGAACTTTTAAGAAATTAACATTCTAAGTCAGAAAGAGAAAGACAAATACTGTACAATTTTACTTATATGTGGAATGTAAAAGAACAAATGAACGAACATAACAAAACAGAAACAGTTATAGACACAATGAACAAACAGGTAATTGCCAGAAGGGAGGGGGTTGGGGGAAGGAAAGAAATAGGTGAGGGAGAGTTAGAGGTACAAACTTCCAGTTGCAAAATAAGTAAGTCACAGGTATGAAATGTACAGTGTGGGGAATATAGTCAATAACTATGTAGTATCTTTGTTAGGTGACATGTCATAACTAGACTTATCATGGGGATCCTTTTGAAATGTATAGAAATATCGAATCACTATGTTGTATAATAGAAATAAGCATAGTGTTGTAGGCCAATTATACTTCAAAAATGAACAAACTCATACAAAAAGAGATCGGATTTGTGGTTACCAGAGGTGAGGGGTTGGAGAGGGAAGACTAGAGAAAGACAGTCAAAAGGTACAAACGTAGAGTTATAAGATAAGTAAGTACTAGGTATGTAATGTACAACGAGATAAATATAATTAACACTGCTTTACATTATATATGAAAGTTGTTGAGAGTAGATCCTAAAAGTTCTCTTCACAAGGGAAAACATCTTCCTTTAATCTTGTATCTATATGAGATGATGGATGTTCACTAAACTTACTGTGAAAATATTCATGATGTACATAAGTCAAATCACTATGCTGTATACCTTAAACTTATACAGTGTCAGTTATATCTCAATAAAACTAGAAGAAATAAATGTTTTTAATATTGCTAAGAAAAAAGGATCAAAATTCAAAATCAAGTAAGATCAGACAAACAGAGAAAGCCTCACCTCACTTCGAGTGACCACAATCCTGACCAGGGTGGAGTCATCTGTGCCGGCACCTTTCATAGCATAGTACAGCCTCTCAGCAAAGAAGGCAGGGCGGTTCAGGGCACACTGCACTGCAAGTGAGAGATGCTTCAGACGTGAAATGACTTGACAAAGGTGTGCACACACCATCTATCACTTCTAGCTGCTTTTGATCATTTTCTATGTAATCATCTCAGAAATCTGAGATGAGTTGAAGATTTTCTCCCCTTGATTTTTCTCAGCCTCCTTCTTTCTTTCCAGCAGCATCAGACAGGCTACCTTCAATTCTACAAGATTCCCTCTGGCCAATAAACCCCATTTTCTCTCCACAGATGCAGTCATTAGCTTCTTAACATTTTCCCCCTTAAAGTGAGAAAATCTGTAGCAACTGTGCCCTGGTAATATCTTACTTAAAAGGAAGAATGACTAAAATCTGAATTCTAGATGTCAAATATATCATTTGTCTGAGAGAAGGATGTAAGATACACTCCAATATAAAAAAAGAAAACAGATTTGAGCAAAGATTTGAGAATGATAATAAGAAATCTGACATGTTTTCTCTTAGGAAAATTAAATTAGCAAAGTCTCTTCCTGCAGACGGTAGAGATGTACTAACTATACATCATTATGTTAGCTACAATTACTATAGTAGTATTTGTAAGACATTCAATTGCTAATATCAATGTGTTACTAATATTCTCTTTAGTTTTATATTCTCCATGAGAATGAAATTTCCATTTCATTAAACATCTGAATGTCAGGACACCAAAAACTGGGTTTTTAATTTCCAAATGGAAAAGGGTCTCAATGGGCTAAGTACTTGAAAGGTGTTTTGGAGAGCTCAAAATGTGGCTTTGTGTGGTGGCACTCTGTAGTTCCTCAGGGCTTTCCTATTCACCTTAATGGAAATGCTACAATCTATCATATATTTTTGTATAGTCCTCAAGAAGGGCATAGAGAATAAAGACCAAATAATTTCAAAACAATCCTATTTGATCACATCACCAACCATTCATAGAGAATTGCATATAAAAACAGAGGATTAGCTTGGCCTCTGCCTAAGTAGATTCCAGGGAGGCTATATTAATAATCACGACTTAATGGGAACAACTATTCAAAGCCTCACTCATTTACAAACAAAACAAAGCAAAACACTTAGGTATCTTACAGATGGTCTTCAAACCACTTTCAACACTTCCAGAAAACTCACGGCCGACACTGCTTAACAAATCTCGATTAGCCATCTGTAAACAAAAAGTATAGTGATGAAAATATTTTCACACCTTAAAACAGAAGCCAAATCTTCAAAAGAAAAGCTCATACCCTGGAATACGCCTCCATGGTAGCTTTCAGCTGAGGAAAGCTTCTTGTGGCAAGAATCATGTTAAAGCAAGATTCATCTGTCCCTAATCTCCCCTCACCAGCCTGATAGAGACGCTGAGCATCTTCCTGAGCCAGCTGGTGGTTAACATTCTGGTTCTCATCGCGATTTCCCTGCAAAAGAGGAAGGCAGGAATTAGAAGGTGATACAAGTTCTATTAAAAAAAAAAAAAAAAGTTTTTCTGGGACTTCCTGGTTGTCTGATGGTTAAGACTCTGCACCTCCACTGCAGGGGACAGGTCCCCATGACAGGGATACGAGTTCGATCCCTGCTCAGGGAACAAAGATCCTGCATGCCATGTGACAAAAAAGTAAAATAAAATTATAAAAGAAAAAAAAAGTTTTTCCAACCTAGTCACTTCTGGATTTAAAGGGACAATTTACTAAAAATTAATGCATAAAGTTTGTCACACTTATCTTTCATTTCCAAAGAAACTATACTAGTGTAACTAGTACTTTATTACACTGCCAACTTTGGATTTTATATGACCATGGTTTAATGAGGTTATATTAAAATGAGAGGTTTTCAGGGCTTTGAGAGCTAAATTAAATCAAAAAGGTTTCCATAAAAAATCACACACGTTTTATTTTTGAAAGTGTGGAAAATTTTATTAACATTCACTTTAAAAAGCTTTTTCTTGGTACACCAAGAGAAAGGGGTTCTTAAAAAAGTTACTCTTCAGGGTTTGGTCCTTGGTTTAGAAGTTTTGGGGTTTTTGTTTTTGTTTTTATTCAATAAACATTTATTAACAGGTATTAAGAGACTAGGCATGATAGAAACCACAAGGACTGGAAGTGACTATGGCCACTCCATTCCTCCCATTAAGGAGATAAAAGATGCCTCCACAGAGATTAGGGTTATAACTGAGGTCTCTGGGAATTAAGTGCGGGCTCAGAGCAGGGAATGACAAATGGCCCAGGAGAGTCCAAGAATGTTTCTCTGAGGAGGTGGCTTGAAGGGTGGTAATTGGGCCAGGAGAAACAGAATGGTGTGTGTTGAGACTGCAAAATATGACACCTCCAGAGGCTGTGGCAACATACACAGACTCATGATCCAGCAAGTCCTGAATACTAACAATGCAGCCACTTCTATCCTCCGGGAGAAAGCCTTCTGCCACCAAAGGAATTTCATTTTTCACTTCTCTTGTGATAGGGTCTACTTCTATCGGTTCATGTTCTGAGCCAATAAGCACCGTCCCCTGTTCAGTTCGGAGAGATAAGCACTGAGGTTTCCGGGAGGCTGGATATCCTTGAACTCCAGGGTCTGAAGTAACTTTAGATTTCTCATGATGAAGCGACTACTGAGCCACGCTGAGGACCTCCTCTAATAGGAGATATAAACTACCACTCAAATAAAGAAATTATGAGTCTGCTTAGCTGGGATTTAAGATCAATATGCATTATACTGAGTTCCACTTTGTATTCATCCATGTAACTATAAGGTATGGAGCACTTGCTTTGTACCAGGCTGTATTAGTCAGGGTTCTCCAGAGTAACAGAAACAACAGGATGTGCTAAGTGGTGGGGACACAAGAAAGACAGGGACCCTCCCCTCAAGGAATTTAAGTCAAAGGAGGGAGTATATAATATGGAGGTTTCATGAACGTCCTTTCTTTCATCCAAGTGTAATCTTAATATACAAGTATTTATTGTGAATATATACATGACAATGACATGTGAGCCTTTTAGAAGAAGTTATAAATAACTCAAGTACTGCTAGCCTGTACCAATTTATAGACCAAACTCTTCACTGGGAAGAAGAGAGGGAGAGCCTGGGCCTGAACAAGAGTAAAGCTTAGATGGGTAGTTGGTTTCTCTCAAAAATATCAATAGAAACACAAACCCAAACAAAGGAAAGGCTGCCCTCTAGAGTCTCAGTGTCTGTCTGAGCAACAAAATGGAGAGGTGCTCCTTGAAGGTGAGAAACTGAGCACTGGGCACAAGGAATGTGTAGAAGCATATTCTAAATGGGCTACTGAATACAGCACAGGCAAAGGAGCTCAGGAACAACTCCCCAGATGATTGCCTTTGGATTCAAGCACACAATACAGTCCCATTTTCCTAGGAAGCCACTCCCTGGAATAGGGACCTTTACTTTGAAAGATGGCTGGGCCTTGAACCCTACATAAAGAAATATTCAGCACCTCATTAAAGTCTTAATAATCATTTTTTAGCATTAACTCTCTGGTCCTGATTTTCTTTTCATGCTAACCTACTCCCCTGCTCTGTCACTCTGTTGTGGGTAAATTCAATGTGCTCCCATCCATTTGCTTTCTTTTCTCATTTCCATACCCACGCACTTTGGCACACTGTCTTTTCTGCAACTACCTCCCTTTGCTGTGAAGAGCCTCTCCTCTACTTTTAGAATCTTCAAGACTGTCCAACCTGTGCACTAGCAGGATAGCCAACAACTCCTGATAGTGAATCAGTGTGCTAGTCTTTTGCATCATCTCTTTCAAATATACCCTGATTATCTCATTCTAAGTGTATTTGTAGTATCATTCCAAATACCCTATTTGGAGAATTTTCTGCCACTTTTCCAGCACATCTGGGGAATCAGAACAAGGAGGGTACTAAGCACAATATTACTGTGAACGCTGAAACATTTTCTGCATTTCTGGCTCTCCGCACAGTCCTCACTCTTGTAGCACTTGCATGGCGGACCTACATACCTTCAGTTGATGGTCCGACTTAACTGGCAGTACAATGCTAAGCTCAAAAGTACAGATTCATCGCCATTCTAAGACACAGAGCCTCAAGTTGATTTCTGATATCATACAACCTTAAAGAGGTTAATTTCTGATTCCTTACAAAGGCCAGATTTGCAGAAATAAATTTCAGTAGTGACTACAAAGAAACCTGTACAGTGGATTCTGCACTGTCCCTCTTAAAGATGTCAAGATTCCAAGGGGGCTAAATATTAAAAGGAATAAAGAATGGCCACTGGCAATAGGCAGTAAAAAATGTTCCCTCCACCAACACCCAAACTTTCATGCTATACTCACCTGGCACATGGATACAAGTAAACGTTCAAAATGCCCTGATGTATCTGACCTAATGTCCTTTTCAAGGTCTCGTCCAAATTCTGATTGATAACATCTGACAATTTCTCTGATTTCCTGATTTGTTCTTGTGCATAAAATTTCAATCAATACACGTTCCTGAGTTCCTACTCCCTATGTGAAATGAAGAAAGGGAGAATTATACAACAAAACATGAAATTTCTGAAAGTAGTTAAATCTTACTGTTCCGTCAAATATTTCTTTGGCCTCCAGACCTGAAAAGCTCTACATATTCAGATGATATAAAATAATGTACTGATTTAGCTGTCACTATAAATTCAGAACTGCCATAATTTATCAGGCTTTACATTTGAAATAGGATAAAATACTCAAAGTAAATGCCATATAGTACCTTCAATGCATTCTGTAAACTCCAGGCATCATAATATGTAGGTGGCATGAACAGGGCAAGGATCAGTTCTTCCATATTTCCACTTAACTCTGACTTAAGATCTTTGATTAAATCCTGTTAAATTACAAATACAAACTAAGTATATGTGCTCTCCAAATTTTGTTTTGCTTAAATTTTTTAAGGACAATATGAAAAAATGGAATTGAATTGCTATATGAAAGCCTCAACTGCTGTTCTGAATATTATATACTAAGGAATAAATAAATATTTATTTTAAGTTTATTACACTCAAGCAGACATATTTTACTCATTCTACCAATAAAAACTTAATAATATATTTATTATAGTTCCACCACTACACTAGGTACAAAATAAGAGGTATAGGAAACAAAGAATAATTCAAATTAACAAAATGATAAACAGATATTTACTTAGTATAAGAAACTGTTCTTACTCTATGAGGAAGTAGAAATTGTCATCATCGTGTTCTTATTTGAAAAGATAAGATAAACATTTTAAAAAAGTTAATATAAAGCAGCCTGTACTCCAGCACCACATGAGTAAGTAGCACAGAAATAAGCTGAAATAGGAAAAGTTAAAGTGGGCTAGAGAGCTCAGAGAAAACTTTTAGTCCAGATCTTGAAGAGTATGTAAAAATTAGCAGGCAAAGAGAAAGAAGAAAGGTATTTCAGGCAAGGAGGAAGAACACAAACAAGGGACAGAAAAGTGGTTCCCAGCCTTGGCTATATGCATTAAAATCATCAGCAGAATTTTTCTAAAAAAAAAAAACACAACACTTATGTCAAGAATGAATACCCAGAGATTCTGCGTGTGTTTTTAGGTTTGAAAAGAGATTATGATACTCAGCTAAGATTGAGAATCAATAGTATAGAGGCAAGAATGAGCAAAGCTTGTTCAATGGAACAACAAGACAACCAATTTTGTTAGAGGGTAATGTTTTCAGAGATTAGTAAAACAAAGTTGTAACTATATGCTTGGATTATTACCTTGAATACCAAGCTAAAGAGTGTGGATTTGATTCTGCATGTTGGGAGGAGTTGCTGGAAACTTTTACGTAAGAAAATGGCATTGATATAGCAATAACAGGCAGTATCAACAGGCAGTACGGACTATGACGACAGAGGCTATAAACGAAATTTAGGCTACTGGAATATTTAGGTAAGAAGTAATAAAGGCTTGGACTTAAGTGGTGGAAAGAAAAAAAGGAGACAGAAGACACATTTTTAAAGAGCTCTTTTACAGATTACATCAACAAGACATAGTCAATAACCAGTTGCTAGGACAAATCAGTGCCTGGCATACAGTAGGCACTGAAACAATATTCACTGATTAATTGACAAAGAAGAGTGTGGAATCAAAGAAGACTCCAAGGCAGGCTAGAGGAATAGTATTTTTATTAATAAGAAGTCAAGAGAAAAGGTGGCTGTGGGTAAGGAAAATAGGCTGGAAATTTAGTTTTAATTCAAAAGTGCTGTATGAGAAAATTCAGGACAACAAAGCACAGACTACATGTGAACTAAAGAAATTCATAATGTGGAAAATACATTTGTGAGAAAAGTGAGTCTGACGTTGAACCCTAAGAGAAACTAGTTTGTGTCACTTAATCAGCCTTAAGACTAAGGAAGTGGATTTTGGGTTGGGCAGGGAGGGTAGAAAAGATGAGGTGGGACCAGCCAGTGGAACTCTACTTCCCTTCTGAGAAAAGTAAACTGGATTCAGAGGATATCAGAAAATTTTTAGGATTCCTATATAAATGGCAAACCAATGCTACCCAGTCTTGCCCTTTATATTTAAGAAACGATGACACCTTTCAGCCACAGAATCTTGCTGGATTTAGTCACTGATCATCAACTCAACAAATATTTAAGTGGCTATCTGTTAGTGTTCCTGTGCTTGGTACTATAAATACAAAGATGAATATGACATGGTTTGCCTGATGGGAGCTCGCAGTTTTGGGGAGCGGGCAGTGAGATTAGTTACAGCAGAGGTTTTACAAAGTGCTATGGGACCACAGTGGAAGAAGCAGCCAAATTATGCCCAGAGCAATGAGAGAAACTTCACAAAGTAGCTTAATCAAGACAAATCTTGGAGAATTTGTTTGCCATGCAGGAAAAAAGGAAAAGGTGTTCCAGGACAAGAGAACAACATATACCAAACACAGAAGTATGTGTGCAGGGAATGGCAAGAAGTTCTATAAAGTCATAATACAAGATATGTTTAGAGGGAGGGAGAGGAGTGAAAGATGATACCAGGGACCAAAAATAAGCAAGGGCTACATAAGAAGTCCTTGAATCCAACTGTTAGGAGCAGATTGAGAACCAAGCTACTGATCAGGATTGTGGTCATAATCTACTTTTTACTGAACATGTGTCACCTACTAGACATAGTAAATAGGTATGACTGTGAGATCAAGGACTACTCTAGAACTGGAAAGCCTTCTAAGAGAAATAAATATTGATGGGACTTCCCTGGTGGCGCAGTGGTTAAGAATCCGCCTGCCAATGCAGAGGACACAGGTTCGAGCCCTGGTCCGGGAGGATCCCACATGCCGTGGAGCAACCAAGCCCCTGCACCACAACTACCAAGCCTACGCTCTAGAGCCCGCGAGCCACAACTACTAAAGCCTGCGCACATAAAGCCCATGCTCTGCAACACGAGAAGCCACCACAATGAGAAGCCCATGTGCCGCAAAGACCCAGTGCAGCCACAGATAAATAAATAAATTTATTTAAGAAAAAAGAAAGAAAGAAATATTGAATACACCTCTCCTGGGGTCTCTGAAATCTAGTTGTCTCTTCTTTGTACTCACCAGTATGAATAAAAAGAAAGTACCCAACCTGACAGAATGCAGGGCATAAGGCCACTGTTCATGCTCACTCCTGAAAAGAAAACAAAACATACCTTGCCATACATGGTCTTAAAAGCTGCTTTAATGTTTTGCCTTTGATCATTGGAACGATTGGCCACAACGTCTACAATTGCCTGTTCGTCTGTACCTGAAAGAACCATACATGTCTAAGTAAGGATGAGGTCTGTGTGGGGTGCTCCTTGATGACATCTTTTAGATGTTTATAAGGTGTCTGGTGCCAGATTAAATTGAGGGATGTGCACACAGGCTCACATATAAACTTGGTTTATGATATAAAGCTTATTTTTACTCTACATTCAATCACTTGAATTTGATTGTAAATAAGACAAAAATACGTTTTCCTCACCAAAACCCTTCATTGCTTTACGAAGAATTTCTGCATCTCTCATGGCATCGAAGTCGGCAGCAGGTTGGATTGTTCCTTGAGTTCCCTGAGTCATCGAAGCAGGCTGAGAACAAGAGGCATAAAATCCAAATCAGTTATTGTGGTAATCATTTCATGACACATACATATACCAAATCAACATGTTGTATACCTAAAACTAATACAGTGTTATATTTCAATTGGGTCTCAAAAAACTGGAAGAAAAATAATATGAAAAAATGTTCAACGTCTTTAATAAAAGAAATACTAACTTAAAAAAAAAGCCAACTCAGGTTTCTCTGCTTACAGGAAGACAACTTAAGACTTCTCCGATTATGGGACTTCCCTGGTGGCGAAGTGGTTAAGACTCCACACTCCCAATGCAGGGGGCCCGGGTTTGATCCCTCATCAGGGAACTAGATCCCACATGCATGCCGCAACTAAGAGTTCGCATGCCACAACTAAGGAGTCCACCTGCTGCAACTAAGGAGCCCATGTGCTACAACTAAGGAGCCAGTGAGCTGAAACTAAGAAGCCTGCCTTCTGCAACTAAGACCTGGTGCAACAAAATAAATAAATAAATATTGGGGAAAAAAAAAGACTTCTCTGATCATCACTCTTAGGCAAGGAAGCCAGTACTTAGGTTTTAGGATAAGGATATTTATTTTCATGGCTCATTCTGGAACAGAGACTATCCTTCTCTCACCAAAAGACAGCCAGACACCAAACTTTCAGGAAACAAGATAGTCAAGCTTGTGAAGATAGTCACAATCTTCCCATGCCTTGGTTTCCTTCTTGGTAGAACAGGATGGCAAAAAAGAGATTGATCCCTGGGTAGTGTGAGATGAGTGGCAGTGTTTTATTTAAAGAATATAATAATGGCTTTAGTGAGGTAGAGCCAGACTTGCCCAATGAGATTTCAAACAAGCAGTATACTTTTGGTAATAGCTCTTCATTTCCTGTATGGGCCCGGATTATTAGACATAAAATAAAACATTTTATAATAAGAAAAGCATGAAAATGAAATTGATGACTACAGACACTGGGAGTTACAATATTCTTCATCAATTTTATAAGGAAATAAACCAGAAAGCAAAACAAGGACTATATGTTTTTAAATACAAATCTATAAAGAAATTTAAAAATCACCATATGACAAAGACCACAGTACTAAGTGTTTCAGGCAAGAATCATCAATGGATGCTAAAATCAGTGGGTAAAAGTATAATGAGAACCAAGATATTTGCATACTTTGTAACATTACAGCAGAAAACCTAGCAGACATCATCTGAAGCAAATGATCAAAACCAATTATCACCAGGAATGAGGTAAATCAACTAGTGCCTCCTGATATGATTCACTAGGGACACGACATCATTTCTGTGGTATACCTGCCAAAATGGCATAACCTAGATTTAATCAGGGGGACTTATCAGACAAACACAAATTAAGGAATATTTTACAAAATAACTGGTAGTATTCTTCCAATGTATCGAGGTGATTAACAACAAAGACTGAAGAATTATTTCATATTAAAGGAAACTTAAGAGACATGACAACAAATGCAATGTTTCATCCTGGATTTGATCCTGAACCAGAAGGACATTACTGGGACAACTGATGAAGTCTAAAGGTTGGGTAATAGTATTATAAAACTGTTATTTCCTGTACTGTGTTTATGTAAGAATCTGAGTAAACTGTATGTATACAGGAATTCTGTATACAATTTTTACAACTTTTTTATAAGTCTGAAATTATTACAAAATTAAGTTTAAAAAAATTTAAATACAAAGCTATGAAACAATTCATTAGTTTTCTTAAAATATTCGAATCAAGGTTTAAGAGAGATGGTATACAGCAAGATGATATACCTTTACATTTTTTTAAAAAATTTATTTATTTTTGGCTGTGTTGGGTCTTCGTTGCTGCACACGGGCTTTCTCTAGTTGCGGCGAGCAGGGGCTACTCTTTGTTGCAGTGCGCAGGCTTCTCACTGCAGTGACTTCTATTGTTAATGGAGCATGGGCTCTAGGTGCGTGGGCTTCAGTAGTTGTGGCACGCGGGCTCAGTAGTAGTGGCTCACGGGCTCTAGAGCGCAGGCTCAGTAGTTGCGGCGCACAGGCTTGGGTGCTCTGTGGCATGTGGGATCCTCCCAGACCAGGGCTCAAACCCGTGTTCCCTGCATTGGCAGGTGGATTCTTAAACCACTGTGCCACCAGGGAAGTCCCCCCATCACATTTTTTAAAATTTAATTTTAATAATATATTTTATTTAACCAAGTATCTCTAAAATATCATTTAAAGATGCAATCAACATCATTTCAAAATGTAAAATGATTCAGTTGCTTTCTAGGCAACTGAAACAGTATTTCGAGTTATACCCATTGAATACAGCAACAGCAATATGCCAACCAATATGCCCCTTTGTAGGGGCAAAGTGATTGGGGAGAAGGAGACCAGACCCTTCGACAAACATTTTTATGGTCGGTAATTCCTCCCACTCATCTCTACTCTCACGCCAACATTTTCTTCTACCAATAAGCCCTAACAATCATCCTTCAGTAGTTTCTAAGCCAGGAATGTAAGCAGAGAACTAACAAGAAATATTTGTATATTGGTTTTAAGGAAAAACTAAAATTATTCTACTTGTAGCAAATATTCAAGCAGAAAAAATTTTTCAACATATTGCCTTTACATGAGGCCTAATGTATCAAGCACTGATGAAAGTTTTCTTTGATGTAACCACTGTCACTAAAATCCTAAGCAGGGAAGAAGCCTCTGTTTATAATACACTGAACTAGACAGTAAGAGAAACTAACCCTCATCATGCACTATTTGACGATTATCATTTTCTGTCATCCTCTTGTTTCTAAAAACAAACAACCACCAAAAGACTTATTCCATTTTTCATCTGGAGGGAAAAATGGTTTTGTTTTATTCTTTGTTGAAAGTCTAAGTTTGAAGTGAATCTTCATCAAGAATACTATCATTCTGCAGGCATTATACTGAACTCAAAGAAATCAGGGTCTATATTCTTGAGGTCAAAACTCTAACTACAGAGGATTTCTCAGCACAGCAAAGCCCATACTATCTGCCACCAAAAGTGCCACCCTTTGACTTCCATTTCATTCCAATCTTCCTGCTG
>NW_006781396.1:71568-145757 GCF_000442215.2 Lipotes vexillifer | reverse complement strand
CCTGCTGAAAAACTGCCACAGAATTAGAATTGGATCAATCAGGAGAGGTCACCTGGCCCCAAGACAAAAACTTTCTTTACATCTTCCTATACACACACACACACACACACACACACACACACACACACACACACCAACTTCTATCAGGGGATTTTCAGTGACAGGGAGCTCACCCCTCACAAGGTAGTCTATTTCACTTCCATCTATTCCACTTTCCATCTCCCAAAATCTACTGCTCTGTAACTTCCTGGTTTCAGTTTAGGGTGGTAATTGTTATGCAAGATAAGCTGCATGTGTATGTGTGTTTTACTTTTAGTGTTTTTATGTTTAAAAATCTTTTATATTCAGTCATAGAATGATGTCTTTAAAAGCAAATGCATGCTTAAACTAAACTAAAATAAAAATTCTCGTAACAAATGATTAGAATAACTACAGATTTATAATATGATTAATAATCAACAATTTCTTTAAAAAAGGATTGAAAGCAATTTACTATGGGCTTTGGAGGAATATCATTTACTGTATCAGCAAAGTAGCACTGCATAACAGAGACCACTGGTCGGAGCGGCATAAGAGCTACGATCTAGTCTCAGCTTTGACTTTCACTAGCTGTGTGGCCCTGGACAAGTTTCTTGATCTCTCTGGAGCTCAAAAATTCCTCAAATCTGGAAAGGAAGCCAGAAAATGGCTAAGCTGTTTTTCTTCCAATTCTGTAACCCCTTACCAATCCCAGCTTAAAAAAAGCTTAAAAATGCTAGATCTTTATGAACAGACAATATGAAATGAGAAAATCAAGATAAGGTAAACATAAAACTGCTTATGTTCCTAGTAACTTGCATAGGATATAAAAGAATTAACAAGTCAATTAAAGAATAAAACTTAATATTAAAATAAGGAGCTATATTGAGATAGGGCAAAGATTTGATATACGGGAGACCTTCTGAGACTCCTGAAAAATCAATTTAACAGACATTAATTGACTACTGTATTTAAAGCCCTGCCAAGCACTACAGGGACATAAAGATAAAAACAGATACAATGAGCCCTCAAGGAAGTGGTGAGAGACAAATACAGGAGAAATTAGAAACAAATGAAGGCATATATAGGAGATCTAGTGATTAGTGAACATTAAAAAACCTTACTCACTTCACTGCTATAATCCAAAGAAACAGGAGAGGAAACAGGATAGGAAGGTAAGGATTCTGTATTGATCTAAAAGAAGAGTGGAAAGTTATAAAGGTAAAAAAGGAAAACAAAACCATACTTCATAAAACACTGCCAGAAATATCAATCACCCAATCACCTGAGTTCATAGTTATACTGCCAACAAGGGAGGAGGAAAAAGAACTAAAACCAACGCCAAGAGTCCAAGTGAATCACTATGAAAAAGAGTATGGGTGTCATCACCTGTGAGAAGGGACCTATGTTTGTCTTATTAAAGTCATCAGGACAGTACTTAAAAGCAGGTGGACCAAAGAGCATGGAGTCTAACAGAAGCAAAGATTAAAGTCTTAAGTGAACTGTCTTAGACCATCTCCTCTGCTTCATGGAAACCTCTAATGTTAGCAAAGGAGTAGTGCCCTTCTTTAGCATTATCCAGTTACCTAGACTAAATTTAAAAGGTAGGAAAAAAAAAAAAAATACCTGACTAGGGTAAGGAGATTGTCCTCCAGGGTACTGAGAAGGCATCGGTCCCCCAGGAAAACCACCTACATATTAAGAAAAAATACAGCAATCAGGTCTTAACAGATTTAATTTTTCAAAACAGCACTGATTTATTATGAATACAGAAACATATGTGAATATTCACACTACTTATTCACTAGGATAATTTTTAAGTTTTATAATTTACTGAATCAAAAACCAACTTTGGTCACAAGGACCTTTTAAAATATTCCATGTCCTAATTTCTTTAAAATAATTTAACATAATTTCTTTATAAACAATACTCTAAAAAAAGAACAAAACACTTGAACCAGATTAAATTCTGATTCCATCCAGAAAGGATGACAGGACACAGTTCTGGGGGTTGTTTCCTTTGTGCTATACTAATGAGCAGAGAAGTTCCTGAAGGTTTTGCTTTTTGGCTTCAGGACAGATAATTTTTTTTTAATTGAAAAAATAGGTCCTTATTACCATCTTGCTGATTAAACTTTTTCATCAAATTAATACACTTCATGAAACCGTAAACTACCTAAGAAGTATTTAATATAAACATTTACTAAAGACGATCCCAAACATAAACTACTAAGTTCCTTCAACAGCAAATGCAAGATTCAAAATATCAAGCTACTGTTTTTCTCCGGACAGTTAGTACATACCAGGTAGTGGGACCTGGGATGGGCCCCCGCCGTAAGACTGTGAGGGTGGCTGTGGATAGCCAGAAAAGCCTGCTCCACTTGGTGGGGCTCCAAACCCTTGGCCTGGAGGAAGAACAAGAGAAAAAAAGAAACAAACTACAGTGAGAGTTCTCATGATTGAAGTGAAAACTTTAGAAACAGTAGAAGAAAATATACTATTAATGCTATAGCAGTAGTCCCTTTTGGTCTAAATTCAATTTCTCAACAAATCCTTCCCCATTAAAAAATAAATTTAAGAAAAATGTTACTTCATTCATCTGCCTTAATAACTTATAATACAAAAGTGCTAAGATTTTTGTCTGTCTGTTTGGTTGGTTGGTTTGGTTTTTTACATACTGTGGACAAAGCTGTCCTAAGGTCACAATCATGACAAATGAAATATATTAATCAGTTCTTAAGATTACAAATTATCAACCAAACCATTATATATTGGTCCTTTATTACCATGAGATTTATTCTAATTCCTTTCACAACAGAATTTTGGAGACTGCTCCCAGCTTTCATGCCTCCTGAGAACCTTTATCCTTCTATCTTGCCAGCTAGGTCCTTACTGTTTAAGGTAGAAAGTAGGCTAAGAGCAACTCTGACCTCGTACAAAACAAGAAGGAACCGAGAGGATTAAAGAGAGAAGAAAAAAAATGCTATACTAATTCCACAACCCAGGACTCACCTCCAGGATAGGATGGAGCTCCCCCTGGCTGTGGGGCACTGGGATAGCCTCCAGGGGCAGGGCAGCCTCCAGCTCCTGGGTAGCCTCCAGCTCCTGGGTAGCCACTACTTGGTGCTGGTGGGTAGGCACCTCCTCCCACTGGAGGAAAGCCACTAGGATAAGAATACTGACCAGGAGGAGGAAAAGATGACTCCTGACCCGCAGGCTGAAAAACCAGAAAAATTTTCAAATGAATGTGATCACCAAGAAATAGAACCTAGCTAAGGAAACAAACAAAGATAACTGTTAAGGTCTAGTTTATTCTTTTACATATTAAAAAGCCCATTAGAAGTCCTGGTATCTCATACTAGTTTATCAGTATACTAGTTTTTCAGGACACTTGTTTGTCAGAATTCAGTTATATATAAATCTACCTGTGTTAGGCAAGAAGGGTCTGTTTCTCTATTCAGGAGTAAGAACCAGGCTCTTTCCAAACCTCAAGCCTTCAGGAACAACTAGCAAAGCTCATTAGTTCCTTCATTTTCCTAGCACCTGGAAATAATATTTGCCTCTCTACCCTAAAGAGAAGAATTCATGGCTTTCTTGCAACACATCTGGACCTGTGCATAATAGGGGGGGAAAAAAAAAAGGTGACCTGAGTCATACACTGGATGTGACATTTTGGACCTCAGTTCAGATCACACAATGTCTAAGTGTGGAGAGACTGTTACATGTTCACTACACTTTTTCCCAGGCCACAAAACTAGACTACATTTCCCAGGACCCCGTTACAGTTAAATAGGACCATATGACCGAATACTGGTAAACAAATGTGGACAGAAGTAACGTACGTGACTTCCAGCCTGGTCCCCTTAACTTTCTGCCCAGTCCTCTAAGCTCTCTCTTCCCCTCTCTTTTCCTTCATCTGCCAGCTGGAAGCAGAAGATCCAGTGGAGGACTCCAAGGCACTAGAGAATGGTAGAGCCAATATACCAAGGCAACAGAGGATGGAAGGAGCCTGGCAACCCGCAAGACGAGATGGAACAAAGCCTCCTAGCTCCCCACCACACCCCTCTCCCCGCCACCCCCACCACTGACTTCCAGGAGACTGAAGTAAGCAAGTAATAAGTTTTTATTGTGTTAAGTCATTGGGATGTTAGGGTTGTCTGTTTTAACAATTAGCTGATATTGACTGAAATGGTGGTCAGAGTCCAGTTTAGTACATAGGGACCTGGGAACATATTCATAATTCTCATCTCTTCAATGATAAATTCAGGAGAGCTATGTATTCACTTTACATAAGAATATACATATTATCATTAATCTGTATAGGCCCCTCTTTCTATTCTCCCAGAGTTAGAAAGAAGCCCTGCATACTTATGAGCATAAAATTGAAACACACTTCTTACTTATGCCTCAGCTATGAGGTTAGTCCTCAGAATAATAGCACATTTAAAACATGCACTCCAAATACTAAAAGTCTCAGAAGTACTAATCCAGGGACCTCTAATCCACTGCAATTTGTTACCTATGAGTCAAGCTCCTCTTAAGTTTTTTTTTTTTTTTTTTAAAGATGTTGGGGGTAGGAGTTTATTAATTAATTAATTTATTTTTGCTGTGTTGGGTCTTCGTTTCTGTGTGAGGGCTTTCTCTTAAGCCCCCTCTTAAGTTATTTTAAATCTTCTAACACAAAGGTTAAAAACTAGTAACTCAGGACTTCCCTGGTGGCACAGTGGTTAAGAATCCGCCTGCCAATGCAAGGGACACGGGTTCGATCCCTGGTCCGGGGAGATCCCACATGCTGCTGAGCAACTAAGCCCGCGCACCACAACTACTGAAGCTGGCGTGCCTAGAGCCCGCGCTCCGCAGCAAAAGAAGCCACCATAATGAGAAGCCCACGCACCGCAACGAAGAGTAGCCCCTGATCTCTGCAACTAGAGAAAGCCCACACACAGCAACGAAGACCCAACGCAGCCAAAAATAAATAAATACTTAACAAACAAACAAACAACAACAAAAAAACCCAGTGACTCATAGGATCGATTTAGCTTACATACATGTTGTACTGAATCATACAGCATTTAACGTTTTAAAATATTCATTTCCCAATTTTAAAAATTGGGCAATTTCACATAAAATCCAGATTGTTGGCTTTACTTGAAGATATGGAATTATCCAGCAACACTGGGTCAGCCTCCCTGCATGGACACATCCGGCTTAAGCTGACTAACTGCTGCCTTTCCACAGGTGAGCCAAGTCCCTGTAGTTCCCCACAACACCTGCCTTCACTCATGTACTCTACTCAGTACTTCTGGCCATTTGAATTTATGACCCCTGCTCTAGCATATCTGTAAGATCTGTCATGGGCTGGCTAGTTCTATACAAGATCTGTGCCAAGGACATGAGCTATTTTAGTATCATAAGTGGCAATACTTACAGGATATCCAGGGAAAGCTGGGTAGCCTGTGGGGGGATAGCCCGGGTACGACATTCTGTAACAACAATAAAAAATGTCTTCTGTAATTTCCTATAAGGATTAAGGCCTTTGAAGATATATTTTGTCATAGGGTTTAATCAAAACACACCTTCTTTCAAAAGAGTCTAGCAGGCAGACTGATTCAGTAGTTCTGAGACGGGGCCCAAGATTCTGTATTCCTAACTAAGCTTCCAGGTGATGCTATTGCTGCTGGTCTGTGAATATTTTGATACCAGAATATTTTGGCATTTCTGAATCTACCACCTAATTTGCCAAATTTTTCAGTATGTGTTTTGGCTCGTCTCCCCAATACAGCTATAAATGATTTGTATTTCTTTTTTATCAAGACCCCAAACAATGACATATATACACTACTATATATAAAACAGATAACTAATAAGGAGCTACTTTATAACACAGGAAACTCTACTCAATACTCTGTAATGGCCTGTATGAGAAAAGAATCTAAAAAAGCGTCAAAATATGTATATGTATAACTGATTCACTTTGCCATACACCTGAAATTAACACAACATTGTAAATCAACTATACTCCAATAAAAAATTTTTTTAATAAAGGACCCCAAACAAATCCAGTTCAACACTTACAACAGCCCACTATTTAATAAGCACTGTCCTAGGTGCTGATACAGAGATGAGGGGGGAGGAAAATGAGAAAATAAATTTAAGTTATTATAGTGCTCCTTATGACATAAGCACAGTATAGAAGCTAAAAACTTGCTAAATTGAGAATGAATGGGCATATATTTAGTCGAAGTTGAAAGAAAATAAGAAAACTGATACAGTCAGTTTTAAAACAGTCATTTGGAATCCAAAGACCTGGATGCAAAGGACGTTAAATCATTTTTTGCTGTCTTCTTCCCCAAGCCCAGCTGATAAAAAAAAGTAGTAAAGGAGAAACAATACCATCCAAGAACAGTCAGATGGACCAAGGGTAAAAGAGGTCAGGGTCAAAATAAAGTGAAAAAGTCTGAAAATAATTTATGAGAGAAATTAATAATAATTTTATTTATTATTATTATTTTTTTTTTTTTTTGGCACGCGGGTCTCTCACTGTTGTGGCCTCTCCTGTTGAGGAGCACAAGCTCCGGACGCACAGACTCAGCGGCCATGGCTCACGGGCCCAGCCACTCTGCGGCATGTGGGATCTTCCCGGACCGGGGCACGAACCCGTGTACCCTGCACTGGCAGGTGGACTCTCAACCACTGCGCCACCAGGGAAGCCCAATAATAATTTTAAAGGCAACAAGTTTTATAGCACCAAAGACTACAAAAACAATTTAAATTTCTAAATCTCAGGAACTGTTCCAGTGACAAAGTCCTATTTCTACAACCTTTAGCTACTACATTAAATCTTACCTTTAAAGGCACTAGAGGAATTACGTCAACAAGAGTTTCTGAACAGAATGAAGATAAAGACTATCTGTACATGAGAAAACTTAAAGCAACTTTAAGAAAATGAATCTGGGTACATTTTGAAGTATAATTATATAAAGGACTAGAATGCAATTCTATTTCCAGGATGTACCTCATAAAAATACTTACACAAATGCAAAATTATATACGTACAAAGCTATTCATTACATACTATTTGTAACAGAAAAAGGTTGGGAATTCCCTGGCAGTTCAGTGGATAGGACTCAGCGCTTTCACTGCCACGGGCTGGGTTCAATCCCTAGTCAGGGAACTAAGATTCCGCAGGCCAAGTGGCATGGCCAAAAAAAAAAAAATCGGTTAAAAACAATCTAAAAGTCCATTAATAAGGAACAGGTAAAACAGATTATGGATAGCCATACAATGAAGTGTTAGGCAACTATTAAAAATGAGCAGCTCTCTTTTTACTCATATGTGAAACCATCTCTAAGTCATATTAAGTGGGAAAAAGCAAGATGAAAAACTACATAGATAATTTGCAACCAAATGTGTAAAAATTACATTTATTTGCTTGTATACAGAGAATATCCCTGAAAGTATACTCAAGAAAGTAGGAAACAGTACTCCACTGCTGCCTCTGGAGAGGAGAGCTGGGGCATAACAAGGAGACTTTTCAATGTACTAAAAAAAAGGGCTAAGTGTCCTTTTGGAATTATGCATGTATCATCTATTCAAAACGCAGATTTAAAAAGCTTTTGTAAAAAGCTGAAACAAACCCAAGTTTGGTGACTCAACAAACTACTCAACTTTGCCCAAGGAATAATCAGACTATACCAGTGAACCAGAACTTTAATTTCCTTTTCAACATCCTCCATCAGCAACTACTTTTAAAAGACTAGAAAAGCATTCTTGGTTTTCCAAACCATCTCCACCCAGTGAGTCAACTACTAAAAGGGGTGGGTCTCACTATTCAAGTCTCAGAGATGGCATGAAGCCCAGGAACACAGGAGGCAGCTGTTGCAAATTTATGAAACAAATACAAAATAGAAAGGGTGTATGAAGATGGCCAACAGCAAATACTACAATTTTCCAAAACCTGCCTCTTGACTGGGAAAGACCATTTAAATCTGTCAGCAAGGGCCCTTCAATAAAGAACTGGAGGCACGACTAGGCTCTGCATGGACAGGGTAGGCAGTCTCCACCAGTGAGGACTGAAAGGAGGCTTCACTTTGCAGTGGTCGAAATTCTCTCTTCTACCTCCCTATCTAGTACTTGAAACTCCTTCCCTGCCTGATAGGTAACTCATTACACTCATTATCTAATTAGGACAGATTATCAGATCAGCTCCCCACCAACTGGCAGAAATTAGAGAGTTTAAAGGCAGTTGGACGACTTTTCATTTGTCACTTTATGGTGGACATCAGCCATCTCCTTCTGTAGAAGTGTTCACACAGGTTGGGCTCAAATCAGCACACGTTTGCTGCTGCTAAGGTACTAGGAATCAAATCTGGAATGCCACTTCCCTGAATAGTTCCCAAGAATTATAAACCTGAACCAGTGTACAGTTTTAGGCTTCCGCATTCTGTCCTAGGTTCACTAAGCAAGTACAAACGTCCCAAGTTTCCCTAAATTTGCTGTGTCACCAGGAAGTCTAGTCACCAGCCGGACTTAGCTTTCGGTGCTGCTCACCGGTTTTCCTACTCAGCCCTCCTTGGGGTCGCTTCAGCAGGGCCATCCTCTGGCCTCAACCCCTCCACCTGTGGTCCACCTGCCTGCGCGGGAGGCCTCACTGCTCCCTCGGACCTCCGGACAGCCAAGGGGCACAGACGACCGGCGAACAGGACTTCCCGTTGCCCGGCCGCCTCGCCGATCCCGCCCTAATGCGCCCCGGCCCGAACGCCCCCACCAAAACGCGCACACCGAGTCGCCGGCCACTCCCGGGGCCCACAGGCTCCTCCAGCGCCCCCCGGCTCGGGGACACACGCGGGGCCCCGCCCTCTCCCGGCTAGCAGGCCTCAGAGCAGGCCGGGGCGAGGCGACCGAGGGGTACGAGGGGTGGCAAGGGTAGAGTACGCCGTTCCTCACCTGACCCGGTGGAGCAGCGTCACGTCCCAACCTGGTCTCGAGCAAGATGGAGCCGGGGGCGGGCCCGGGAAGGGCGGGGCGCCGAGTGCCGCCGCCCGAGGCCGTTAGGATCGCAGGGGGCGGTGCCGACAGGGCCAGTCCAGGCGGCTGTCGGTGCCGCTGCTCCGGCTTTCCCTTCCGCCCCGCCTCGCCGCTCCACCTGCGAGAAGACGCTCTCTTCGGGTACACCAGCCAGTTTTATCACAGTTCCTTCTGGGCTCTCTCAAGCCATTTGGGAAGTTGAAGCCGTCCTGAGGAATCCCAAAGCCCCTTCAGTGGTGGGCGGCAAAGAAGGGCTTGAAACTGGGAGGCCAGGGGCAGCCTCTCCGCCTGATGTGCCGTCCTCCCTATCTTCTGAGGACAAAGACGGTGTCTTTTATTAGTCCCTTGTGAATTGAATTAATATTTATGAGGCTCCTAGATAGTGGGAACAGGAGGTGCACTAATCAAAACCACTCCAGAAGGGAGTTGTTAGGTGATTCCAGGCTCCCCTCACACTAGAGCCCTACCATTAACATTTGAGGCAATTTCAAGGGCCCAGACCAGTATCTTAAACTCATTAAGAAAGTTTATATTCCAGAGCAAAGAACCAGTTGGCTACCTTTTACAGTGGTTCTCAAACTGTGGTCCCCAGACTGGCAGCCGCCACATTACCTGGTAACTTGTTAGAAATGCAACTCATTGGGCTCCACCTTAGACCCAATGAATTAAATTCTAGAGATGAAGCCCAGCAATCTGTTTTAACAAGCCCTCCACGTGGTTCTATGCACACTAAAGTTTGAGAACTATTAACCTATTACTCCACATGCTTTTCTACCCAAAAGCTTCCTCATGGGGGTGGGATAGGGTGGATTAAATTTTTAAGTGGCAAAAGCAAGATATACATGGCCCTAGAACAGGGGTGAAGTGGAACGTACTTGAGAAAGGTCACTGCCAAATTTAAACAAAATTGCACAACACTCTGGGTACCCAGCATTAATTCCCCAGCTCTCACCAATCTGTCTGGAAAATATTGGGCCTTTCTGTCCAATCTGCCTGGAGACCTCTGGAATTTAAGCATTCCCTAAGAAGCCTGTCCTTACTCCTTTGCTCTATATTACTACCTCGGTGATCTCATCCCCGCCCTTCCCTCTGTCTAAACTATCAGCTTGAGAGGTTATTTTCCAAACCTCCTATTTCCCGCCCACTTTCCTGAGCTATAGGCCCAAATATCCGATAGTCTATTCAGGTAGATACCACTAGATTTCCCACTTCATCCTTTCAATTTGTCCTTCTTTCTTGACATACAAGGCCCTCCAGGGCCAGAGACCCTTTCCTCATGCTGCCTCTGCCTAGAAAGCACTGCCTGCCTTTTAACAATTATGAATCTATTAAGACTCAATTCAAAGATCACCCACCTCCTTCCTGCCTCAAGAAGCTTTTCCTGACCTTCTTTTACCTTCCCTTGGGTAGACTCCCTTTTTTGCACCCAAGAAAACCTTTTATAGATGTCTGCTGTGACACATTTAACAGTAGTCATGGGCTTCCCTGGTGGCGCAGTGGTTAAGAATCCACCTGTCAATGCAGGGGACACGGGTTCGATCCCTGGTCCGGGAAGATCCCACATGCCACATAACAACTAAGCCCATGTGCCCCAACTACTGAGCCTGTGCTCTAGAGCCTGTAAGTCACAACTACTGAGCCTACGAGCCTAGAGCCTGTGCTCCGCAATGAGAAGCCACCGCAACGAGAAATCTGTGCGCTGCAACAGAGTAGCCCCCACTCACCGCAACCAGAGAAAGCCCGCGCGCAGCAACAAAGACCCAACGCAGCCAAAAAAAAAAAAAAAAAAAAAAAACCAGTAGTCATAGCACATGAGTATTTAACTTGCCTGTATTCAACCACATAAACTTAGCAAAAACAAAACACCTCTGAAGGTCATCATACACTCCAGAGTTCACATAAAATAGGAAACATTATGCTTCTCCTAATGTGAATATTCCACTGTGTTTAAACACACATACCGGACTTCCCTGGTGGTCCAGTGATTGAGACTGTGCTTCCAATGCAGGAGAGCGTGGGTTCAATCCCTGGTCAGGGAAGTTCCATGCCAAGCTACACAGAATAGAAAAAGAAATCAAGGGAATAGACAACCAAACAAGAGAATTCTAATATGAGACGTGTCAATAAGGATTATACTAATGAAAACAAAGAATGAAAAATAAAACCGAATTAGGGCAAAAAACAACATCAAAAACAACACCAACAACAAAAATGCAAATAAAACATAGAATATACACCTAAAAAAAAAAAAAAAAAAAAAAGAAAAGAAAAAAAAAATATATATATATAATTAAAATAAACACACATACGTTTTGTACAGACAGAGCAGTAATTTTGTCCCCAAAGGGACATTTGGCAATGTCTGGAGACGTTTTTGGTTGTCACAACTAGGGAGGAGGGTTTTACTAGTTATCAATGGGGAGAGGCCAAGGATGTTACTAAACATTCTACAATGCACTGGACATCCCCCTACAACAAAGAATTATTCAGCCTGAAATGTCAGTAGTACTGAGGTTAAGAAACTCTGAGTTAGACTCATCTTCCTAAATAACGGATTTGGTCATATAATTCCCTTGATTAAACTCCTCCACTATCTTCCCACTGGAACCAGAATAAAATCCAAACTCCTAGCCATGGTCTGTTAAGCCCCATATAATCTGGCCACTGCCTACCTCTCTGATCTCATCCCTCTTCACCTTCCTTCTGAAGCACCAAACTCTGGTCAAAATGGCCTTCTGTCTAAACATACCAAGCCTGTGACCAAACACACCAGAGATTCCCAGGATCTTTACACTTGTTATTGCTCCTATTTGCAATGTTCTCTATTGCATGTTACATCTCAAATGTCATCCATCTCCTCAGAGATGTATTCCCTGAACATTGTAGCATTAGTAGCCCCACTGTCACTAACACCACTACCAGTTATACACACTAATTACCCTATTTAATTTTCTTTGTAGCACTTAAGAGCATATAAAATTCTGTTATTTACTGTTTGTCATCTCTCCCTGCTGCCCTCGGAATGTACACTCCTTGAGAACAGGGATATCTCTAGAGACTAGAAATAAAATGTTCAGTAAATACGTGGTTGACTACAACAGGGCCCCTCAGACTCAAGCCAATTATTTCATCCAGTGATCAACTAAATAAACAGAGGTCTGTTTCCAACAGTGGAGGAAATAACTGGCTCTGATAGACTTGTTGAGAGAAGGATATGTTGGAATCCACAATGGAGTGTTATCCTTAGGGAATTTCAATGTAGTTTTGAAAATACAGCTTTTTCACTTCATATGCTGACTTTAGAAAATGTAACTCATTATATTGTCCCTGCTTAACATCAGTCTTTTATTAAACTGTAAACACTCTAAGGGTAAAAGCCATTTGGAATCCTCAGCATTTAGCATGAAGCTAAGGCACTTTTATGTACTGTCACCACCACTCTAAGCTGGAAATTTTTGTGTCACCTGTTACTGTGTGGTTTCTGTCTCCTGATTAGACTCTGATAGATATATCACACTTCACCCAAAACAATCAGTAATTAACCCTATAGATTTTACTTTCACATTCTAGCTACAAAATATTATCTACCTGTTTACTTTCCTTGTTACAACTAGACCTCTTCTTTTCCCTAACTACTACCATTAGCTGATACATGCATTACATCATCTGAACCACAAAAATGGCATTCTGACTGGTTTTTCCATTGTCGAACCATCTTGCTCAGTAAGTTCAATCTATTTATGTTACTGAATAATATTCAAAGTGGTATGTATTCAATAATAGCTACCATTTATTAAATACATACTATATGCTAGACACTGTTAAGCACTTAACAAATATTCTCATTTTTTACACTCTGATTTAAAAAACTGTTTTTGGTAACAGCTTTATTGAGATATAATTCACTGATGTAAAGTGTACAATTCAATGGTTTTTAATACATTCAGAGTTGTACCATCACCACAATTTTAGAACATTTACATCACCCCAAAATTAAAGCCCATACACTTTAACCATCATCCCCAATATGCTCACCATCCTCGTCTCTATGCTGCCACTCATCTACTTTGTCTCCATAGATTTGCCAACTCTAGACATTTTATATAAATGCACTCAGACAATATGTGGTCTTTTATGACTGGATTTTCACTTAACAAGAACACGGATGAGCGTATTTTCAAAGTTCATCCATGCTGTAGCATGAATCAGTACTTCATTCTTTTCTATGGCCAAATATTTCATTATATGTATATGCCACATTTTGTTTATCTATTCACAAGTTGATGGACACGGGTTATTTTTACCTTTTGGCTATTATGAATAATGCTGCTGTGAACATTTGTGCACAAATGTTTTCATTTCTCATGAGTACACACCTAGGAGCAGAATAACTGGATCAAATGGTAACTTAATGTTTAACTTCTTGAGAAACTGCCAGACTGTTTTCCAAAATAGCTGCACCATTTTACATCCCTACTAGCAGTGTATGAGGGCTGCAATTTCTCTACATCCTCATTAACACTTGTTATTATCTGTCTTTTATATTGTTGTCATCCTAGCAAAAGAAGCACTTTCTTTCCTTGTGGTTTTGATTTGTATTTCCAGATGACTAATGATGTTGAGCATCTTTTCATGTGCTGATCGATCATTTGTACATCTTCTTTGTAGAAACATCTGTTCAGATCATTTGCCCACTTTTAAATTGAGTTATTTGTCCTTTTATTATCGAGTTGTAAGAGTTCTATACATATATTCTGGATATAAGTGGAGAGGCTGAGGTCACAGCAAGTTGTAGAAATGAATATCCTAATCCTGAGAGTGTGATAAGAGAAGGATGACAATAGACAGGGTGTGGTAGAATGGCAGACCCAAACGGAGAGCTGATGTTAATCACTCCTTTGGCAAGAGAGAAACCTCCAATCTTGAGATGTTCTGTGTAGACAAGTAACACTTGGCAGTGAATAGGAAATAAGATAAAACAAGTGACTTACGAAGCCCCAAACTGAGTTTATTGTGGTATAGACCAGGTGATAACAAAACTCTAGTGTATTCAAGTAAAGTCTGATACACCCTGGGATACCTAAAATACAACACAAGGGCAAAAAGCTGCTCTAAAATTAGAAGTCCCCAAGAGAAAATAGGAAAATGACACATGCATCTCGAAAAAGCCAGGAAGTAGAACAGTGTGCCAATCCTCACAACCTCCCCCATGTTCCCAACCACTTCTCTGACTTCCTCATTTTTCCACTACTTCAAGTCATTAAGACCTCTGCATTTTTTAGCCCAAATTGCTGTATAAGAAGAAAGTCTTTTTCAGAAGAATAAGGTGCCATTCTTCTCCTTGGTGCCATCCGGTTAAAGTCAAAACGTGTAACTTTCTCATGAAGGAAACTCTTAGGAACTTAAGGCTCTACAAAGACTGATATAAGGGCCTTTTGCCACACACTAAATCTAGAATCCTGTCTCCACACACTAAATCTAGAAACCTGTCTCCACACACTAAATCTAGAATCCTGTCTCTAGAAGCTACATGTGGCTAACCTCTTGGAAATGAGTCACATCATACAGGAGCTCCCATTCAGCTTAGAATCTACCAGGACAAGTGAATTAAGTTTACGATATAGTGGATTTGAAAGTTGGCAATAATCTGGCATCAGCAGGTAATTTCATCACAATCTCTGCATTTTCTACCAGTCAGGATCTGGCTCAGCTATTTATACCCTGCCATTTACTTTCTCTTCCAATTGCCTCTTATCCAGCTGGCAGGAGCTTCCAAGAAACATGATATAGTAGGCACTGCAGAATACTGGCTGCTTGTTGGGGTTGGAGTAGATCTGTTCAGGTTTGAGGGACGCAAAAGGATTAGCTCCACAGGCTGTGATGTGTGTATCCAGGTCCACCAGAATCTGCAAAGAGGCTGCCAACTCCTGCTGGCTATGGGAGACAGATAAGAAAAATTGCTCTGCTGATTATGAAAGAGATAGGAGAGGAACTGCTCATCAATCCCCAAAATTACCTAAGGCTGGACTAACGCAACAGCTATCCCTCCCTCCCAAATGTCTAGACTAACTACTCAATTAACAAGCATACCACTTTGAAGGGATGAGAAAGCCAAGCATGGGAAGGAAGAAAATGCTCACCAGAAGGCAGAAGATGAGCAAGGAGGAGAGAAATGAGCTCATCTACATAGAGGTGTGAGTGAATTGGGGAGGTACCACAAATAGGAGGAGGTCAAAACCTGTAAACAGTAATCATCATAGGGATCTCATAATCACGAAGTAGCAAAAGGGTGGGCAGCCAAGCCTCCATCAGGTCCGGGGAAGCATGGAAACCTATGGAACAAAAATGGAGATGGGAATAGGAAGGGGAAACGCTAAGGTAGACCCTAACCAACATACTTCTTTGACTGCGTCCACCCCTCACCTTGCTCACCTCCAATGCTCATTTACCACCATCGCCTGCCCCAGATTCTTTAATGGAAAATTATGGACCCAGGTGTAGCACATATGGCTAATGATCAACCAAGGTCTTCATTATATTATGCTTAACCTGACCAAATGAATGGGGTTCCAAAGGTACAAGAGCCAGGATGGAAAACTCCCAGAGGACCGACCCTGTATTCCCCCAAATGACTCTTAGCTGGATGGAATGCCACCACCAAGTCTGGATGGGCTATCTGCCCAGACTCTACCTGCTCCTCCCAGAAGTCATGATAGAGGCCCCTATGGCCACTAAGCTGAACTGTGCCAGGTTCCAGGAGTGAAGGTGAGGCACTCTGTGAAAAGCCAGCAGCTACATCTACACCCACCATGATTACATGGAGGCCAAGGTGCCCAGGAAACATGTAGCCAAGTTCATCATAGTCCCAGGGTGAGTGAGGAAAGTCTCTGCATGAGAAGCACCAACCATGTGCACTGTGCTTCCCCCGACCTTCCCAACATTTATCCCCAAGGCCCGAAGCCCAAAGCCCAGTGTCAAGGGCCGTGACAGGGCATCTGTCAGCAACCACTTCAAAGAGCCCTGCAGGACATCTGGATCTGGCCTTGGCCATCCTACACTGGCCCACAGGGTGGTCATGGCCTAACTACCAAGCATAGCATCCAGAGTAGCCTCTAGCTGTAAACATCACATAGAAAACCAGGTGTCCCAGCCCTGTGCGACTTCAGTCAGCCAAGACCAAGGTCCTGAGGGAAGGACAAAATCACCTGCAGGAAAGAAGAATAAGAAATGACCTAATCCTTCCCTGGCTTCAATATTCCCTCCATGTTCATTCTCCCAACCTGTCCCCAAGACTGCCCTGTCCCCCTCAGTTCCTCATTTTTTCCTCAAAACAACATGCTTTCATATCTTTCTCCAAGTACCATCAACTATGACCATTCTGGCAAAGTTCCCCAATACTGTCACTCCACCTGTGACCAGAGGCCATTCCATGAGACGGTCCACAGCTACAAGATGCAGCTCTTAACAAACCCTCCTGTGCGCTGGCCAGTCTGACCTCTGGCACTCTGGACCACAGTAATAGACACTCCTGCACCTGAGAGAATGAGGCCCAGAAACAGATGTTCCTATACCTCAAAGGTGAATGGGGGACTCCTGGGAAAGGGAACTGATATTCCTGCAGCACCTGGGAAGAAAGATCACCGGGTGAGGAAAGTAGGGAGAGGAATGACAGCTGCTGCAGCAAAATTGGGGACTATGTTTGGCAGAGGAGGCAGGAGGGAGTGGGAATGTAATTTTTCTCTTGGGTTACAGTGACACCTCAGCCTCTATCTAGAACTAACTTTTTATATCCCTTACAGAAACAAAAAAAAAAGCAGGAGTTTGTGGCTGCCCTGTTATCACAGGTGTGGCTTGACCCCAACCTCCCCAGACAGATACGGTCTTACCACTTAAGTGCTCAAGAGAAGAGAGGTAGGGCTTCCCTGGTGGTGCAGTGGTTAAGAGTCCGCCTGCCGATGCAGGGTACACGGGTTCGTGCCCTGGTCCAGGAAGATCCCACATGCCGCGGAGCGGCTAGGCCTGTGAGCCATGGCCGCTGAGCCTGCGCATCCGGAGCCTGTGCTCCGCAACGGGAGAGGCCACAACAGTGAGAGGCCCACATACCGCAAAAAAAAGAAAAAAAAAAAAAAAAAAAAGAGGAGAGAGGTAGAAAGGATTATACTCTGGTCTCTGTCTAACCTCCCCATAATACCAAAATAATCAGAAGCCTTATAAGCAACCCTTTTCTTATTTCTCTATGGCCTAGATCACACAAAATAAGGAGCAAGCCTGAAGTTATTCTGAAAATTCTCAGACCTTTCCTCCTGCAATAAGGTCTTAGAATAGGATCATTCTGGATGTCTCCCCTATTAGCCCCCAACTAATCACCTCTTGCTGGAGGACCCTGGAGTTTGAAAGGCCACTAGGGAGTACTTTACAGTGAGCACAGAATCGGAATGTGTCCTCCATCTTCTGGAACATTTCTTGAAGGCATCTATATCCAAAGCCTGATACAGGAGTATCCCCATCTAGCACCAACCTGCAGAAACAGCATGAAGAAGGAGTGGCAATAGGAAAAACACCTCCAAAATTTCTCATGACCCTTACCTTGCCTCCTATATATTTGCACCTCTCCTACTCCCATTGTTTCTCTTTTAAGCAAATTATATTTCTTCTATAGTAATAAAACTGGCAAAAGTCAGGATGAGAAAATCCCTCATTGCAAATACCCCATATTCCCCAAGCTATACTCCCTCTCCACCTTATGAATCACTTCTACCAGTGACAATATATCACTCTTCCATAGAGCTAGTCACTCACTTGTATTCTTCATAGCTTTTCATATTCAGTTTTGAAGGATCAGCTGGGACAGGCCAGGAACATTATTCTCCAAGGAGAAGAAGCCAAGTGTATCAATGCTAGGGCCAGGTTTTGAGAGGGTCAGAGGCACAGGAGTCACAACTGTGGGTGGGGTCACAACCACGGGAGCCACTGATGAGGGGAGTTTCTTGTGCCTTCGTCATCGGGACCGTGGAGCCATGGCCTGTCCAGTGATACCTGGGGACTATATGTAGAACAGATATGGAATGGAATTTTGTAAGTTGGACACATAAGAAGTTTTTTCATATGTTTGACCTTTCACTTGTCATTCCAGTCTCTCAGGCCCAGGTATCAGGAAGATTTATTTCATATCTACAGATTATTGATCACCACAGGCAGTTGTGAAAAAGAGAAATAATTATATGTGAATATAATTATACATATATGTATTATACATGAAGTTCTATATATAATATAGATGCCTAGAAAAGTCTGGCAGGGCTCATATAAAATTGATAACAGTGATTAACTCTGAGGAGGGGAAAAGGCACTAGGATGGGAATTGGATCAATAAAAGGGAACTTTAGACTTGTTTGTAATCTGTGACTTTTTATACAAAGAATATATTCATATACTATTAGTGTATTTTAAAAAATCAACTTAGAGAGGAAAAAGCAACAAAAGTTTTGGTTGGGCTTCCCTGGTGGCGCAGTGGTTGAGAGTCCTACTGCCGATGCAGGAGACACGGATTCGTGCCCCGGTCTGGGAAGATCCCACATGCCGTGGAGCGGCTGGGCCCGTGAGCCATGGCCGCTGAGCCTGCGCGTCCGGAGCCTGTGCTCCGCAACAGGAGAGGCCACAACAGTGAGAGGCCCGCGTACTGCAAAAGAAAAAAAAAAAAAAAAAGTTTTGGTTGTCCAAAACTACCATCTAACTGGAGAAATAGTCAATCTAATCTAGTTGGGGAAGGAAAACATTCATTTTAAAAGACTTATCATCACATTTATAAGCAATAAACCAAAAAGTAGAAATCAAATGCAATACCAAATGAGCACTAGCACTACAATGCTAAGTTATGTACATTATTAGGAAAATTTTCTAAAAAGGTGAGTTCTGAAGTAGAACTAAACCCACACCCACTCACTACCTAGAGAGAACTCTTGTGGTGTCCTCCTTCCCTGGCCTGTCTTCTCCCATTTCTTCCACGAGGGCTGAGTAAACAAAAGGGACTATATTGGAAAAAATAAAACATAAATATTTATTGATAAACAGATAAAATCATTTGCAAAATACTATAATATATAAAATATACTTAACATCTATATGTCTTAGACGTTAGATATAAACTATAATATAAGGCAGTGTATAAATCCTACAAGAAAAGTGAAACTAAAGCACTAATGGGAGATCAGAAGAAGAGAGTCTCTCAGTTGGTGAGCTACAGACAGACTTTATGAAGCAGCAGTTGGAACAGACCATGAAATATGGCAATACTGTGAATACACAAAGATAGGAAAACAGGAACTCTAAGCACAAAGAAGAGTGTGACCATAACAAATGTAGATGGGAAAATTCTGGGAACTAAGGAACTAGAATGCTTTGAGCTGGGTTATTAAGTCTAAAGACCTAAGTGTAGGAGATAAAACTATAAGGTCTTAGGGGCTTCCCTGGTGGCACAGTGGTTAAGAATCCACCTGCCAATGCAGGGGACACAGGCTCAATCCCTGCTCCGGGAAGCTCCCACATGCCGCAGAGCAACTAAGGCCATGCACCATAACTACTGAGCCTGCACTCTAGTGCCCACGAGCCACAACTACTGAAGCCTGCGTGCAGCAACGAAGACCCAAGACAGCCAAAAATAAATTAACTAATTAAAAAAAATTTTTTTAATGGTAACTTTCATGTTAAAAAAAAAACACTATAAAGTCTTAGAAGAACACAGGGGAAAAGCTTCATGATACTGGATTTGCCAAGTTCTTGAATACGACACCAAAAGCACAAGCAATAAAAGAAAAAATAGATAAACCGGACTATATCAAAATTTTAAAACTTTTGTGCATCAAAGGACAAAGTGAAATGGCAACCCATAGAATGGGAGAAAATACTTGTAAATCATATATCTGATAAGAGATTAATATCCTGAATACGTAAAGAACACCTGAAACTCAACAACAACCAACAGCCCAATTACAAAATGGGCAAAAGACTTGAATAGACATTTCTCCAAAGAAAATATACAAATTTCCAAGAAGCACATGATACTCAACACGACTAATCAAAGGCAAATCAAAACCACGGACACCACTTTACTCCCATTAGGATGGCTATCATCAAAAAACTAGAAAATAACAAGTGTTGGTGAGGATGCAGAAAAACCGGAACCTTCCTGCACTGATGGTAGGAATGTAAAACGGTGCAGCTACTGTGCAAAACAGTATGGCAGCTCTGCAAAAAGTTAAATAGAGAATTATCATATGACCCAGCAATTTCACTCTTAGGTATACACCCAAAATAACTGAAAACAGCTATGCAAACAAATGCTCATACACAAATGTCCATAGCAGCACTATTCACAGTAGCCAAAAGGTAGAAACAAACTAAAGTTTATCAAAAGATAAATGAACAAATTGGGAGATATATATATATATATATATATATACACATATATATACACATATATGTGTGTATATATATATAAATTCAGCCATAAAAAGAAATGTACTGATACATGGTACAATGTGGATGAACCTCAAAAACATTATGCTAAGTTAAAGAAGCCAGACACAAAACAACACATTATATGATTCCATTTATATGAAATATCAAGAATAGGTAAATTCAGAGACAGAAAGCAGATCCGTGGTTGCCAAGGGCTGGGTGGAAGGGGGAATGTGGAGTAACTGATTAATGGTTATAGGCTTTTTGGGGGGTGTGATGAAAATGTTTTGGAACTAGATAGAGGTAGTGGTTGCACAACAATGTGAATGTACTCAATGTCATTTAATTGCTCACTTTAAAAGGATTAATTTTATGTTATGTGAATTTCACCTCAATTTAAAAAAAAAAGAAAGGTATCTATAGAGATTTTGAAGCTAAAAAAATTGTTTTATTCCCCAGATAAACTGCCTCCAGGGACAGGGAAATGAAGAGGATAATGCTGACAGTGGTTGTTTTTACTGTGAATGAGGTAAAAGTTCAAATCAAGAATTGTGTTTTGTTACAAAAATGGTCTGACATTTAATCCTTCTGAACTAGATCTGTTAGGAAAAAACTCCAGAATGATCATTCAGCTGAGATGTAGGTGGCAGAACAATCAAACAAAAACCCTCCCCAAATCATCCAGCTAATATCCATTATCTTACAACATGGCTCTTGCAAACCACGGTCCTCAGGTTAATGGAGGAACTAATTTGATTTTCCTTTGTAGTTTCTTTCTCCTCGTCCTTTCATTCCACCCCTATTCTCCCCCCTCATCCCACAGATGAACAGCCAGTTTCAGAGTCCACAAAACAGAGATAACTAAGTTCATCTGCATATCATATCTTCTACATTCCCACCAATAAAGAAGAAATTAGACCTAAAGATAGTACATTATTTTAGGATTTAAGGTTTATCTCTCTTTCCTAAAGGGTAGATGGAATTGCCTTCAAACCTTAGGACACCATTTCCAAAAACTGACCTGGCTCTTCCCTCCACTTTTTTTTTTTTAATTTATTTATTTTTGGCTGCATTGGGTCTTTGTTGCTGCGCACAGGCTTTCTCTAGTTGCAGGGAGTGGGGGCTACTCTTCGTTGCGGTGCGCAGGCTTCCGATTGCGGTGGCTTCTCTTGTTGTGGAGCATGGGCTCTAGGCATGCAGGCGTCAGTAGTTGTGGCTTGTGGGCACTACAGTGCAGCCTCAGTAGTTGTGACATACGGGCTTAGTTGCTCTGCATCATGTGGGATCTTCCCGAACCAGGGCTCAAACCTGTGTCTCCTGCATTGGCAGGCGGATCCTTAACCACTGTGCCACCAGGGAAGCCCTTTCCTCCACTTTTAATCACCAAACATTCTCATCACATTCCCAGAACCACTGCAATTCTAGAATAAGTACTCATATGCTGTATCTACCCAGCCCCCTCTGGCAAGACACCACCTTCTTAAACCTTGAAAGAATGCACTCATCTTTTCTTTACAGGTATGGAGGAAAAGTATCTTTGAGATAAATCAAGAGTCTTAAATTCCAGAAGTAGTAATAAATATCTTCCTGATATTCAACCAAAGGCCTTTATTCTGCAATGGAAGCCAATTAAGACCAGAAAGGCACTTATACACCTTTCCAATGAGAGGTCTTCCTCCAATGGAAGATTAAGTCCACTGGAAGACTGGCTGAATTGGCTGGAAGTCAAGGGATCACACAGCTTGGGGAGGCATGAAGTTGGTGAAATCCCTGATGCCATATTTTCCTCTGTGTCTACAGTGGGTTCCTGATACAAATGGATAATTTTCTGGCAGGAAGGTAAGAAGGTGGGAATGAGGAGCCAGGTCTTTGCATCTGCATCTGTATATATCATCAGGCTCATGTCTGAGTTTATGTACCCAGGCCCCCTAGTTCTAACTTTCCTGCAATGAGGCCTAGTATCCTCCAAGTTTGGGGGTGGGGAGTTGACCTGAGAGAAACAAAGGCAGTGACTTGGGGTCTAATTTATTCCCAGTATAGAAGAGAGAGAACACCAACACCAAGGACTGGAGAGGAGAGGAGACATGAACTTGACGGCCTACAAAAACTCTTATCCTTCATCTCTAAATTCTCTAAAATATTAGCTATATTATCCCCACACCTAGGTCTCCCATATTCACCCCTCCTTACCACCAACAGCCTCAAATTTCACCTAAATCATAGTCATCTCCTCACCATCTCCAGACCAGTGAGGCCCATCTAATTTTCTCAAATTCACCAGCAAACAAAAAATGTCTTTAGGGAGTAGGGAAGAGAAGGGTGAGTGAAACTCATCATTGGGGATCCTCAAAAGGGGTTAGGAAAGAGAAAGAGAAAAGGAGAAACACATTAGAAACATTGCTATTAGGACAACATTCAGCTGCTTTATCAGTGATTAACACTCCCTGGAGTGCTAAATACTTTACTCAACTATAAACTAAGCAAGCAGAGGAGTTGATGGAAAAGTAACTTACCCTGCTAAGCCCTCAGCTTCCTTCCTTCTCTCTTTCTTCCAAGTGAAGTAAATGCTTGATCTCCTCAGATCTACGTTGTGGCTGATTTGCAGCTGTCCCTTCATATCACTTTCCTTTGCAAACTGCTGAAATGCTGAGTCTCTGTGATTAGGTATGCCCTGCCAACCAGACAGACAACACTGAATTCTCCCTAACGAGGCAAATAAGGACCTGGCCCCCTGCCCTTGGACTTCTCTCTTTCTGACCTTCCTTCTCTGCCAAGAAGGCTCAGAACTCTGTCAACACTCCCAAACTCACCAAAGGCCAGGCAGGCTGAGGAAAGATGAAGCTTACTGCTTCCTGGACCTCTCTCACTAAGGCAGCATTTCTGCTCCCAGTCCACACAGCGTCAGGAAAAAGCCCTTGGGATTAGTTCAGAAGTCAGTATTTGATTGGAAAAGGTAAACACTAGCCCAGAGGAATAGGAACCCCTAGAGTTCTAGATGTCAATCTAGACAAAGGATGAGTTCTCCCAAGCCCAAAGTCCTTTTTAACGTAACAAACACTGCTCAAACACATCTCAACAGTGACCAATGTAGGTTTAAGTACAAATATGATACCCAGAAAAGGAGAATACAAATGGTCATTTAATGGTACAGAAAGAAATCAATTGGAGGGGAAACATCCAGAATTAATTTGTAAAATTCAATTTCCCTGAAAGGAGGGCAAGGCACTTTCTGAGTGAATGTCAACAGGGGCATTCCACCTGTTTATTTTAAAAGAGGAATAAAATTTTCTGGAATATTAAAGTAAGCAAGACCAAAAACACACACTATTTCTAGGAAGAGAAAATAGAAAAGAACTCAAACATCTCATTCCTTCCTGTAATGGATGCTGATCCAGGGAATTTAATTCCACATTTCTAGCTCCTTTTCACTTAGAGCTATCAAGCTCCAGAACCTATCAGAGTTGTTAGTGCAGTGGTCCTATATGACTCTACGACCTGACGCTGCTTACACGTGGCCCCAGCTATGTCACTTACCTGCCTCTGTGAACATCAGCAAATTGGGGAACAGAACCACTTGCAATAAGGTCCTGGACCGTGGCAAATAAATCTATGTATGAACAGATGCAGAGAATGGATTCCAAAGGAACCCCAAACTGTAGAAAGCACAAACTACAAGCAGGGAAGGTGGAAGAAAAGTGTTAAGGATGCAAAAAAACATTACATAACATTATGTAGAATAGCTGTGGACAAAGGAAAATCAGTTGCAACAGGCAAAAATCCTGAATAAAATAGGGGTAATTCATTTTAAGCAAAGGTTTCAGGCCAATTTCAAATTTAACTGGCAGAAAATTGAAAGGTTTTGAGGTTTGTTAATGGCTGAACTGCAAAAGGTAAAAGAACTCAGATTGTCTTTTCTAACTCAGAAGTGTCATCTTTGAATATAAAGGGAGATGATATATAGAAAAAAATTGACATTGAATAGTTTACATTTCACCATCATTACTACTGTTCTGGTAGACATTTAAATTTACAATTTAGAAAGATCTGAACTTTTCACAATTTGCATTCATCATGAGTTACATTTTAAAAAAAGCCTTTAAAAGTACTTCTATGGTTCGTTGTGAAACTAGTTAGAAGACAGACTAGAAAGAGCTTCCTATTCAACAAGTACGAAGGGGGCTTCCCTGGTGGCGCAGTGGTGAAGAATCCTCCCGCCAATGCAGGGGACGCAGGTTCAAGCCCTGGTCTGGGAAGATCCCACATGCTGCGAAGCAACTAAGCCTGTGCACCACAGCTACTGAGCCTGTGCTCTAGAGCCCGTGAGCCTAGAGCCCATGCTCCGCAAGAAGAGAAGCCACCGCAATGAGAAGCCCGCGCACCGCAACAAGAAGCCCCCGCTCTCTGCAACTAGAGAAAGCCCGCGCACAGCAACAAAGACCCAACTCAGCCAAAAAATAAATAAAGTAAATTTTTAAAAAAAGGAATCTATGAGGCACTGGGTGATATTCTACCACTCTTCATGTATACCACTTTTTCTGAGTTCCATTCCTTCCTCTTATTTTTTTCTTAATTTTTACCATTAACCCTAATTCTTCTGATTTGCTAATGATATTTTATGTTTACCCATGATTCCCATAAACACTATATAACCCTAGTAATGGACCTAAGGAACTAAAGAAGTTCCTGCTACCTGATATATTAGTTAAGCTCTTAATTTAGAGATGCATAGTTTTCATAGACCAATAACATCAAGAGAATATTTAAGGTATACAGTACATAATAACTGTAAAGGCAGCTCATGGACTGGGATGCAAGTTAATATTACAGCAAGCAGAAGCTGTAATGATCAACAATTTGAGTTGTTTGCTACCTTGAATTAGGCACGTATATATACTTCAATTTAAATTAATGCTTTTTTTAAAAGTCTTTATTGAATTTGTTACAGTATTGCTTCTGTTTTATGTTTTGGTTATTTTTTGGGCCGCGAGGCATGTGGGATCTTAACTCCCTGACCAGGGATCGAACCCACACCCTATGCACTGGAAGGTGAAGTCTTAACCACTGGACCACCAGGGAAGTCCCTAAATTAATGCTTTATAATGTGTATCATTATAATTATTGTTGAAAAAGGTAATTAAAGTTGCTATACAATTATATTATTATAAAATGTTGAACAATATGCAAATTTCACTCAATGTGCAAAATTCTATACTTATTTTGATTGTGACAAAGAACGAAAATGCAGTATTATTCTTTTCTTATTGTTAAAACACTTAATAAATTCCAAATACTACTGTAACAAAATTCTAGACAATAACATTTTCTTTCAATTAAAAGTTAAGTGAAACACTGATTTTAAATAGATTTAGGCCTGTAATAGGTACCCAGAGTGCTCAGTTACTAATGCTCATGTAAAACAAGTATAAGCAAAGTAAAAAAAAAAAAAAAAAAAAAAAAAAAAAAAAAAAAAAAAAAAAAGCAAAATTTATGAAGACAAGAATTTAAATCATCATATTATCATGAACTACCCATTAGATAATTTTCTCTGAATATCCCAATTCTACTAACAGGATTTTCTGATTTGCATGAGGTCAAATCAGACTACATCTTCCAAATAAAACCCAACACAGAGATAGGAGCAGCGGCCCATGCATGGAATTTATTGTGTGCTACTGTTTATAAAATACTCAAATAGTCCTGCACATGCATAATATTTCCAACTTAGAAAGGAGACCATACAGGGTGCACTTTCTGGCAAACAAACAATAGATGGTTCCGCTGCCTGGAGCTCTGAGTTGTATTCCAGGGCATGAGGGAAGCAGGCCACCAAAGTAAAGGGAAATACCAAACTACTGTGGCAATCAATACAGGTCAGTAATTGTGAAAAACTAGCACATGGTTCCATTTAGTCTAACCAAGCAGTTCTGTAACTATCAAAAGAAAATGTTCAACATGCAGTCTTGACTTTTATGCTTCCACTAACATCTGAATGACTGAACAGAATTGTTGCTTCTATGCTGCACTGCTTAATCAAAAACACTTCCAGAACATTTTAAAATTTCCTTTGCATCAAAACATAAAATGATAGAAAGCCAGCAGTAAATCACCCTGGTGGCTATTTAAGCAACTTGAGTACTCACAGTAAACTAAAATTTCTCATAACATCTAGGTAACCTATACATGTCGTACCTGTACATCATAGGTCTATATATTAAATATTTGCAAAATGAAAACATGCATACACAAAATACGTCAAGTTTTACAGACATGATTTGAATTAAAATTTACTTTGACAATGTACAAACTTTTTTTAAAGTACCTTAAATGAGTAATTCTGTAATTCTTCATAATTCTGAAATTTAGAGATTTTCTTCTTAAATCTCTGGGGTGTAAATCTCAAAAGATCTGGGCAAGAAAGATTCTAAATTAGTTTGTGGATTTGTGTACAAGTAAGAGAGTCTGCCTAGAAATAGGTTATGCATTCATAATTGAAAAATACCAAGACTATATTACAGAATTAGCCACATTTAGGAACTATAGACCTGAGGTCAGCATTTTGTATAAATGCCAACTGGGTTTCTCAGCATTTTGCCCATAATTCAAAACACAGCTTAGTAACCTCGGAAATGTATTTTAAGACCATGCTAATTCATCCTTTAAAGACATTTCAAGGGGGAAAAAAAAAGTCCACATTATCTCTTAGGATTGTATTTGAAGTTATGGTTGAAAAACAAAATCTAATTCTACTGAGGGGAAAAAGAAATCTCATTTGTAAACTTAAATGTGTGAACCACAAGCATAAATGGAGGCGTAGTTGCCCTCCACTGGAAATTGCCCCAAGCCCCTTGCTCACTGCTCTCCACCTTGGCAGCGATGACCCAATCTTATCAGATAGCACAACATGTCCCAGGGCCCTCAAGCCTCCATCCAGGAAGGGGGCTGGGGTCTCAAAAGCACAATGGTTTCTCCAGAGGGACTGTGACATTTACAGTCAGCTTGGCCGACCCCTCCAGCTCCTCGGGTGATCTGTCCATTCGGGGCCCGAGCTGTGAGAGTCCCTGGGAAGCCGTGGGTCACTGGGCACCATGGTTGCCAGTCCCGTGGTTCTCAGTGGCATGTGCGGTGTTCAGAGAATTGAAACCATCTTGCTGTACAGCATCTTTCCGGGGTGGCATTCTCTCATTGATCCTATCCAAACCCTTTGCCTCTTCAAAACTGCAGATTCTATGTGATGGAGAGAATCCTCGTATTGCTTAACAAAATGCAAATTTGATAAGTCAGTAATTGAAAAACATTTCTGAGATTTCAAAAACATAATTAATGATTTTTAAGAAGAAAGAAATTAGTTGTACATAGCAACATTTAAATCTTACTTTAACTGAAGCCTATCCCCATTCTAGATTTCCCCTTAAAAATGTGAAATGTTTAAACCTAAATATAAACATGACAGCTTCATAGACGACAAGTGTTACATAGCCTTAAAAAAAAACACACACAAAAATAATCCTCCCCTGCCCCCAAGACCTCCAGGCAATGGTCTCAGGGTCTCAACCTGACTTCTACCACATCAATTATCTCCTACCTCAGGCCCTAAGATCACCAGTGACTATCACAGTAAGGCAGCAACAAGAGTAGGGGCAAGTGAGGAGGCTAAACAAGGTTAATCCTCAACATACAAATCTGTACCAAAAGCGTGGGAGAAGAATAGAAAGTTAAAATTTAGCAGATCAGAACTACCTTGGAGGTCAAGGTATTATCGCCCCATTACCACCAATATGAAATGAAAAAGGTAGGAAATGCCTCCAGGAGTTAGATCTGTGTTTGGCAGATTGTAAAACGTATTTATAGTTCCATATTTTAGGAGATGTTTTCCTTAATTCACTGGCCATTCACTGCCTGTTCTTTGGAAACCCAAATCAAAATAAACGGCAATCCTCCTCCAATTGTTATGCTTTCTCATTCACTTCATCTGGAGTGATGTATCCTCTATCCTTAAAATGTACATTAAAAAAATTTCCATACTATTGGTTATAATCTGGTTGCTTTAATATGCAATCCCTGGGACTCAGAGTCTGTGCATGTGAACCAAGTAAGGGGTTGGGGCAGCAAAGCTTTCAGCAACGTGGAATACCAACCCAATACATGATATACGCGGATGTAATATTATCAGCAAACACTAGCCCAGACTGCAGCACAAAATCATAGTGACAACTCTGCACTCTCAGGTGAATTACTGAAAACGAGTATGTCATTTTTATATCATGAGTATACCAAACCTACATCTAGAGAGGATTTCACTTCAGAATAAAAAAATCTGAGTAGCACAAAATCATGCAAAATATGGAACAGATCTTTATTTGCAACTGTAAATGCTATAATATTATACCATAACATGCTGTACTCTAAAGAATTCTGGAACATTAAATGCTGGTCGCATTACTATACTAGAAAAGGGAAAAAACCAAATTGTCACTATGGAACTCAGTCCTTGTGATTTAAAAAGAAGAAGAAGAAAAAGATATGACTGTTAAAGTTGATGAGTCAGTGAGTCTGATTCATCTTGGACTGTGCGAGCTAGAAGTAAGACACACCCACAGGACATTCTCTGATGCCCACCCACACACCACAGATCTCTGCCCAGTGCAAGGACTCTGATCGTACCTTTTTCAGCCTCAATAGCCTCAACTGTGGCTGTACAGAAGTGAGCAGAGGCATGCAAAATGAATGAGAGAGATGAGAAGGGTCATATCGTACAGCAGAAAAGGCAATGATTACTTAAAATATAACAGTACCCCATACTACATTATCATTTACAATTTAACATATATAGTACCCGTATTAGAGAGCCCCATCCAATCCCCCAATTCCTGACACAGCACAGTTTACACACAGCACTAAGACACCATTGCTCAGAGCACAGAACACATAGACCTATTGTAAACACAGACACCTCAGCATCCATGCAAATGCACACTAGTATTAATTACCCATCTTGAATTCAGTATTTTGATGACGTTAGAATTTTCCAACATGTTTATTATGTCACATCCATCACAATCACAAGGAAATTCTCTAGAGTGAAATTATGATGGTAGAATTGCAGCAGAGCAAACAGAAGGAGATTCTTTTCTTTCATGTCTAACTGAAATAATACTTATCACCAGTTGGTTCCCTAAGATATAAACTAGAAGGGGTCAGCAGTGCTTTTCCTGTCACTTCTAATTCATAGGGCAAAGCATAAGCTGCAAAAGTTGGTATGGCTACAACGAAATTTATGGTCAGTAAACTTAGTGAATTACTCTAATTAGAACAGTTCCATAGTGCTGTCCTCTGTGGGTAATCTAAAAGGACTCCTCTTATCTACTAGAAACGTCCTTTCTATTATAACTGGTGTTCCAAATATCTAAAGATATCTAAAGATATCAACATATAAAATATATAAAAATCCATTTATGTTCAGTGTATCACAAACTCAAATCTACCTCAGGTACTAACAGTCTCAAGTGACGATAAGAAGGCTACTGAGCATGTTTTCAAGCCCATCTACCAACTAGAGAGGAATCAAGAGATAGAACTGAGGTCTTACAGGCAATAAATCCTATTCATTTCATGATATGGACATACATATAGGTCATATAAATGAGAAACACATTCTTGGTATAGCTTGTCTCTGGCCCATTTAGAGAATTTCAACATATTTAGTCATACATATTTTTGTAGTCAAAGATTCTTTTGGTTCATTTCTGGGTTCAAATTGTATAAAGCACTCACACTGAGGACCAGGACCAAAGATTGCAGAGGACATTATTGCCTGATAATACTGCCAAGTCTCAATTCTTACTTTACCCAAAGTGCACAAATTCATAATATTGATAATGTTCCATCCCTTCTACTTTGCTTCTTCAATGATAAGGCCAATTAGAATAATTATTCCTAAAATGAACTTTTAGCAGTACACATGATTTAGAAATAATAAAATTTATCCAAAGCAGTTATTAATGTGAAAGGACACTATGAATCTAAGGAGTTAAAGAAGGCTAAATTAGATGTTTGTAATCTCAATCAGTAAAGTGGGGACCCCCCAAAAAGGAGCATAAACACTGAATAAAGGAAGAATTACTTTTTCTCAACTGTTAAATCATATTACAAATTAAAGCAGATATACTTATTGTATACCCACTATACTTATTTAAATCACCATTTAAAAAATCTAGCCCTGTATACTTGGAAAATACTCTTGGAATTTGTCCAGACAGAAAACTGGGATAAATGACCCACCTCTATTGGATCAGCCCTGGAATTCCTATTCTTCAAAACATGGACTATTTTCTTTATAATTTAGAAATTAAATGGGGAAAAATAAAATGCCTACCAGAATCTACGTTTTAAAGAGCTTGTGGTAACAGAAGTGATTTTATATGAGATATTTCATAATTTGTATTTTACATATAGTAATAAATTAAAAAGAAAAAACTGATTATCACTGTAAGAATTAGTATCTATTTTAGTATGTCAATAGTTTTAAAGTCTATAAAAATTTTTTTCAAATTATGAAAATGACAATACACTTTTGGGGGCTTTTAATTTTATATGCATTTTCTAGGTCAATTTATATTCTCTGCTCTTTCCCAAGGCCTCTAAATGCTCCTAAATCCTTTTCAGGACACAAAATGTACATCACACTCAAAATTGCATACCATGTTAAGCTTGAATGCTTAGAATTCAAAGAAGATCATTTGAAGCTTACATATTAAGCTGGAAAGAAAGAGATCTGATAATTGCAAAATTCTATCTGAAAAGCACTATTTTTCCTCAATTTTTTTCAGTTTTATGGGGCATCCTGACGTGGCCTTACTAAGTTTGAGTGTAATGCTGTTTCAAACTGTGTTCCTCAATACTACACAGGATAAGTGATCAAGAGGAATTGACCTTACTATAATACAGATGGCCACATATTTTCTCATATAGGTCCTCATGAAGGTAGCATTATAACGGCTAGCTCCCAATCAAACTTCCAAGAAGAAAATGCACATAAAATATGATTATCAAATCCTACTCCAACAGAGTTATGCAGCTTGTAAAAACACTTGAGAAATATAAATTAACTGTAAAGTTACTAATGAGACAATTTCTATTTTCTGACAATAGGACAGAGGTCTTAGAATTTTAAAACTTTCTTTTTGTAATACTTAGCTCTCAGGTATTCACGTCAGGGGTCATGTCTACTAAAATTTTAAATGTTACATAAATTTTTAAAAATCACATGGGTGATCATACTTCTGTATGAGTTTTGTTATTTGTTTCAAAATGGGTTTGTCTTATGATAGAGAAATCACTTCAACCAAATGTAAACCACACGATCAAGATCCATTGCTGGCAGAGCTAGGGAGCTATCTAGTTTCCCAAATCGGACCCCTTAAGCTCAGCACCATCCAGTAACTCACTCTACGCCGGGAATAGACAGTCCCTTCAGTAAAGCTGTCTTTCAATCCTTCCCTGCAGTTGGGGGTGATTTCAAAGTTGGAAGACTGAGCTTCAGGCTGCATGCAAATTAAGAATAAATAGATGTGCTGAGCTCTCAACAAAGCATGTAATTAGCAGGCGCTAATTGCGAAATCTGAAAGAAAGGTTTGCTGTGGATACAACATAAAAGTAACAAAATATCCAAGGATAACTGAGAGATGACCGTAGTCTAGATTTACTTAAGTATGAGACCCTTTCGGTTTTCTTTTCCTTTTCTGAACAAACAGGAGGAAGGATATGGCATTTTTCAAGTTATTAAAATTCATCCTTTTCTATTAACATTCTTGCTAGTTTTATTGAATGTTTAAGGTCTTCTTAATTTGTTTTAATGAAATTCTTTTTTGCTCATTTTCCTAATGTTTACAAGGTAATAAGAAAAATGAAGGGCAAGAAATATAAAGAAAATCAAAGCAGATTTTTTTTAAATCAAAAAAAGAAACCTCATTCAAAATGAAAATTTGAAGCTATAATTTCAAAACATACTTATATATCTCACATATACCAGTAGTGGTAGCAGACAACACAATAACATATAAATAGAACATGTATAGGCTACAAGTAGAAATTATTTGTCTACAGAAAAATACTTTTTATTTATTTAAGCATTTATTATGAGACCGAGTGAAATGAAATTGTGAAAAGTCAATCTAATTTAAATTTATTCAAAATTTAAAATTAAAATTTCCTATTTTTTGCCTTAAAAATTTGACTAATTACAACACCAAACATGACTAAGAAAACATCAGATCTGTTGCTTCCTGTTTTAATACAACAATGACCCTTGGAGGGCTGTCAAAAGTGACTACAATAAAACATAAATTAAGGCTTTACATATCACATTTTCTGCTTTCCAACCACAAGGGAAAGAAATCTAGACTTTCAGTTATTGGGTATAGTCTATAACATTCACATCACTTTCTTCTATTTAATCTGTAATGGGCTTTCAAAAAGTTAACCCAGTATTTACACAAATACTTACTCCAAAAAAAACTTAAGTTTTTTTTTAAAATATAAAATATTCAATGAGCCAGATTACAGGAATGCTTTACGTATAATTCTTTTTATTTTCATGCAAAATAAAGGCACACTTAATAACACCCTTTCAATTTTGACTTACAGGATTTAAATTCCACCCCTTATAACAATGACTTAATATCTAACGTTACATTCATGTTCAGAATGCACAAAGTACAGCAACAATGCAGCAAACCTCAAAACAAGGTGCTACAAAGTTGCTTCTACATCAAGACAGACAAGTGTCTGATAGAGTAATTTAACTTAACATACTTTTACAGACATACAGCTAACCTAAAGAGAGACAGACAGATTTAGGAAAGCAGCTACATCTGCAGAGGAAGGAAACAGCGTGTTACAGACAGTCAATTATACATAGAACATTTGACAAACACCACAGAAAACAAACTTTGGCATCATTTACCAGGGTACAAAACCTTGCACAAATGTTTTGGCAAGTGAAGTGCATAAGTAATGTTCTGGGGCTCAAGCAGATTGTTAATTCTAAAATTAACATCTGAAAATATAAGCACAGTCTAATACAATTACATAAATTAGAAAGATAAAAAAATAAGAAACTTGGAATTACATTTCCATTTAAGTAATATGGATATCCTTGATTCACATTCTGAAACTGAAGCTTTAAAAAGAAAATGGTGCATTAAACAAACGAATAAATATTTCAGACATTATGATATGAGTTATTCCCATATCATTTCATGAAAAGCTGAGAGACCGATCATTATTTTCAATTGAAAGGAATACCCATTTTATCATTTTCTGGCCTGGTCAGGTTATTAATCAGACACTACCTATCATATAGTATTCTGCTTGTATCAGCTGCTGAGACAAGAACTAAAAAGCAGAAAGAATTCCCTGCATGCATTATGTGTATTGTTAGCAAATGAGTGAGGTGTGCCCCAGTCCATGTGAGGCACAGCAAGTTGCATAACATCATTACCACTTTGCAGGGTCTGCCGTCCTCCAGCTAACACTCCACTAGGCAACATCCCTGTGGGAGTCAGGCCCTTGAGTGTCAGCACACTTTCACTCTCCTCCCTATAGCAGAGAGATATAACAAAGATCAGAGACTTCCAACAAGTACTTAGGTTAAAAGAGGAGATGGGGCCCAGATGTAGGCCATGTATGTAACTTATGACATTCATTGCTATTACCATATTTTCCTCAATTCCAAGATATACATTTTTCCACATTCTAAATGTTTCAGATATGAGGGTATGCCGTATAACTGAGACATATATTGTTCTTCCTGAAAAGCTTTATTAAATATGTGGTGAGATTCATCACCAATGGGTATCATAATATTGATAAAATATGGTATTTCATGTCTGATATAAGCAGTTTTGCAAACAAATTTTTAAGGACTAACTCATTCATTCATGTGCACCCTTAAACCTGGTCTTCCTGAATTAACCCCAGGAAGACAATTTGTGACTCCAGCAAAAAGGACTTCCTTTATAGATGAGCAAGTTCATCAGGAACACTCTAAAATGTGCCCCCTCCTCCTTATTATGCTCTAATTTTAAGGTGTAGATCTAATACTTTCATCACAGAAGGACAAGAGATGCCAAAGGTGAACAATAATAATCACAAGGGTCAAAAATACTAGTTTCAAAGGGACCTGTGTTCCCCTTTTCAACATGTAAGTATACAACTTCTTTATAGAAAGAATGCTACTATATTGCTTTTAGATATCAAACAGGACACCACTTATAATGAAGTATAATAAAAGTGATTTCTGTAAAACAAATCATTGGGAAAATATATCATTACCTGAGAACAGAGAAGACCCTTGCCATCTTGCCAATTGCTCGAATTTTGTTTCTTATGATTTCTTTCCGGGCTGCAGCTGAACCTACTTTCAATGGAATAAATAGAAAGAAAGACTCAAGTTTAGGGCATCCATACTTGTACCATTCTATTAGCCTGCTTCACTCTCATCTGAACCAACACCAAGCCCCTCGCCACCAGCTCACATGGAAGAAACTAGATGAACTCATGCCAAAAAGCTTCTCTTTCAATGTTTAGCTCAGCACTGGTCTAATACTGGGATCTGACACAGATACAACTGAAAAGTAATCAGCCAACTTTATCACTCTCATACTACTGACTAACCAATAAAACAGCAATGGGAAAGAAACTAGAGTCCAACCTGTATCACAAACCAGAGGACAAAAAAAGGGTAACAATTCTACAGTCTTTGTTTAATTCTCATGAGAGCCTATGGCATGCAGACTAACAGACTAGAACTGGTCATAACCTTTAGACTTCTGTTTGATTATCATAAAAGCCTTTGACATGCAGGCTGGAAATATCCCATCATACTATGACAAAAGAAGCTTCCTTGCTCAAAGTTGGTCTGAAAACAGTGATATGAAGCGACTACTGAGCAGGTGACTCAGAGCGAGGGACCATAGCAGCATTTCAACAATGTACATCTCAACCTCATGGACTAGGTGTCCTCTAAGGTCATGCAAATATATACAAGCTTTTACATCCCTAGGTGAGTATAACACAAGGAGAGTGAGCAATGAGAAAAGACTCCCCAAAAAACATGGCTAAAGAATCACTAATGCTTCATCTCCAAAGGGTTAGCTGCACTGCCTGTCACTGATACAGAGGAGAATATATCAAAATAACTGAATCTTTGCCTGAACAAAGACTCAAAGGTTGTTATCTTCCTTCCCTTGGCCTCCAGAAAGAACAACAACAATCTCAGTCCTGTTATCTCATATACAGCAACTAGAATCACTCTGGACCCAAGAGTGTGGTTCCTTAGAACTGTGCTTCAACATGATGAAAACAAACATATGGAAGCACCATGGTTGAGGAGAAGGTTAAGGAAAGGCTAAAGACACTAGACCAAAAGGGGCCTTAGGTACACAGAGGTCTGAACAACCAAAAGTCTTTTGGGCTAGAGCATCTTATTTAAAATTCAAGCAGTCCACAAATACATGTAATTAAAAACTAAGATGATGACTGGACCTTACTGCAAGGAAACAGAAAAAGAGATCCAATTTCAAAGATGAAAACAAAAGACATATTTTAGAGAAAATAGGCTCCACAACCATGTTTATGATGCTCTAAGTGTAATATTATGAGTGCTGAAGCTATAGCTTTTACAAATCCAAAACTGTGTAGGTCCATGGTACTACACAGGTATTTTTAAGATGCCAAAAAAATTACTTAAAATCTCAAAATCATAGAATATTGGAATCTGAAGACATTAGAGATACTGCAAAGTTCAATTTCCTCATTTTACAGACAAAGAAACTAACTTTACTAAGTGTCTTGTCCAAGGACATAGGGTAAGTCTGATTCTCTTCAAATAAATTAATATATTTTGCTTTAAAATTGACAGAATTTTTGAAATAGCCACTGGGGGAGAGGAGTACAGAGATGGGGGAGGATGGCTGTAATGAGATACATTCACATTTTCAGCCTTAATTTATATATCTATAAAACTGAATGATATGTAAACTATACTGATTTCAAATTAAAAATTCACTGGAATATAAAAACACTTTATAAATCAGGATTTTAAATCAGTCTACAAACACATCATGCATAATATTAAAGTAAATGTCCACAGTAAAATTACTTTGGGGAATCAGACAGACAATCAAACACCCCTAGTCATGCAGGGAAAAGTACAAAACATTACAAATAAGCAAAAGAATGAAATTTTAAAACAAGAGGAATGAAAAAGAGGGAAAAATATTTCCATGCACAGAAAGACAGATATCTTGGAATATGACTTCTAAAAACATCAAATTCTAACTTAGATAAAACTTAAACTAAATTTGCACAAGGCCCAAGAGGACTCTGCATAAGTATACTTAATGAATACACAAACTTACATGGACATGAGAATAACTTATGAAGTCATATTTCAAAACAATGTTACTCTGTCTGGTCTGTACCTTTTTTATTGCCATATATGAGCCGTTCTTCAGATGGAGAGTCCAGAAAAAAGGAAGTGAATGATGGAGAAAAGGTGGTTGAGACAAATAAAAAGATAGAGATTTAACTTGGCAGTGGTACTGAAGAATGAATGTAGAAAGAAAGGGAGAAAAATGAAGGTCCTCATATTTGAAATTTGAAAAATGTAGTACTGTAAGATCTGGCAAATAAAGGAGGGATGCCACTGGGTAGAGCTCTAAAGGAAAGATTTCTTAAAAGATATGTGTTCAGAAGAAATTATGGACAGAATGACTATAATATTTGATGAAAGTAGACAAATTAGGGACAGAAAAAAACACGTGAAAACACATAAGACTGATAAAAGACTGTGCTAACAACAATCGTACATTTATATTAATACCCTTAAGGAAATGTGTCACCCATGGAAGTATGTTAAGTGAAAGGTAATGACACAAATGAGATACAAACTCATGTGGTTCTTCAAGGACACCAACATCTGCAAAATCTGTAGCATACACAGAGAAATGTAGGTAACTTTATAAACTGCCTCAGTGGAAAACCTTACCCACTCCCAATAAAGGAAAGGCTAAGCCTCCCACACTCTAATAACAAGAGCACACAATTTCTTGAATCAGAATTGTGGAACTTTTGCACATACTCAGGATCAACAGTATGTGCTGTCTGTTCCCAGTCCAATCTGGGAGTTTGAGGGACATCTTTTTGCACAAATAGCAACAGATTGCTTCAAAGCAAACAATAGCTCTTAGAGTAGGCAGCAGAGATGTCTCATTTGAGCTTTCCATTCTAAGGCTGAGATACATGATTCCATTATAGGAAATGCAAAGTTTTAGTTTAGTAAAACTATAACACATATGGATTATGTATTTCCTTTACCAAACTCAACACAAAAGATAAATAACTGAAAGAAACAGTATGCATTCTAAATATCATAGAAATCAGTGTTCAAAAATTCCCTTTAATGATTACATAACACCTCTAAAAGGAACACTATGTGCATTTACATATGCAATATGTTTATGCAAATTTTTGCCTTTAAAAATAAACCCACATGGACATTAAACAATACAGAATACCAAAGGCCATCACTTAAGAAGAAAGAGAGTCTTATTCCTTTAGCCAATTTCAGCCTTGAATATGCAAAATCTACTCTTTCCTTCCTCCCAGTGGGAAATGTCCAATCCTGTTCTTTCCCTTCCCCCACAGAAAAGCTAAACCCTTATTGTGTCTCCACAGCAATCCCCAACCCAACAAGTTTTCTTTCTAAGTCAGATTTCTTCCCAGGCCCAGTCCATAACATGGTTCCACTGCTGAGTAGGAAAAGGGGAAGGAGAGGAGAGAAGGTATGCTATCATGCTCAAAGGAAAGAAGAAAAGACAGGGTAAGGGGAAGAAATAAGGGAATATGTATAAGAAAGGGAAACAAATGTAGTTCTAGTAGCTCTTTTCCTTATCCCATTCTAGTATCTATCCTAAACTCCTCCCCTTTCCTCCATTCCTCAAGGTTCTTTCTCCCCCAAGCCACTCTCATTCCTTGATGCAAACTCCCATACCCATATTCAAAAAATTTTCTTGGGCTTCCCTGGTGGCACAGTGGTCGAGAGTCCGCCTGCCGATGCAGGGGACACGGGTTCGTGCCCCGGTCCGGGAAGATCCCACATGCCGCAGAGCGGCTGGGCCCGTGAGCCATGGCCACTGAGCCTGCGCGTCCGGAGCCTGTGCTCCGCAACGGGAGAGGCCACAACAGTGAGAGGCCCGCGTGCCGCAAAAAAAAAAAAAAAAAAAAAATTTCTTGGCGTCCCTGCTCTTAATACCTGGTAGTGTAAGGGGGAATAAATGTGGAGTAATTGCACCTGCCATGTTGGCAGTGAAGGGAGATCTATTTCTAGTATTCAAAGCTGGAACTCAGTGTATTTTCCCATAGAAACATTGTCACAAACGGTGCTTATGAATTTTTTAAATTACTTAAAGAGTGGGAAAGAATTTTCATCCTCTCTATTCCCTCAATCTATGGAAGAGAAGATTTTGAGAAGTTGGGTGACTTTCCCAAGATTACACAGCTAGTATAATGGTAGCACCAAGACACCTGAACCACTGATCCTTTTCACTAAACTACAGTGCCTCTTTAATGATCAAATTTGATTCATCTCTGGAGTGTAAGAATGATGTAACAAGTTGATAAATAAGCATAATTTATCATTAATAGGAAAAATGTTGATAAGATACATAAAATCTCATTAGAAGGAATATAATAAAATTTTATATTTACTTCTGGTTGAATTCCCAAAAATGATTCAGTATCTATCTTCTTATAAATCATCAGTATCTAAACCAAGTATTATACTAGACTTAACAAGGAAACTTTTTTCCCTTTTTACTATGGAAAGAGGACTAAAGCATCACCTATCACTACTCCTATTTAACACTATTAACAATATTGATACAAAATTTTTTTTTTTTTTTCGGTATACGGGCCTCTCTCACTGTTGTGGCCTCTCCCACTGCGGAGCACAGGCTCCGGACGCGCAGGCTCAGCAGCCATGGCTCACGGGCCCAGCTGCTCCGCGGCATGTGGGATCTTCCTGGACCGGGGCACGAATCCGTGTCCCCTGCATCGGCAGGCGGACGCTCGACCACTGCGTCACCAGGGAAGCCCAGATACAAAATTTTTGAAGAAAAAGAAATAAAAGGTAAAACTGTAGAAAATAAACAATATCAGCCTATGCAAATGACATATTTTTTAAAGTTAAGGAAAACAAAAATTACCGTAGGAAGTAATTCTGCTGATCCAACTTGTTGAACATAAGATAAACCCACAAACATATAATTCCTTTATACAGTCAGAAAATATAAGAGAGATACCAGTTGCAATAGTAATAAGAACATAAAATACTGAAATATTAATTTAACTTGGTAATAACAGATTTTTCCCAAAGAAAAACTATATAATTTTGAATAATTATATATTAAATATATTAAAAGGAGTAATTATAGTAAATGAACTAATTATATAGAGCAAGAGATTTTGATCTTAGTTTAGAAAATTAAATATTATTTTTTAAAAACTTCCTAGATTCAGATACAGATTTAATGTAACACCAATTAAAACTCCTACTAGATAGTTCACAGAATTTGACAAATTAACAGAAAACTCTATTGAAAAAATTAGTGGAACATGTACAAAAATGATTTCATTATATTATTGATCATTACATCAATACCTATAATTATGAAGTAGGAACTATTATCTTCATTTTGAAGATAAAAAAACTGAGGCTCAGAAAGGCTAAGTAACTTGCCCGAGGTCACATAGCCATTATGAGGAACTAGAATCTGAACCCAGAACTAGTCTTACAACAGTGACTGCAGAACACGGAAAATAAATATTTAATTAAAACTATAAAAATTTTATGGAAAAGACAGATATGATGAAATATGTTAGAACTACAAGCTTCTACAAAATATCATAGAGAATTAAAATAAGGAAAAATTAATATTATTCATTAAATCTTATTATCCAAACAAAAAAAGAACTGATATGTTAATTTATTTCAATGAACAAAACTATAAACCAGAGTAAAAGCACATCCCTGCCTGCCACCAACAGATGGCACTAGCAGACACTTGCATATAGTCACTTCGTGCTTTCAACAAATGGACTTAAAACTGTGGTTAAGAATCAAACCTGTTGGTAAGTAGAGAAATTTCTAAACAGTTTTTACTCAGATTTTACTTGTTAAATGGTCACTTGATAGGGACAGCTTACATAGTTGGGAAAGCAGATAGTAATTTCCCCCTTAGCATCATGAGAATTCCAAGAAATGTGAATTAAACCAACTGTAATTTATAGCCACCAAGCAAAATAAGTAAAAACAACCAAAACCCAATTAGGTGGGCCTGTGAAGAAATACAGGTCTATAGATTCATTGCTAGAAACACTTCATATTGGTCCAATTCTTATGCAAAGTAATCTGGCAGTCCATAGCTAAAATAATGAAGCTAAAACTCTTCATTCTCTTTAACTCTGTAAATTCTCTTCAAGAAATTTATTCCAAGAAGGAAAATTAAAACTATTGTATGAATGTTTATTGCATGCTATTCATAATAAAGATAATTTAAAGCAACCCAAATGTCAAACAATATAATATTAACTACAAATTTTATGGTATATTGATATACTTAGAAATATGTAGGTGTCGAATTTTACCAATATGTAGACCATGTTTAATACATGGAAACATTTATATACTAATTAAAACTATGAAAAGTATGCTGCAACAAAGATGTGAGGGGCATATGGAAGGGAATAAAGAGTTTTCAGCTTACAAACTGTTTATGTTTTTGTTCATTCAGTTAATTAATATAAATATTTAAATTTAAGTTCTAAATAAAAACTTCAGAACATAAAAATAAAAGTAATTTTGTTTCTATCATATTAGTTTATACTATAAATGTGCATTAGGTACATAGGCTGGTTGGCTTACATAAGAACTAACAACCATGTATAACTTTGTATGGAAAAAATGCTTGCTGAATTTTAAACTAAACTAACAAGTGGTCTCTTAGAACATAACCACTCATAAATTGAGAACAGCTTACTTTGAATTTTCAAAGGAAGAAGTGACAACGGCATTGGGTATTCAGGTATGTTTCTGATGCACTAAGAATATAGCACCAAGGAAAAAAAAGCATTTTTATCCTCCCTTCTCTAAGTAGTGTCCATATTCATGAAGAACCACATTCTTTTAGCACTTCAATTCTCCTTTCCTTCTGTTCTTTCTTCCAGATTTCCCCTTTCCCTAAATTCATTTTCTTCCCCATACCAACAGAAAAATAAAATTACTAAAATGATTTTAAAATCTTAAAATAAATAATATCTGAAAAACTGACTTGTCACTTATCAAATAGCATAGCCATTTGAGAGCAATGACTATATTTTACAAGAGTATATTAAAGCTGGGCAGTTAAAAGATTCTATTTCACAATAAAAAACAGTAAAATGAATAGTCATACCATCAAACTGGTCTTCTCCTTCAGTCATAAGTTCATCATCAGAGCAAATACTCAGAACATTTACCAACATTTCTGTCACTATTAAAAAAAAAAAGTTACACATTAGTTTATCATATTCAACTATCTATATGTATACAGGGCAACTATTTATACAAATGATCCAAGAAGACGAACATATTCTGATAGCAGAAATGATGGAATTAAAAGCTATAAGGGCTTTCAAAATGAAAGAAATTAAGTGGCTAACGAGCCTGAGAGATTCTTTATGGAATAAGTTTTCAGGTCTCTCAGGAAAAAAAAAAAATGAAGTGCCCACAGGGCTAAGAACAGGGATTAATAACATCTAAATACATACATTTAAATTCTTCATTTATGGATACAGCATTAAGGAGTAAGAAAGGGACTTCCCTGGTGGTCCAGAGGTTAAGACTCCGTGCTCCCAATGCAGGGGGCCCGGGTTCGATCCCCAGTCAGGGAACTAGATCCCGCATGCCACAACTAAGACCCGGCACGGCCAAGTAAATAAATACATATTTAAAAAAAAAAAAAAAAAAAAAAAAGGAGTAAGAAAAAACCATGGCACAGTTCCACTGTTTCAAAAAGTTTCAGGATTCAATATTTTAAAAACTGGCTCCAGCAATTCCCCTGAAACTTAATTCTTAAGACTACTAATGACTATCTAACAACTGGAACCCATGGTTCTTTCTTAGGTTTAATTCTCCTTTACCGTTCTATACATTTTTTTGCCTTCTCTTTTCCCTTGGTTTCCAGGATTCTACTCTTCTGGTTTTTCTACCTTTCAGACTATTTTTCCCACAAATTTGGACATTCTCAAGATTCTCTCTGCAGTCCTGTTGCTTTTATACGTTCAATCTCTTGGTGAGTCCACCCATTATTATATATTTTCAACTACCACCTTTTGAAGATGATTCCAAATTCTTTATTGCCAGTCTTGACCTCTCCTTCAATCTCTAGATTTCCCTACTGGTTTTATTGCCAACTGTCTCAGACTATTTGCATATCGTCTGTTTCCCCTACTAAAATGAAAGCTTCATGAGTGCAGGGTGCTGTTCTGTTTACTACTGAATCCCCAGAGCCTGGTACCATGCCAGGCACATGAGAGGCATACAGTAAATATTTGACAAAAGAGTAAATAAAAAAATTAAAGGTATAAGCAAATTTCAATTAATAATAAAAACGCCTACTGAATATTAGCCCCCGGATGTCCTGATGGCACCTTGAAATGAACACATTCAAACAAAATTCAATACTGCCCCTATTATTTCCCCTATAGTATATTAATAGCACACCACATGTCAGGCACTGTGCTCAAGTACTGGGATTCAGATATAAAAGGTCCAGTCTCTACCCTGCGAAAGCTTACCAACTACTAAGGATATATAGTTATATATATACATATTATATCACAAAAAAGTGATGAGTACTATGCTGTAAGTACGCAGAGTTATGCACAAGATCTGCTGAAGAAAAGAAGGCTTTTGGGACTTCCCTGGTGGAGCAGCAGTTAAGAATCCGCCTGCCAATGCAGGGGACACAATTTTGATCCCTGGTCCAGGAAGATCCCACATGTCACAGAGCAATTAAGCCTGTGTGCCACAACTACTGAGCCTGCATGCCATGACTACTGAAGCTAATGCACCTAGAGCCTGTGCTGTGCAACAAGAGAAGCCACCACAATGAGAAGCCCACACACCGCAACGAAGAGTAGCCCTCACTCACTGCAACTGGAGAAAGCCCACGCGCAGCAATGAAGACCCAATGCAGCCAAAAATAAATAAATAAATTTATTAAAAAAAAAGAAAAGAAGGCTTTTGGTAGAGGAATCATGAAGTAAAAATTTGCCAGGTGGAGAGGGCAGATAAAGCATTCTAAACAGAAGTTAGAAAAAGTATGAAGAAGTCATATAGATCAGTGGAATAAAATTGAGTCCAGAAATAAAACCTCACATTTAAGGTCAACTGATTTTCAACAAGGGTGCCAAAACAATTCACTGGGGAAAGAATAGTCTTTTCAACAAATGGTGCTAGGACAACTTGATATCCACATACAAAAGAATGAAGTTGGACCCCCACTTCACACAACACACACACACACACACACACATATATATTAAGTCAAAAAGGATAAAAGACCTAAAAGTAAGAGCTAAAACTATAAAGTTTTTAGAATAAAACATAGGAGTAAATCTTCATGAGCTTGGCAATGGTTTCTTAAACATGACACCAAAGCACAAGCAACAAAAGAAAAAATAAAGAGGACTTCATCAAAATTAAAAACTCTTGTGCTTCAAAGAACATCACCAAGAAAGTGAAAAGACAATTCACAGAACAGAAGAAAACATTTGCAAATCATATATCTGATAAGGGACTTGCCTCTATAATATACAAATAACTCTTACAACTCAATAGTAAAAAGACAAATAATCCTTTTAAAAATGAATCCATTTAGAAATAAACATTTCTTCAAATAAGATATGCAAATGTCGAATAAGCACATAAAAATATACTCAACACCATTATTCATTAGGGAAATGAGATACAATTTCATATCCAATATGATGGCTATAATAAAAAAAGATACATAATAACACGTGTTGGCGAGGATAGGGAAAAACTGAAATTATACACTGCTGGTAGGATTGTAAAATGGTATAGCTGCTTTGGAAAACAGTTTGACAGATCCTCAAAAGGTTAAACACAGAGTTATATGACCCAGCAATGCTTACTCCCAGTTACATACCTAAGAAAAATGAAACCATATTGTACAGGAATGTTCATCACAGCATTATTCATAGTAGTCAAAAAGTGGAAACAACCAAATGTCCATCAGCTGATAAACGGATAAATAAAATGTATATCCACACAATAGAATATTATTTGATCATAAAAAGGAATAAAGTACTGATTCATGCTACAACATGGATAAACCTTGAAAACATTATGGAAAGAAGCCAGTCACAAAAGACTACATATTGCATGATTCCATTTATATGAAATACCCAGAATAGGCAAATCTATGGAAATAGTGAGTAGATTAGTGGTTGCACAGGGCTGGAAAGAAGATGTGGGGGGAACTGGGGAGTGAATGCTAATGGACACAAGGTTTCTTTGGGAGGATGGTGAAAATGTTTCAAAACTGATTGTGGTGACAGATGCACATCTCTGAATATACTAAAAACCACTGAATTACACAGTGTAAATAGGTTAAGTGTATGGTATTTGAATTATACCTCAATAAAGCTGTTATGAAAAAATAAAGAAAAAGTAAGAAGGCATGAAACTTAAAACAGCATATAGTACATTAAGGAAGTTGGCTGGGCTGTTTCATACGTGGAACATAGAGAACGCGAAAGAAAAAGACAAAAAGTGAGGCTGAAGAGAAAGTAGGGAAGGTCCACATGTGACAGGCTAAGGTTTATCTTGAAAGTTACCAGAGTCATTTATAGATACTAAATAGTAGCTTTTAAGTGTGTAGTGCTTTCCATCTAGAAGCTTAGCTGTGAAGGAAAGGCAAGAGAATCATAGCACAGTAGTAGTCAATGAAAGATATCAGAAAAAGGAAATGTTATTTTTTATTTAAAGATCAGATAGATTGGAACAATTTATAAAAGAGCTTAGAAGAGAGAGTTTGAAGATATAGAAGATGTAAATAATACAGTAACTTTCCTGAAAAAGCAGAAGGGTAATGAAATATAAGGACAAGTTAGAAAGGCTAGCCCTGGATAGAATGGTCACATCTTCAACAGGATAAGAATTCAAGATGAGTGCAGTTTATTGGGAATTCCCTGGTAGTCCATTGGTTAGGACTCCACACTTTCACTGCCAAGGGTCCGGGTTCAATCCCTGGTTGGGGAACTAAGATCCCTGCAAGCAGTGTGGCATGGACAAAAAAAAAAAAGACTACCATTTATAAAGCAGGGGAACAGTCAATACAGAAAGCTCCCATTAATGGTACATGTTCTCTCTGAGAGTAACGGAAGTGGCTAGAAAAAGAAAATGTTTAAGTAAAAAAGATAAAATTTTAGAATATATCCTAACGGAAATTAGTGAGGAGGCAGACTAGTGATATAAAGGATGTTTGGGTACTACTGAGAGCCTAGCTAATGCTAGAAATCAAAGGGTGGTACCAAATCATAAGGCTGTACAAATATCTCCAACAGTGCTTTATATGTTGACTGTAAGAATGGAAAAAATGAATAGTTAAACTTTACTGGGGCTAAGATGTATAGAACAAAGTAGAAAAACAAGAGATAGGAGTTTGGGGGTGTGTTAAGAAGAAAGAGAGGCAAGGGGGGATCTGACTAAAAAAGAAAACAACATGTTCAAAGGCCTAGCAATCCCAATGAAGATGAAGAGAAGCTATAACTGAAGTAAGGGGTTGCTAGAATAACAGAATTTTCATCAGAGTGTGTTAATAGCACTATCATTACCAGACTCAACACATCCAAGCCATTTTCAACCATTCCCTCCTCTTAAACATGCAATCTTGTTAAGTCTCACTGATTCTTTTACAGTTCTTGCAGTTCTCCCATGCTCTCCATTCCTAATGCTAACAGGGTTTCATTATGTTTCCATTTTGACTCCTGATGAAGCTTCACAACAGGTCTCCCAATCTCTAGTCTTCCTTCCAGTTCACTTCACCAGAGTAATTTTTCTAAATGACTATCATGATTATATTCTGTTGCAGTTGCTTCTCACTATTTATCAAAGTTCCAGATTCTCTGTTTAAGTGATCAAGATCCTCCTGATCTAACCCTGACTTAACTTTTCATTCTTTTTCTACTACTGTCCTTCATACATCTTACTTGCTAATCTAATTGAACCCTTCAACGTTTGTCAGTGACGTTATGTTTTCTTCCTTTCAGACTCAGGATTGGGAAGTTCTCTCACCTAGAATTCTCTTGCCCAGATCTACCAGCACAATTCCACCATTCTTTAAGCCCCAGTTCAAATGCTGCTTTAATCCCTCTGACAGATATAATCTCCTCTCTCTTGTTAATTCCTATAAAACTATGCTTGTCTTGGAGTGCTTACCATATTACATTTTATCATTACTTATGTATCTTTAGTCCCCTATTAATCTGCAGAGACCCAATATCTTACTTGTATTTTTGTATCCTTAGTACCTTGAATAAAACAGACTTTCCAAAAAAATCTAGCAAATGAACAAATCCTACACATGTATGACCTTCTATGGAAGATCACACCATGCTGGACTCTCTGAAACAGAGGTTCTTAAATTGGGGCCAATAAGCCTGAGTGGGGTTACCAATCCACTTCAGATCTGTAAGCATCCTCAAAATGTTACATATGTACAGATGGTTCATATATTTCGTACATGAAATTTTCTGGAGGAAAAGTCTGTAACTTTCACCAGATTCTCAAAAGGGTTTTGTATTAAGAAATTAATAAATGTATTTGTGTACTTTAATTTTTTTAAGAGTTCTTATCTTTGAGATTCATTCTAAAATATTTATAGATACAAAAAATAACAGGTGAGATTTGATTCAAAATAATTGAGGTGTGGGATGGGAAGTAGTGGATGGGGATATAAATGACACAGTATTGGCCATGATTTGATAATTGTCGAAGCTGAGTAATTGGTACATAGGAATTCATCATATTATTTGCTCTACCTTTGTATCGTGCTGGAAATTTTACAACATAACATTTTTTAAAAACGAAATAAAAAGCCCCCAAAAGGCTAAAAAACACTACTTTCATCTAACTTTGGGATTAAACCAGCCTCCAAGGAAGCCTCTGGCTCAGTTAGGTTAGTTGCTTCCCAGTGACTAGATCAGAGTCAAACTGGCTTTTTCCATGTGGAATCAAATTAAGTGCCATTTGCTGCTTTTCACACCAAAAGAACATTTTCATTAGAATGAAGAAGTAGTTAGGCTATTTAAACAGCTAACATGTATTAAAATGGAAAACTAGGCAAAGAGTTTGAGAAAATTTTCTTACTGTGCTCAACATTGGTTAGGATTCTACTTGCATATAATGTTCAAATCTGAGATTCCCATTTTTAGAAAGATATGAATAATTTAGAGAAGATCCACAGAAAAACAACAAAAATGGTCAAAGGGTTTGAATACATCCTCACAATAGCTAAGATGATTTAGAGTGGCAAAAAAGAACAGAAGATCACTTAGTAGCAGACTTCAAATGTAGGATCACTGAATCCCACTGTTCTTCACTTATGAGAGAGCCACAGAAACTAGATTAAATTTTCTCATTTCTCAAAAAGAGCTAGACTACATGATTGTTAAGTATACTATGATATCTAAAATTCTATGATGTCCTGGTTTTTGATAGGTGCATTCGTTGAGAAAACCTATTATCTTCTCTCTCCTTGTTTCAATACTCATAGCATAAACATTTAGATTAGATATAATGAAATATTTCCTTTTTTGTGGAGGCATAAGAAAATAAAATTAGAAATATCCATTCTCCTCCTACCTTATCTTCCCTGCTCTCCCCACCCCCCACCCCACTCATACTACATTAAAATAGTTGTGTTGCAGTCTAGCCTGGAGGCAGGAGAATGAGCAAGATGAATTCTTAAAATTTCCTTTAGCCTGATGATGCTATCATTGAACTATTTCTCATATACCAAAGATAGAAGGTTATAAGTGTAATGCATCCCTTGCACCTAAGCCCTTTACTGGCCCCCTTCTCAAATGCTAAGTGGGTAATTCTATCTCCATATTAATGTTGACCTACGGAATAACTGACAAAGACCAAAGGCAATCTGCAAAAAACCTGTTTAACATACACAGTTTAAGTATTAACTCTGAATTGCAGAACGAAAAATTGCCTTGGCAGAAGTAACATATCTCAGACAGAAAGGAACATTTTGTAACACAGAAGAGGTGAGAAAAAATAGAGAGGGATATAGAACAAAATGTTTTACAATCATGTCTGTACTCTAATATTCTTATATTCCACGTATGGAAACTGAGGTATTGCTTCGTGGGAAAATTAACACTAAAATGGAAAAAGAAGAATGTGATAAAGTAAGGAAATCTTAGGAACTCTAAAGAACTAGAATAAAATACAAAAACAAAATCTCTTAAATAGCATTTATTTTTTTAAAAAAGCCTATTAAATACATAGTAATAGGAATCTCTAAATTATCAGAAAAGCATTACCACTAAAACTGTATACATATTTTTTTATGTAAGAGAAGAAATATCAGGTCAGAATCTGAATTTCTCTTTATCACTTTTGAGAGTATAGAACTGCTACAAAATGACTAATATTGCCTCAAATGAGGGCAATTAAATTCTCCCACGAATTGCCGTTACATCCCCAAAAGTGGTGTTAAAATATGTAAAAGTGTCCATTCCAAAGCAAAGCTATCCCTCTATTCCTTCATAAAATATTTAAGCTAAAGAAAAAAAGAAAGAAAACCCAACAGCTGAAGACAACATCAGGCTATTTATAAGTCTTCTCCCAGTCCTCCAGACACCCTCAGATGGGGGCTGTAAACAGCTAACTAAAATATCTTTGAGGCTCTCATATCCACACCCACTGACACAAGTAGAGCTGTAGCCACAGTGAAATTAGACTTCAGCTTCCTTTAGCAAGTAGTATATGCCTGCAATAGTACACTGGAGCAAATGTTAACAGTAATAAAACAATTTTTTTAACATAAAAATCATACCTTTTTCTCCAACAAATGGTAAAGACCATGTGAAGACATCCATAAAATTGGGCAACCAGTAAGGATGTGGAGAACAGTTAAACTGTCGAATATTCATCACATTATTTTCATACTTTAATACAGCAGCTGCAAGATAAGTCTGAATGTCAATGTAACAATTTGCCTTTAGCTCTAAAAGTCTAAAACACATATAAGCAGAAAAATATCTTTTTAAGGGGGTGGGGAATCAAGGGGTGAGTAGAATGAGGGCTAGTAGAGGGAGGTAGGAATTAATTTTTAGTAGTAACACACTTTTGCTTTTAACACACTTCTATGTAGAGCATAGTCAGATCTTCACTTGTCATTATTAATGAAATTCCCAGTCTTTCTCGAATGTTTATTTTACTTTATAATCCAATGATAAACATGCACTTTTACTAAATCCAAAATTGTGAAAACTCAGTTTTTAGAGGAAACACAGAATGACAATGAGCAATTTTCTAGGTTTAAAATTTCATACAAGTTGGAAGAATTTAAGAGGGTCTTTTTAGTTGCAGGCAACCTGAAAAGGACAGCTAAATGGAAATAAAGCAAGAAAAAAAAAACAGAAAAGAAAAAAAAATTGGAACATTTTATTTATGAATGTAGGAATGTACTTATTTCATGTATTATAAGAAATCAAACGCAACTACTACAAAAAATACTTTACTTCATATAGAAAAAAATTCCGTTAAAATACCGAGTATTTTAATTAATATTTTGGTATTTTAATATTAATAAATATTATAACCAAATAACCCACAGGTAACATAGGTAACACAGGTAACATACTCTTCTCAATTTCAGGTATCTTTCTAATGTTTCGTAAGTTGATATAAACAATACCTTAAATTAATCTGACATAGATTTCAGTCACTAGTTATATTATTTTATGGGACACTGGACTAGATGGGCTAGATTCTAATCTAAGCTACAGTATATACTAGCTGTGCAATAGTTAGCAAATTATTTAACTAACCTGTTTCTCATTTATAAAACAAGACTAATATGTTCACCCGGCCTACCTCAGAAGTTTAAGGTCAGAGAATGTATTTCACATGAAAGTACATAAAAGTATAAAATGCTTTGTAGATACTATAATAATTATGTGGTTACTTTTTTTTTTTCATTTTAATGTAAAGCACTGAAATGTAGATGTTAAATTCCAAGATTTGGGATTCTAGCTCATATAGAGTCAAAAGTAATGTCTGTTTCCCTTATGAAATTCCCATGAAATAAATATATTTTAAATTTAGCCTCAGAAATTAAGGGCTGATACCAAGCATTCGGCTTTAAAAAAGAGAGAGAAAGAATCTAGAAAATTGCCTTACAGATGGAATGAAACATTACAAACATATCCCATACCATGTAACCACTCAAGTCATTAACACTATGTACAGAATCAGGACTACCAAGAGACATTTGATTCTGACAAGACAGATTCAATGGTTTGAGTTTCTTTTCTGAGTACTAAGAAAAGTGATCCCTTCACCTCCTGAGTTAAACTGACGAAGGACAACCAGTAAGTCAGTAATCAACAGAGCACTGAATACTAGCTCCTTTAGTACTGACAAGGGGAGGTTACAGGTAGAAAGTTAAATGTAACAAATCAATTCTGAGGATGTCATCCAAACTTAGATATGTTCCTCTTCAAAAATGAAGCCATGCTTCATTAGGTATCTTTATAGAAGCGCCAAAATTTATAAACCAAAATATAATTTAAAAGACTATTTTAGCACTGGCATAATCCTTGGAGGCTGCAATGATACTAGCTTCTAAAGATTACCAACTCAGTTAATGTCAATAGTATGGTTATTTTGGTAATTAATACAGTATGGCGTTCTTGTAGCATACTCTGTATCCAAGTTATTATACAGCTTGCTACTGTCTGATCTCAGGCAAATGTTTCAATCTTTTAACTATGATCTATACTCTTCCAAAAACTCTTATTCCACGCCTCTTTTGAACTCACACCACAACCCATATTTAGCAACGACCTCATTATTTCTCTAAACGTACTTTTAAAAGTCTTTAACCTTCTGTTCTTTCCTCCTGATACAACCACTCCAGTGTGACCCTGGAAACTATGGCATAGAAAACTGAATTCCAGACATGTCAAGACAGAATAGAAGCTGGCTTCTTAATTTCCTCTTCTGAAAATGTGAACTACGTAAACATACTCAAGCTCATCTTCAGTGTCCCTGGCACACACTTAACTAGATTAAGATCCTTTGGTATTATCTCTCAATAAACTGTGTTCAAAGTTAAAGTAAACCCAGTTATTACAGACACAGCAAATTTGGAGGGAAGGAGGGGGAACAGGAACCACTAGAAAGAAGGTAAATTAAAAAGATGTAAGAAAGGGCTTCCCTGGTGGCGCAGTGGTTGAGAGTCCGCCTGCCGATGCAGGGGACACGGGTTCGTGCCCCGGTCCGGGAGTATCCCACATGCCGTGGAGCGGCTGGGCCCGTGAGCCATGGCCGCTGAGCCTGCGCGTCCGGAGCCTGTGCTCCGCAACGGGAGAGGCCACAAAAGTGAGAGGCCCGCATACCGCAAAAAAAAAAAAAAAAAAAAAAAGACGTAAGAAAAAAGGAAGAAAGATCAGTAAAAAGAAAGGAAAGGGAAGAATGTATCCCAGAAAGGAGGTCAGATTGACTTAATCAAAGCCTCAACTACAAATCATCATGGGGCAGTAGAGATAAAAGTAGGGAATAAGAAAGGGAAAGAAAACCTAGATCAGTGAACATAAAACAAGAGACATGATAAACAACTATGCTGTACAAATACATGAAATGGTCAAAGCAGCAACAGCAGCTTTATGCAAACAAGAAAACATTCTCTTGACTATAAGGGGGAAGATTTAAGAAAGGGGAGTTTGAGAAAATCATGTTTATTTTTGCTTGACGTAGTTACCTCAGAACATTCTTCCACAAGGCAGCTTTTGTGAATGACAAGTTGTGGAATGGTTACATATGACTTAAGTTTCACATTTTGGATTTTTTTCTTGCCCTCTCCCCTCCCTTATATCTTATACTTTTTTATAATAAGATTTGGATAGTTACAGTTTCAAACAATACCCCTTTTCTATTATATTTTCAAAAAAATAAGTCAATTTATATATTAAGTTGTTTAACAATTTTTTTATCAACAACATCTTACCTTTATTATTGTAGACATCTAAGTAATTAGGTGCCGAAAAAATTGTTATTAATGAAGGGAACCCTGTAGTTTGACTTTTTCTGTACATTCTATAGCTGCAAAACAAATAGCTTAATATGCATCGTAAAGCATCAATCATGGTTACTAAGTTTGATTTGTACATAAGGTGTTAATTTGGGTCAGGGAAACAGAATTCTTACCCTGCATCTTGAGCCTCATGAGCTCTAATAATCGATAACAAATTATTGTTTTGCAAAAATTCACACACTGCTGGATAGCTGTGGGGAAAAAGAGTAAATTAAGTAAAATAATGACTTTCTATATGAAGCAATGCTATTTTAACAACTACAATGTGATTAAACTTGGATTATTTTCCTTACTTATAAAAATAAGAACATCCTCGAACTGTATTGTGACTAAAATGTTCCTGTGATTTTTCATTTCCAAAATCTTCAGAAGGATCAGACCATAGCAAGTCACACATTGGTCCAAATGCAGGTGGCTCTTTGAATCTATCTAACTGTGAAAGAAGAAAAGAAGGAAACAAAGAACAGAAATAACTTGTCAAAAAGTGAGAATGGAATGGACATAGGAAAGTGGTACCAACTTTGAATACTGTCCATACTACATTGTTCTGAATGGTTAGAAGATATTTCCATAAAATATCAGTATATTAATTTTTACCATTACCTAATCTTGGCAGTGAAGAGAGGTTTGAAGCTTCTAGTCTCTACCCAACAAAATACTATAAATAGGAATCAACTCTTGGAACTAAAATATATACTCACTCTCCTAATATCATCCAGTGTGTGTATTTCTGGTGAAAGCCCACCATGAACACAAAGAAATTGTTGGTTTAAAAGTGCAGCAAGAGGCAGGCTATCAAAAGCTTCCATACAAGCTTCATAGACTCTTTCTGAATATTTAATTTTACCTAGAAAAAGAAAAAAATTCAATAACTGAAAACTGCATAACTTGTTGATCATTTTGAAAACATGTGTGTGTCTATACACACGACTATTAAAACCAATGCAAGAAAATTAAAGATACGGGAAACAGCCAAGTGGCAGCCAGGGGTTCTGACTGGGTAAAGGGGTGAGTTTAAAAAGGCAGCAGGGAGAAATTTAAGGGACAATAAAACTTTTCTGTATCATGACTGTGGTGGTAGGCAGCTCTACTCACTTGTCAAAACTCAGAACTGAACCACAAAGAGTAAATTTTACTGCGTAAAAAAATTTTTTTAAAAAAGGCCAGCATCTTGCCCCAGAGAATCAAGAAGGATAAGCAATGTTATTGATCTTGTGAAGACAAAATATTTGCTCTCTCTAAATTTATTTTGTGTGTGCAGCAGATAGTCATAAAATGTTACTAAAAATAAATAAGTCAAATCTCTAAAAATAGTTCAACTCTTCACCTTTACAGGCCAAGAAAGGCAAAATTAAAACTAAAAGTTAAAATAGTGTTAATACTTTATTTTATTCTAAGAGTCAGTGACTACTTTGTTGTTATAGGCAAGACTACTATATCACCACAACAAAACTCAAGGTCCATCCAATTAAAAAAAAGATTTTATTCATATGTTGCAGGAGCAGAGGCTTTCCTTTAGCCTACAATGAACACTTAAAATGGGCAGTGAAGCAAGAAGCCAATATAACACAAGAAAGACTCTACCAAATTAAACTCTCATCTACTTTTAAGTAGCTATCATACACATTCCCTTGCTCCTTTATACTTTTAAATTCCTGGATATTTTATGTTTTGGGTGGGATTTTGGCGGACGGTTTGTTCCTTATCTAAGGGAAAAAAAGAACTTAGTTCCTACTTCACTTTTTAATATTGTAACATTCAAATATGAGAAAATCTACATCCAGCAAGCAGAGGTTATAAACTGATAGTCTGCTGACAGATCTGTTTTCCAACACTGTGGTTTAATAAAAATTTTAATTTGATTGCTTTTAGGTCAAGCATGCACTTTCCAGGTCTCATCTTATATTCTTTAGGTTACCCACCTGATCCTTGAAGTTATATGAGCTTGCCACCTCTGCCATTATCCATCACTATATCGATCTTTATAGAATCATGTTTTGAGCCTCAATAATTCTGAAGTTATTTCTAATTTTAAATCTTAACTCTAAGACTTAATACAGCCATGAATATTAACAAGTACACAGCTATGAGGTGTGAAAAAAGGTCAAACACTGCTCCATACCATATGGTTGCTTATAGCTATTAGATTACCACAGCCATAATAATTTAAGAGAGAAATGGGGTAAACATTGTAGGTTACGACCTTCCATTCATTAATAGTGTGTTTAAAACAATCTGCATAATTAAAAAATAAGTAAAACAATCTGCAATGATGACAGGATGATTAATTTGCTAAGAATTTTCATGGGAACACCTCAATATCAATGGAGAGAAATCTCCAACGCAACATTTCCTTTCTTTTGGTTTATATTCATTCTGTTAGAAAAAATAATTCTAACATTAAAACTACATACAGAGCTCAAAACTGTTCCTAGGTACATATGTAAAAATCAAACTTAATAGGAAATACTGAAATGAAAACATCTGAATAAAATTAAACACTAGAGATCACTAGACAATCTTCCTCAAAGCTTGACACATTTGGACACAGAATCTGTTCTTACATGTTGCACTGTAAAAATCTTCAAACTCTTACTACCGACATCACTCCAAAAGAATACTGAGGAAGTGAAAATATTTCTCATGGCAGTACTCACCTTCCTGCTTAAAGGTAAAATATTCAGTAAGGTGTCTGCATTCATGGTTGCCTCTCAGAAGAAATAATGTGCTTGGGTATAGAATCTTCAGGACCCATAAATATAAGACACACTACAAAAGAAAATGTTTCCAGTGAATTAATCTTATATTTTTGTTTAACTAAGCTGTTTGATCTTTGCTTCTTTTCTTCTAACCCTATTACCCTTACAATCTCTATCACTTTTCATTATCTTTTTATTATCTTTTTCTCTTTGTCCCTTACTAAAACATAAGCTCCATGAAATTAGGGACTTTGTCATCTTATTCACTTCTGATTCTTCACTCTTAGAAAAGCACCTAGCAAATAGTAGAAGAGCAATAAATATCTGTTGAATGAATGAGTCAAATAATTTAATTACTTTAGATTTACAAATTGTTTGCTGTAAAAACAATTAGCAGATTGGTCTCCTCCTTAGGTATACCAATAAATAAAACAATAACAATGTCAAAAATAATAGCAGCTAACATTTATTGAGTACTCATAATGTGCCAAGCACTATATAATTAATTCCCCTTCTTTATTCCTCAAACAACCCTACGAAGTATATAATATTATCTCTATTTTAAAAATGAGGAAACTGAAGCAAAGAGCTTAAGTAACTTGTCCGAAATCACAAAACCTCTAAGTAATGGAGATAGGATTCTGATCCTCTGATCTTAAACATTATGCCATGCTGCCTAATGAAGAGAATAACCATGCTTTATGTTTACATTGTTGGTTATGAATGTTGCCTTATATAATGTAGGTGCTTATGATGTGAAATGATTCAAAGATAATGCAATTTCTTAATAAAAAGAATATTAAAACAGTACAGCAACTATTTTTCCCTAAATACACCTAACATAAGAAACAGACTCAATCCCACTACTGGGCATATACCCTGAGAAAACCATAATTCAAAAAGAGTCATGCACCACAATGTTCACTGCAGCTCTATTTACAATAGCAAGGACATGGAAGCAACCTAAGTGTCCACCAACAGATGAATGGATAAAGAAGATATGGCACATATATACAATGGAATATTACTCAGCCATAAAAAGAAACAAAATTGAGTTATTTGTAGTGAGGTGGATGGACCCAGAGTCTGTCATACAGAGTGAAGTAAGTCAGAAAGAGAAAAACAAATACCATATGCTAACATATATATATGGAATCTAAAAAAAAAAAAAAAACAGTTTCTGAAGAACCTAGGGGCAGGACAGGAATAAAGATGCAGACATAGAGAATGGACTTAAGAACACAGGGAGGGGGAAGGGTAAGCTGGGACGAAGTGAGAGACTGGCATGGACTTATATATACTACCAAATGTAGAATAGCTAGCTAGTGGGAAGCAGCTGCATAGCACATGGAGCTCAGTGCTTTGTGACCACCTAGAGGGGTGAGATAGGGAGGGTGCGAGGGAGACGCCAGAGGGAGGACATATGGGGTTATATGTCTAAGTATAGCTGATTCACTTTGTTATAAAGCAGAAACTAACACACCATTGTAAAGCAATTATACTCCAATAAAGATGTTAAAAAAATAAAATTAAAAAAAATAAAAAAAGAAACAGACTCACATTTTACTTATTTGGTTAAAAAAAGAGGAAAGACTATTTCCTATGTAAATAAGCTTGGTTTACATAATCATATACAAAAAGAAAAAACAAACTTCATTTATTTATTTTTTTGGCCGCGCTGCTTACGGAATCTTATTTCCCTAATCAGGGATAGAGCCCGGGCCCTTGGCAGTGAAATCGCAGAGTTCTAACCACTGGACTACCAGGGAATTCCCACAAACTATTTTAAACAAGTTAAGGTATATGAAATGTGTAACTATTCACATTTTCATTTTAATCACAAGAAAAAAATAAACCGGGGAAATACTTATTAAACACCTGTGCTTCTTCCTTATTCTGATTCTTTATTATTTTCCTTTCATAACAACAAAATATATTAAGAGTCAGCTACTAAACCCTCTAATTTGACATACATACCAACATGCTCAGGTGCCAACTAAGCTTCCTAAAATTTTTTATTTTATTGTTTTTGTCAAAGCCCCCAATCAGAATAGAACTTAAAAAAAAGCGCCCCCAATCTTTATATTAAGGAGGGCAATTTTCTAGTTTTCTTGAAGTCTCCAGGGAAGTTTGAGGAAGCTGATGATGAAACTATGAACGGAAAGAGGAACAACTAAGGATAATAAAATTCCCAAGGGAATTTGGGTGGACAGAGCCCTGAGCTCTCTTCCCCACTAAGGATCCTAGCACACCTCAGAAAGGAGGTTGGAAACACTGGAGGAGAATTAAACAACAGTAATCGGCATGGAAATTCACCAGGTAAAGCTTCAGTATCTAGTGGGGGAGATGGTTAAGAGCACAGGCTTAGAGTCAAACAGCCTAGCTCCACCACTTACTAACAATATGACCATGGGCAAGTTATTTAACCTCTCCAAGCCTCAGACTCCTCTATAAAATGGATAAAATAATAGTACTTACCTCATAACTTTGTTATAAAGATTAATCAATGTGTATTAAGTGCTCAGAATATGCATGAAACACATTAATGCTAACACACCTATTTGTAGAGCTTCTACCCAACAATTTTACCTGTAAGAATCTGTCCTGTAGAAATAATTGGGCAAGTATATAAAGATGTATAAATATATATATATATAAAGTATATAAAGATGTATAAATAATATGGCTCACAGAAGCATCACCTATAATGGCAAAAAACTGGGAACACTTTATATGCCTAATAAGAAGTTGATTAAATTGACTGTGACTTGTTTAGTCCATGGAATACAATGCAGCTATTAAAAATGATGCTATAAATTTATAATTATTTACCTGGAATGACATCACAGCATAGGGATTTATGAAAAAAGGAAGTTACAGAACCTTATAATAGGGTTCCATTTTCATTTCAAAAAAGGAAAGAAAGAGATGCATATATTAGAAAATACAAATTGTTCTATATTTATATCTTATTTTAATTTATATAATTAGAAAAGTAAAAGGAGCAAAAAGAACCATCTACTGCTAAGTAATAATCAACAGGTCATTTTAATGTCTCAAGTTTTTTAAAACAAATACTTTCAGAATACATAAAGATTCTATATGATATATTTGGGTTTTAATTGCTATGGAAGGAGGGATAGAAGTACTAGAATTTGAGCAATAAAAGCACTATAATATATTTTATTTAATCGGAAAAAATACAATTAATCTTTTTTTGCATGGGTGAATGCCTTTAAGGGCAAGAGAGATAAATAGCATTAGCTCCTTAGGGCCACTAGATAACAGGGCAATAAAGACCACTTAGTTTGCTTACAATTTCCACTGGGAAAAATGGCAATTATAATTACATTAAGAGTGGCACAAAGAAAATTAAAAGAATAGTTTGAAAGACAGAAGAGGAATAAATAGTAGCTTTACTAAAAACTTTAGAATATGCAGAGGTATTAAAAAGAACCCAATACAGGTAATTTAAGGAACTTATTTTATTAGGAATTAATGGAAATCATCTATGATAACACTTAAAAGCAAATCAAATGACAGTATATGATTATTACCTCTATACTAAAATAACCTCTGTCCACATAATCACCAAGAAAAAGGTATCGTGTATTAGCAGGTGATCCTCCTACTTCAAAAAGTTTCATCAGATCAAAAAATTGGCCATGGATGTCACCACACACTGAAACAAGAAGATTATTAGATATGAAAAAAAAACTCTGAAATAACAAATTTTACTTAAATTCTAATTTATTTTACATAAGAGATAGTGTAAAATTCTATCAAGAAAGGTCTAAGAAGGAAGTAATCTATGAGGAGTCATGATAGGGATGATGTGTATACAAGTGTTCATGTGCTCAAGATCTAGAACGAGATATAACAAAAGTAATGAGATTTGTAGTCAATGACAAAATTTTCATCTAACTTTATAAAGCTCCTCTTTAGGAAGCCAAGCATGCATGTCTTAGGATGACAAAATTATAATGGTGGTAGTAAAATCTCCATTCTAACTCCATACTTTCTGTTGACTTGTAAATGATCACTTTTGGTATCTGATACAGCATTGAGGTATTTGCCCCTAATGAATGAAAACAAAGTAAATAAGTATTTGTTGAATCAAATTCAGTGATGGCCAACACAACTAATGAAACCTTCACAAAAGCATACTAGACTAACTTCTGCACTCATTATTTAGGATCATGTTTATTCATTGAAAACAGGCAAAAACTTTAAAAAGAAAATAATCTGGAAATTCAAGATAATGTCCATGTAATATTAATTTAGTATACAGTATGAATGAAGAAGAAACAGCTTTATATTTAGGTAAGTAAATAATGGTGCAGTAAAAAAAATAATATCCAAAACATAAATAAGTGTACCTGTAATTGGAGCCTCTACTTCTATCATGGTTTTCTCTCTCCGAAGAATGGCAGCACCCTCATTGATAATTCTAAGTGCAATTTCTTCATCTACCCGACCTTCTTTTACTAAGTGGTTCTTCAAAACATCAACCCTGGGCATCCCATCCATATCAAAAACTTCTTCAGATGTCAAGCGATGCGTTGGGGGGAAAGGGACAGCTGCAATTTTTTTTAATTAATAAAAAATAAATCACTATTAATATATTAACATAAAAACTAATCAATGGATCTAGGTAAATAAGAGTAAAAATGGAAAAACTGAAGTTTTTGTTTTGCTTCTTCATTTACTGGATGGGGTATTAATTTTTTAAAAGCTTTTATAAAAAAAGAGTAATCAAACTATACTTCCTTTTTAATAATCTATATATAATAACAGAATAATTATTAGAGAAATAAACTGTCTCACAAAATTAAAAGTTCTTTCAGGATAACTAAAGCTTTTTTCTTTAAGCCAAAACATTTTTTGGTAGAATTCTCAAAACATACACTCTTCATCTTAAATGAAGTACAATAAATATAACTTAATACCACATAGGCATGAATAGAAAGAAATCCTAAATATAAGGTGATCTACCAACTTCCTATTAAAAATATATAAAACAATGCCTGCTAGCCAACTTGAATAGAAACTTCTAGGGATATAGATTAAAACAGCCAAATGCTTATTGATGGAATTTAAGTTAATTCAGATGCACATACAGATTTGAAATAACATTAATAAATCACGATAATTTTGAAATACTGCTTTTTCTCTTACCTTCATGTTTCATAAAATACTTTCATTCAAAATCTTTACACAAATTTTTGACATCAGTGTATACCTTATCACTGGATTCATTTTTTGAGTCATCTAACATACTTTTCAAAAGCAAATCATCCTCACTCCCATTTAAGTTGTTTGAGATACAGCACTTTTTAAATACATATTCAATGCTATCACTGCAAATTTATCCTAAGCCACAATTTCCATTTGTCTAACTACTGAAAGAGTTGGCCTTTTTACTCCTGTAGCATATATTTACGATTTCCACAAGTAATTACCAACTGTATTGTTTTAAACTGATATTTGCTTTTTTCTATTCATAAGAATTTAATCATAATAAGAAACACCAGATGAAAAAACAAAAGACAAACTGATTTCAACCTAAAGCTCTAAATCCATTGTCATTGAATAATCCAGTCACTTATTCTTACTTATAATGTTAAAATCAATACTTTTCTATCACGCCTGTGATTCATTTCTTATGACTGTATTACCATTCTCTTTAAACATTATTGTCTTTAAACATTATTATCTTCTTCATATACTGGGAATTTTCAACAAAAAATAGTACAATGATTTTTGTCTTCACTATAATTGAAAATACTTTGCTCCTGTTTAAATGAAATGAGATTTAAAATATTGATTTTAAACTGATATTTGTTAAATGTAATGGAAAACGTGAAGGTCCATTTTCAATGGTATCTACCACAATTTTGAGGTCATATACCTAGGAAAAGTTACTACATATCTGTTAAAATTTTTTATTCCTTCTTTACTGAATCCAACAAATGACCTCTTTATGCATTCAAAATCAGCTTGGACTGAAGTAGTTTTAGGTCCTTTACCAAACAGTACTTTGCTTTTCAAAATAAAGAAAGCAAGAGGGCTTCCCTGGTGGTGCAGTGGTTAAGAATCTCCCTGCCAATGAAGGGGACACGGGTTTGAGCCCTGGTCCGGGAAGATCCCACATGCCCCAGAGCAGCTAAGCCTGAGCCACAACTACTGAGCCTGCACTCTAGAGCCTGCGAGCCACAGCTACTGAAGCCCGCAAGCCTAGAGCCCGTGCTCTGCAACAAGAAGCCCGCGCACCGTAACAAAGAGTAGCCCCCCCTCGCTGCAACTAGAGAAAGCCGGCGCCCAGCAACAAAGACCCAACTCGGCCAAATAAATAAATAAATAAATATATATATATATATATATATATATATATATTTTTTTTTTTTTTTAAAAAGAAAGCAAGAGAGAAATTTATAGCAAGAATTTAGTCTACCTATAGACTCAAATGTAAGGCAGATCTCTCTTTTCTGAAATAAAAATTTTAAAGAAAAAAGTCACTTTATATTTGGGCATACAGTACATAGTATTTTCTTGATGTTTCAGGGCCATCACTGGGATCATCAATTATTATGCAGAAGACTGGAAAAGTACAGGACAAACTGTTTCTTCACAGTACAACTTAAAAAAACTAAAAACAGGGGGCTGGGTTAGAATTACATCAATTACTTAAGAAGAGTAAATAACCACATTCTCACAGGAGGAAAAAAATTTAGGAAGAACTCAGTTCTTATAAGTGAGATAAGAACTAAGGCAGAGGGATATCAACCATTTCTAAAAGACTTTGAAATCATCAATCCCTCTTGCTTTCATCTTTTTTGATACTTAGTAAAACAAAACTTGAACTTGCATTTTCCCCCTTCTTTAGAACACATCTATTCCCATTACTTTTTACTGCATCTAGAATAAGACATTAAAATACATTTTGTTCCCCCAAATACAGTATGTCAGATTCCAAAAAAATAAAAACCTTTCTTAATGTATGTTCTTCTCCAACCAAAGATTAAACAAACCATCATACTATATGCTATAACCAAATTTGCCCCTAACAGTAAAGCAATTGTTTAAAAACTATAAAATTTAGGTTGAGAGTCTGCCTGCCCATGCAGGGGACACGGGTTCGTGCCCCGGTCCGGGAAGATCCCACATGCCGTGGAACGGCTAGGCCCATGAGCCATGGCTGCTGAGCCTGCGCGTCCGGAGCCTGCGCGTCCGGTCCGCAACGGGAGAGGCCACAACAGTGAGAGGCCCGCGTACCGCAAAAAAAAAAAAACTACAAAATTTAACAATTACTAAATAAAAGTTACTTCTGAGACATCATGAAAATGAAAAGTTTAAATATCTCTTAAATACAAATTTCTGAGATCAAGATGGGATCATATTTTTCTCATCAGGCCAAGAGAATTTTTCCTCTACTTAGGAAAAAAGATACTGTTTAAAATGTTGCATTCTAGATTATGCATACTTCCTAATAATCAACAACATAAGTCAACTAACAGGTGAATTCTGTTCAAAATACAGAACTTCCTAAAAACCCATCTGGGAGACAATCTCTCTCTGCCCCACTCAGCCAGTCGCCTGTGGTACTGCATGTTTTCATGCACATTGCGAATGCCCCACTGCAAGTCACACTGAGCTATTGCTCCTCTTTAACCAAGAGTCAGAATGTCTTTATTCATCTGAGAAAAAAAAGTATAAACTGCCTCCAGACCTATGTTTTCCACTTCTTTTTCAATTCAAGGCATACTTTTAAATTTCAACACCAGTTGGTATACTTTTTAAGGAATGGGTACAGGTTGAGGGGTGAAGAAATGCCACCACAGGTAAAAGTAGACGAAAAACTGTTGTTCTAACCACACTGATAGTGGAGAATAGAGAGTTTCAAAAGAATGTTTTAATATATCAGTAAATAAGAGGCAAAAAGGCATTGTGCTCTTTGGCAGCTGGAGAAAGGAGCCATAGCAGGTGATCTACCTGAGCAAAAGAAAACTAACCAAATAGAATTTGGCCTAATAGGAAAGTAATTACTGACCCTGTTGGTCAATAGAGGGTTAAATTTTTTTCATCAAAAATTAATATTCTCAACTACTACCATCAACTCCTAAGGTACTTTAAAGCATTTCCATCTAAGTTCAGGTTTTAAATGGTTTTTTTTTTTTTTTTTATTTTTTTTGCAATACGCGGGCCTCTCACTGCTGTGGCCTCTCCCATTGCGGAGCACAGGCTCCGGACGCGCAGGCTCAGTGGCCATGGCTCACGGGCCCAGCCGCTCCGCGGCATGTGGGATCATCCCGGACCGCGGCATGAACCCGTGTCCCCTGCATCAGCAGGCGGACTCTCAACCACTGCGCCACCAGGGAAGCCCTAAATGGTTTTTTACATTTCTAATTCATCTTCAGCCAACTATTCCTGTTTTTCTAGGGTTTTCATCCTATATATTTTTTTCTCCTTATTTTCAGAGTATTTTTCCAACTCTTCTATGTTTGAGATAGGGAAAAACCAGTACATAAAATGTATGTAAATATAATGTGAATGGTCAATAACTGAAATGGCTAAAATGGAGGATTAGCTTGAACAACCTAAAGAGCTATAAAATCATAAAATCACCAAGTTTCCAACACTAGAAAACTTGATTTGGTAATATTCACTTTAACCAAACTGTTCTGTTGAAAAATTTCCTTTAACACAAATTTTGGCATGAAGGTCATATCTGTATAGTAATCAATAACCTTCACAAGGTATTTTAATTCAGATTTAATATATGGTGGCTGATAGACAAGGCCTCAAAAAATTTAATGTAGGAAGTTGAAAAAATAAACCAGGGACACAGACTGATCAAGGATGGGGGAAGAGCAGAGATCTTATTTTTTCTACTAATGTTAAGAAATCCTGGGACTTTTAACTAATTCTGTTGCCCAACTCTAAGCAAAGGCTGCAAACTATTAGCCCCATGAGGCCTCCAACACCAACTGGGGTGCAGCCTGTGCCACCTGAAAACTACTCCAAAGTATCATTCAGATGTCTGTGCTTCTCACCATTGCCATTACTGGCAACTGTCCAAAATAAAGTTCCTCCTGATTTTTTTCTCTGTGTTTCTTTTGTTCACACCATACCACCCTCAGGCTGTTCTCCTCCCTCCCAATCCTCTTCATTGAGGCCTGCAGAATTCCCATTATAAAAAAAAAAAAAATTCACCCTTCTTTCCTGTGTGCACATGCGTGGGCACGCACACACACACATTTTAGCTCTTCACAGAATGCTGCCTTCATCTCTCTAGCTTAATTAAATCTTAGTCCTCCTGAAGCACAACACTTCTGAAACACTTTTTCCAAAGTTGACGATGCTCATTTTTCCACACTCCACTATTTGAGCAGAAAAGGCTACAGTCTTCTTTCAGCTCCCCACTACCACTTCCAACATCATCACTCCCATGAAGAAGAAAATGCTTCCTCGTTTGAGGTTCATGACTTCTGGCTAGTTTATTCTTGTCCCAGCCATCTCTACTAAATTTCTGGTCATCTCTCACATGAAACTCAGTTTCCTGGTTCGAAAGCCTTCTCCACTCTAAGTACCACCATCATCAATGTCCATGTGGATGACCTATGTAAACCCAAGAACTGAGAGGTTTGAGCTCCATTCTACTTCAACTCCCCTAGCCTTAGCCATAATTTCTGCTCCAGCTCTGAAATCCTGAATTCTAATCTCTTACTCCATGATCAAAATCTCTAATCCTTTCAGATTCACTCCCTTTTCTTCATCTGTTCTCCAATTATACTTAGAACGTGGACAACCTCTCCTAATCAACCCCCTTCTGGATACCTTTGCTTGCTGCAATTCTGAAGCTATTCCATCACCCACCCACTTTTTAAACAACATCTTGAATTGTTTAAAGTCCTTTTGTCCTTCTACCCTACTTACACAAAACTCCAATTCTTGGATGAGTTAGTTTCTAAACTTGGATGCTAAGTTATAAAATCATCAAAACAGGGCTTCCCTGGTGGCTGAGAGTCCGCCTGCCGATGCAGGGGACACGGGTTCGTGCCCCGGTCCAGGAAGATCCCACAGGCCATGGAGCGGCTGGGCCCATGAGCCATGGCCATTGAGCCTGCGCATCTGGAGCCTGTGCTCCGCAACGGGAGAGGCCACAAGAGTGAGAGGCCCGCGTACCGCAAAAAAAAAAAAAAAAAAAAAAAAAAAAATCATCAAAATAGCTCAGTGCTACTACAAATTCACAGTCTCCAACTTAGTTGGTCACTAGCACTTGTCATCAATCCTATTAAACATTCTAGTCTGTGCTCTCTCCCATTCTCCTCAGTGGAGTTTTCAAATGATCACCTCTTCCTTGAACCCTACACTTAATTTCTCTCTTACTCAATAGTCAACTTGAATCTTTTTCAGAGAAAATTGAGACCTTCAGACCAAATGTCACTTTTCTGTCCCTCTCCATCCACATCTATGCCAGTATCCACTTTACATTTCTTCCTATCAAGGAAGAGGTATTCCGTCCATCCAATACTAAACATTCTACTGTGCTCTGAATCCCACTCCCCCAACCTCTTCACTTCAGTTCACCCTTCCCACCCACCCATGCCCCTATTCTGTTTCTTCTGCCTCTGACTCTCCATTGGTTCTTCCCTTTGAGCAGATAAACATACAGCCAGCCCTCCACAACCACAGGCTTGCCTGTGCAGATTCAACCAACCACGGATAGAAAATATTTTAAAAATAAAGTTCCAGAAAGTTCCAAAAAGCAAAACTTGCATTTGCCTCTCTGGCAACTATTCACATGGCATTTACATTGTATTAGGTATTATAAGTAATTTAGAGATGATTTAAAGTAAATGTGAGGATATAGGTAGGTTATATGCAAATACTAAAACATTTTACATAAGGGACTTGAGCATCCACGGATTTTGGAATGGGGAGGGGTATCCTGGAACCAAATCCCCACAGATACCGAGGGGAGACTGTACTAAAGTCTCTATGATCTTAAAAACAACCCCAACAAGTAATTCTCCCTTATTCCTCATCCCTGTTTTTACCATATATATCCCTTATTTTACAACTAAGCTTCTTGAAAGAGTAATCTACAGGGTATAGCTTCATTTTATCACTTTTTTGTCTACTTTCCTCAATCCACATTTATCTGGCTTCTGCTCTATTCCTTCACCTTATATCTCTCTCCTCTCTTGGGTTCTTGAACTCACTCACCTGGTTTTTCTCTTAATTCTCTGGTCATACCTGATCAGCCTATTTCATGAACTTCTAGTCCTTTTTCTGGTCCTAGGACAGTGTGACCTAGGATTCTGTCCTTGGCCCTCATATCACACTCCTCTCATTCATAACTATGGCTTCAACTAAAATCTATATTTTGTGGACTCCCAAATAGATTATTCAGTCCAGACCCTGCCCCTAACTAAACTCCAAATCGTTATTAAACTATCAAATATCTTCATTTGGATGTTCCATAAGTATCTTAAACTTAATATGTCCAAAACTTAATGTCCTCTAAACTATCACCAATATAGCTACTCATCTGGAAATTATCCTAGAAGTCTTTTTCTTCCTTGCCCTAACATGGTCAATAGGTCCTAAATAATTCTCTGATCTGGTTTTGTCCCTTTGGTCCTGGGACACTGAATAAGGACTTTTTTTTTTCTTTTTCTAAAATTACTAAAATCTTTTCAATTTTGCCCATGCTTCACAATAACTCAGAATACTTTTTAAAATTCAAATCTCAACATCCTCCTGTTTCAAGACTGGCTTCATCATATAAAATCCAAATTGTGTCTCTTACCATACCATATGAGATCCCTTGTAACGTGACCCTTCCCTACATTTCCAACCCTCATCTTTTGCCACTAACTCACATTCCAGACACATCTTATACTTCAGATATTTAATCTTCATTTTTAAAGTTACATCACTTTAAAAAAATCTCTGTACTTTGCACGCCCCATTATTTGGGGGTACACTATTCCCACCTTTTGCCTAACTTCTCCTTGTCCTTAAACCTCATTTCAGTGTTCCAATTCTTGAAAACGTTTCCTGTTCCCAGGCTAGGTTAATGGTGCCCCCTCCTTGTGGTCCCATAGCAAAGCATTTGATGCACACCTACATCATGGCACTTATCAATTATACTGTAAGTATCTTGTCTCCCCCTCAAGCTTATGAGCTCCCTGAAGGTGAGGGAGCTGTCTTTCATCTCTACATACCTAGTGATTTGAACATGTATACTAATGTCTACTGAATTAATGATACATTAGTTACAGTTTCTAAATTACTTATCTTACACTAATTTATGTAGCAATGACAATATATTTATAGTGCTTTACTTACAGTTTACAAACTGCTTTCACATACATAACGCTATGATTCTCAGAGACATCCTGTGAGTTCAGTAGGGCAAGTTTTATCTCAATAGCACAAATAGGATAACATGTTCAGATAAGTTAATGGCTCTCTCAAGGTGTTTCAACTAGAAAGGGGTAGAGCCATGACTGCAGCTGAGTTCTTCAGAATGCTACTCCAGTACTATCTGTCTTATACCAACACAATGACAATGCTCTTCTGACTAAAAGAGTCATCAAAACTCTCCTCTTCACCAAGAATGGTATAACCCCTTCAGATGCCACGGGTAGAAGCATGCTCTAAAGAAAGATTCAGCAGATCCTACAACACTGTCTTCAAAATTTCCAGGTATACCTTGGATTCCTTTTAATTTGTGGTGGTTCTTTGAACACAATAACCTTCCCTCTAAAACTGGTTCCCCTTCCTGGCTTATTTTTGTTATGGTATCATCATTCTCTGTTACTCTGACTTAAAATTTTGGTGTCATTGTTCTCTTTCTGGACTCCAAGTCCTACTGTTTCTTCAAATTCTTTTTTTTTTTTTTTAACACCTCCATTGCTGCAATGCTAGTTCAAGTTCTTATTACTTTGTGTATGAGAAAACTCTAACTAAAATCTCTACTTTTCCTCCCCTTTTTTGTACAAAGCATAGGTAGATAAATCTACCCAAAAATTTGGGGTGGTTTCTTAAGGACTAAAGAATAAAGGGAACGAAAGCCTGAAACTTATTTTCAAAGTCTTTCTTAACCATTCCCAGTATCTTCCATGTCACTCCAATGTCTTCTGCTTTCAATTACCAATGCTCAAACAATCACTAAAGCAAAATTAGTCTGATTACTGTTTTCTCAAAAAGGTTTGCTCTTCCACCTGTTTCATTCCCACACCCAGTCACTGATCCAATATATCTACTTTCTAATATTACTCAGAATTTGTGTCATATCTGGTTTTTCTCTTTCTCTTAATTCATACTGTGGTTATTCTGCACTTGGACTACTCCATTAATCTTCTGACATCCTGATTTAAGCCTCTCCCATTATAATATTTCATTCTACACAATATCACGTTAGCTTTCAAAACCCAAAATACTGGGTCATTCCTTTACTTTAAAACCTTCAATAATAATAATGGTGATGGCTACCATTAGTTGAGTACTTACCATGTGTCAGGCCAGGCACTGCAGTACAAATTTTACATGAATTGTCTCTATTAATCCTTCAAAAATCCCATATTATTAACTCTATTTTGCAGATGAGAAAATTGAGGGTTGGTGATATTAAGTATCTTGTCCTCAGTGAAAAGGTTAAAGTAGAACTAGGTTCAAACCCAGGCAGTCTGACTCCAGAGGCTTAATAATCCAGTGTTCTTAATCATCCAGAGGCTATACTGCTTAGCTTAAGTTTCAGATCCTCAACTTGGTGTACAAAAAATCCTTTCCAACTTCATCTCCTGCTTGCCAAGAACTTTACACAATACTGTCACACATTTCATGCTTTCTTCAAACTCCATGCCTTTCTGCTACTGTTTTCTCTACCAGAAAATATTTTCTCTATCCCAGCCCTACCTTATATCTGAAGAAATTCTACTCATCCTTTAAGGCTCCACTCAAAACATAATCCTTTCAGTAGTTTCCCTCCAATTAAGACAGTTAATTCCTTTTTTACAGCTCCAACAGCACTTTGTACCTAATTCATTATATTATTTATTTGCAATCATATCTCCCCCACCAGACTGCCTCCAAGAGAATCTATCTTACTTATTTCAATTCTGTATCCCTAATGCCTAGTATTATGTCTGGTACAAAGCACATACTCGATAAATGTTGCACAAATAAATGGTCCCAATCTTTTGCTTATTTGAATCTTACCCATTCTTCAAGACCTCTTTCCTCCTATACAAACCCTTGCTAGACCACTCCAGTCCAGAATCATCACTACCTCCTTTGAACTCAGCTTGCTGGGTCTGCCACTTATCTGGCAATTATTAATCACACCCAGCCTTATGACATAAATGATTAACTTTTTATGAGTACTTATTTCCCCAAGGACCAAGACTGTAGTTTTCACACTTCTGTTGTTTCCCTAGAGTTTTTAGCTATACAGCAGGCATTAAATAAATATTTGCTATTTGATTACTCTGAATTTCCAAAATAAATTTTACATACCATACAAGGATGCCAATTAGCTTTGGCTTATTTCATCTCTGTGTATAAATAAACATTTTTATAATGAAATGAAGTCATATGATTGGCACTAAAACACACCTCATCTAATAAATCAAAATTCTTTCACCAAACTTTTCCTTATAATTCTTGCCAATTCATTCAATAGCTCCGAACCTAAAGCTTTTGCCTCACTACTGAACAGCTGTATTTCCTCCTTGGCATTTTCCTTCTAAGATGACCTGTTGCCAGTGTTCTCTTTCCTTCTCATGCGCGCTCTCTCTCTCCCTCTCTCTCCCCATCTCTCTCTCTCTCTCTCTCCCCATCTCTCTCTCTCTCTCCCCCCATCTCTCTCTCTCTCTCTCTCACACACACACACACACACACACACACACACACACACAATATTCTCTGTTCCTTTGCTTTCTCTAGGACACATGGTACTGAAGATTTATTTTCGTATGCTGAACAGTTTAACTAAGGTGGAAAGAAAAAGAAAAATCATTTTCAAGAGTTATCTTTTTTAGATAGGTAAGTCCACAAAATAGCTTTTGTAAACAAAAATTAAAATTCAAGTTGCTTTAAAATATAATGAAATAGAACTAGTAAAAAAACACTGAAGTAGCTATGTGACCCCGAGACCTATGTGGGTCATCTAAAAATCTGTAATGAAAATAAGCAATCCTAATAAAGCTAAGGTACTGGAAAACACGTTAGCCTCAGATTTATAAGCAGGGCAGCTGGCAAGAGAACCTAAATGAATCATAAGGCTGCCCATCAGATATATAATAGCTAAAAAACTTACAACACACACTCTTTGGCATTTTGGTTCAATGTGAAAGTCTGATAATTTAAGAGATAAGGATAATATAACCTATGAAATAAAGAAAACATGCTGAATGCAAAGGAGAGTCACATTGTGGGTGCTAAAATGAACATATACACAATATAGACAATGCATTCTAAGTGATAAAGGTGAATTTTTGCATCAGGAGTAATAGATTTAATAATCTCAAGGGATAATCTAGTTTTACAAATCTGGGACCTGATCTATACGGCAAAAAGTACATTTTAAACATACCTGGAAAGAAAAGGAAGTACCTGAACAATTCAGGTCAAGCAAATTTCCGGGCGAGGAGGGAGAGCAATATACATAAATTCAGGGTTTTATGCTTAAATTACACACACCAATTTTGCTGATGTGTCAATAAGGCATTCACGCCAATACAATCAGCTGTTTTTCCAAGTTTGTTTCTATTTTCTTATTTTCAACTTCCTATCTTAGCTAAAGAGAGAAAAATGCTTAACAGAAAATTGTCAAGAGGGCATACTATTTCACCTAAACCACTTGGGCTACACCAACTTTCAAACAGAATTTGACCAGAGCCAGCAGCTGGAGCAGGCTCAGAATTGAACTGCTTTAAGTAACCAGGAAACCTAATCACCCATAATCAGGGATATGGAATTACCACTAATAATTTCAGTGAATAGATAATTTATACATGAAATCACCTATAGTATCCCAAGATCTCAAACTTCACATGATGTGAATTTCAGGCATTTGATATTAAATACAGGAAGACCTATTTTCCCTTCAAAACCTATGTGACCATAAAATACAGGCCTCCTGACTAGAATTGTAAGAGTATAAAATTTAGAGACAAGGAAAAGTTTCAGGGAGTAAAAAGACTACTTGTATTCAACGTCAACGATGGTCTCCATAACATTACTACTATGAAATGGTACTGATGCAAAACTAGCACATACTGGACTTAAAAGAAATCTGGATTTTTAACAAGTTAAACCTAAGTTGAACTAGCACTGTGGTCATATATCTTCAGGAAACTGGTGCTCTTTGTCATCAAATGCAACATTAGAGTACAATTATTGACTGAGAAAGACAAGAAAAGCTTGAAGATGAAATCTAAAAGGAGATTTCTGTACAAAAGGTAAGTTTCCCAGTAACTTCCAAGAAAGCCAGAGACTCCATGAGCAGCACAAACCAGTCTGTTGCACACTATATCTAAAGCATGTGATCCATATCAGTCATTCCAACTAGCTAACAAATTCCAAGAAGAAATGAAAGTTGTCTTGAAGAATATACTACAAAGCACATGAGATCTTATATCCATGAGCTCTACGAAACTATAATTTTCTTACCAACAAACTCCTATTTACCTAAATCAAATGACTTTTATTTCATACCAATAAACTGCAAACATGACTGTGTCTTGCATTCAAAATTCACCCCTAAGGAATATGCCTTATGTCTGGAATCTTATTTTTACTGTATTAAAGCAGTACAAGGGAAATATTACCACATATTTGACAAGAAACAAGAAGATTCACAAGCATAAGGAGAGCATAAACTCACCATTCAGCAATGTGACTGGTTGTCCCATCTAATAGTAGGGTGAAAAGTACCCAGGGAAATTAACAGACAGCACAAGTATACTGTCAGCAAATTAACAGGCAGCCCATGTCTCCTATTCCCACCCCCACAGAACTTCAGGATTTCACAATAGGATGAATGCCTGAACTATCAATCATTTTTCTTTCTCTGTTTTAAAAGATTTCTCAGGACAAGGATTCCATAAACTCTTTTTTAAGTTCATTCCAATAACTGGCCTGAACAGATATACTATTAAGTTTTTTAAATTATCTACATAGCCTAGATACAAATTAGTGTTATTATTATTAAAGGAGACTCGAATTGACAAATTAAAATTAAAAAAACACAAAGGAAAAAGTTTTTCTTGTTTTTAAATATTTTAATGGAAACATGTCTAGTCAGATTTCCAAAACTGGGCTAACAGTGTTTACATTGTGCCAGTATACTTAAGAAGCTGAATGAAATAAATAAATAAAACAAATAAAAGTATCTATCTTTCAAAAATAAATGTGATACAAAAAGGAAACCTTTATTCTAAAATGATTTCAATTTATTGACCAAGCTACAGGATAAAGAAAAATCATTTCAAATTATGTTTTTCACCTCCGCAGCAGTGCTTGAAGTTGATGGGCTCTCCCAGAGAGCGTGGAAATCTTAAGCAACTCTCAATTAGCCCTCAATTTCTCTATTTTAAATTAATCTGCTGACCTGTGGTCGTTAAACAACCATAAATTCTGCACCAGCTGAGAAATATTTAATTTTTTCTTCTAGGGGGAGTGTGTGGGTGTCTGCCTGCAAAGGAGGGCTAACCCCTCTTGGCCTTTGACCAAAAAGTGTTGACGGTTTTCTACGTAAATGCTTCTTCCTATCCCTGAAGCTTTTTTCTCTTTTATGCTGTCTTTTTTCCATCTATTCTGCACCTAAAGCCGGGGCCCCCAAATTCTGGCTCGTCCCTTGACCCTTGTCCGATCCCATACAGTTCCCCCAATTTCCGCGCGGGGTGACACCTGAGGGCCGAAGGCGAGCCCCTGCGGCTGGCGCTAACTAGGCGCGAATAGCGCAGACGACTGTCATTGGGGAGCAGACGTGGGCCAAAGCCGAGGTGATTTCTGGCTGCTCATCGCCCGGCCCCGCGTGGCTGAAGGTCTCCGAGCCCCTCGGTCCGCCCAGGCAAGCCAGGCGTGCAGCTGTCGCGGTGCAGGAAGCTAATCGCGGCCTTTGGGCCGCTTTTGACAGACCGGGCAGGAAAAGAAAGGGGCTCACTGCGACTAGCAGCCTCACCCCTTCGGCTAGGAGACCCCCCAGAGCGAAACCCCCGCCACGGCCAGAAGGCAAGCGAGAGACCTCGGAGCCGCCGCCACCGACTCGGCCCAGCCCAGCAGGGGCCCGCCCAGGGGCCACTCCCCAAGGGAGGCAGCCAGTCATTCGCCCGCCCTTCCGGGCCCGCTCCGGAGGGGACGGTCTCCCGCCCGCCCTCACACAGCTACCTCCTCAGGCCAGGCCCTCAGGATTTCGTACACCTCTCACCTTTGACGACTCGGTCAGCCCCGGGAGGGGGCGGCGGGGGCGGGGGTGGGGGCGGTGCAGCCCGGGCCGGCTCCGGGGCGG
>NW_006781396.1:62161-70606 GCF_000442215.2 Lipotes vexillifer | reverse complement strand
CCTACAGAGCGGCTAAGACCGGCATGCACCGCGCGTCCGGGGGCGGGGGCGGAGCAGGCTCTAGGGACTTGGGCAAAATTACTGAGGCTAGGAGAGAAACGGGACGAGCCAAGGGATCAGGTGAAAATTCTGGGCAGGCAGAAACAAAAGAGTGAGAAGAGATGGCTGTCTGCATCTAGTTGCTGCGGTGAATGAGTGCTAGGGAACACGACACCGGCTTTTATGGAGCTCCCAGTAAGATGGGGTGACTTGATCAAACCTAAGAATCTCCTATTAATAGAGAAAAAATATATAATAATTTGACTACCGAATCCGGGTACTTTGGTTGGTAACTGAAAGGAGAAATAGAGGAAGCATTCTAGATTCTAGAGCAAAGCAACAGTTCAGAATGGAGTCTGAGAAAGAATCTGACTGACGCTTGTGTTTAGAGCCTGGAACTGTCAAGAGTCTGGAGGCACAGAGTAACAATGCAGGTAGAGCAGACTAGGCTCCAAGGGTTAAGAATCAAGACACATAAGAGGAAAGAAAGGGATGACACCAAGAGATGTTCAAAGAGTACAGAATTCACCTGAAAAGGACACAGCCTCCCTCTTGATTCATTCAGAAAACAGAGATTCCGAAGGCAGAGGAGTAAGTAGGGAATTGGAAATTAGTTCCTCATAAGAAATACCTCACAGGATATTTATCTGCGTATACAGAAATGTGGGCCCAGGTTTTCTATGGAAACTTTATAGAGACGGACATTCATGGGGAACGGAGTAGTGGGACAAGAACTGACTGTTCGGGACTTCCCTGGTGGCACAATCGTTAAGAATCTGCCTGCTAATGCAGAGGACACGGGTTCGAGCCCTGGTCCGGGAAGATCCCACGTGCTGTGGAGCAATTAAGCCTGTGCGCCACAACTACGGAGCCTGTGCTCTAGAGCCTGCGTGCCGCAACTACTGAGCCCGAGAGCCACAACTACTGAAGCCCACACACCTAGAGCCTGTGCTCCGCAAAGAGAAACCACCACAATGAGAAGCCACCGCAATGAGAAGCCCGTGCACCACAACGAAGAGTAGCCCCCACTTGCCGCAACTAGAGTAAGCCCATGCGCAGCAAACAAGACCCAGTGCAGCCAAAAATAAATTAATTTAAAAAAAAAAGAACTGACTGTTCAATCAACAATTATTAGAAGAAGAGTGTGTGTATGACACCAGGAAAGGTACTGGATCATGAACAGAGACCAGCATATCCACTAAGATCTATATATCTTGATGGCATAGGATTCAAGTAGCATAGGGTGAGAAATGCCTGCCCATCCTCCTGCTCAATACTACATGTGCTCAGAATCTGTTCATAATAGATGGTGATAATTAGATAAGCAGTTGTTCAAAGGTCTCAAAGAGCACCTTTCTACCTCTTCATTTCATCAATCTCAGTGATCGTGAGAGCTGGGGTAAAACAGAAGAGAAATGCCCAATGGGTATTCTTTGCAAAGGGAACTCACAAAATATTTTTTAGAGGGAGGTGAATTTGGGAGTGATGCAGGGGTGAAAATGGATCTTTCTGGCATGGAAGTGCAATAATTCCACAGGGGAAGGGGAGGGGCAGCCATGGGAAGAGAGCAAGGAAAGGATACAAGGCGCATCACAAACTTGTAGAGGGAGGGTACCAAGAGTACCTAGATCAGGAGTGAGTGTGTAGGAGGAGTTTGAATCCCCAGAAAAGCTCCCTAAGGAGGGAAGGAGAAAGTGTGTAATGTGTTGAGTGCCTCTTGGCAGGAAAGGGATAGAAAATATACTAGTGGCATAACAAGGAAAGTCACTCCATATTAGGACCCATTGACTCCTACCTTGAATATATACCCTTCAACTATCCTTCAATTCCTCTTTGGCTCCTCACTTTCACTCAGTCAAAAGCCATATACAGAGCCCCAGGCCACTGGGAATTGGTATTTCTTGCTTCTCCAGGCTTCCCCACCCCAATACAAAAGAGCAAGAGCATACAAAAGGGATTAAATAGACAATTAAGTGACAAGGAATTAAATAGAACTATCTTATAGATTTATTAATGAAAAATACTTTACAAAAACAGTATGTTTGGCCCTAAAATAGTTCAGCTGACTCTCAGGGTTTACAACGGCGACTGAGCGAGTGGCAGTAATGGCTCTGCAGCTGAGGACAGGAGGGTATGTTAGTGTGCCTGACTCCATCTGTTCAGAAGAGCAATTGTTATGTTGGCAGCCTCGCATTCTAGGCCAAAAGTTTGAGGGCAGAGGGACAGTCTGGGCAGGTGGGTTAGCCTGAATGTTGTGGTCAAGACCAAGACTACAGGGCTACATATCCCTCCAAGGATGGGGATTGGGAAGACAGAAGGTCAGGTAATTGGGACAGGTGGATAAAACAAAGAAGTTGGTAATATAATAAGGAACAGAATACGAGGGCTCAGGTGGAGGTGGGGGCATAGAGTATTCAGGAATAAAATGGTGACCCTAAGATCCTAAGGAATGGCTAGTGTCCAGAGTAATATGGATTCATCTTTAAGGTGGGTCAAATAAAGCCCTAAACAGCAGCTGCTTCCTTTTGCTAGGTGAATGGAAATTGGAATTTCAAATATTCCCTCTCAAAGAGCCAGGTCTCTTTAGCAGTTCCTGGCACCCCTAGGAGAAGGTGCCAACGCTATGTTGAGATGAGACTAGCACAGCCCCAGGGATGCAGGGTACCAGCTCTGCAGAGAAAGCTGTGGCTCCAGGAGAGGAAAGGGGTGACCTTTACCACCTGCTGTGCTGCATGGCTCTAGCCCTGATCTGCTCTCTTCCAGGGGCATCTGCTAGAACAAACAGAAACTCCTCTCTCCCTGTCCTCCTGTGCCCAGATTGCAGGGTATAACTGCTTTGCCTCCAGTCATCATCTGGGGGCATATCTACTCTTCGAGGACCATGGGCTCGAAACCCTGGGACAGGACCTGAATTCCAAGCTGACCTCAGGGGTACACGAAGACTGCTTGACAGTAGGGACACAGGGTAAACAATGGGAGGGTGGGAGGGTGAATGGAAAAGATCCTCCCAGGACTGAGCATGAGGAACCTGAAGGCCCTGGTGTCTCTCTGGTAGTGTGGCAGTGTGGGTTAGCTGAGGCTTGCACCCTGGAGTAGTCAGGAATCTGGCGCCAATATGCTCGTTGGTCTCTGACCATGCTCCCCTGGAGGCATCTGTTCTGGTTCGATGGGGGAGACTCCGGTAGTTCAAAGTCCTTCCTGTGTGCTTGACCGCTTCGGAAGTTTCACCCCTGTCACACATAGCCAGAAACTGCTGGACACTCCTCGAAGTTCCTGGGAAGAGAAAAGAAACCCATCGATTGAGCATCTTCAGTAAAACCATTCTCCTTTCCAGAGGACCATTTCTGGCTGTTCCTTCCAACTCCCCACCTCTCCAAGAACATACACATAAGGGAAAGAAGGAACCTAGTTTTGCTTTTAATTTCATTTTTTAAAATTCTTAATAAACATTAAAATAAAGTCTCTTACCTCCAACCTGTGCAAATGAAACAGTCTCCTGGATGTTGCCATACTTCTGCCTCACTGCACTATAATCCTTCCTCCAAAAGACAGACACGCGCGCGCATGCACACACACACACACACACACACACAGAGTCACACACAAATGGCTCTCTAATATTGCAAATGTATGTTCTCACTGTGACAACTTTACTCCTTAAGAGCCACCACTCCAAAACATCACTCAGTTTTTCTGAACATGGTACCTTCACTGAAGTTAAGCTGTGTCTGCTTACATTCTTGCTCATTCTCCAAGATCTCTGCTTTTGTTTGCACCACTCCCACATACATAATGTGAAATGCCTTTTCTATACATTGATTCCCCTTTACTTAAAAGAAACAAAATAACTAATTTTCAAAAAATCACTTCTAAACAATATTTTTCATTCTGTATTTTTAAATTCCATCAACACCTGTACTATACTTACACATACGTATATCTGACTATTGAAACTGAGCTCTTTGAGAGCAGAGAGCTGCCTTCTTTCTCCCCTGTATTCACTGTGGCATTTGGTGCAGAACAAGTTGCAATAAATGCTGCCTGACTAATCAGATACCCCTAATAACTGTCAAAGGAGGCTGGCTACCTGGCTGTTCCACTGAGTAATATGAAGTCCATTTATCCAGAAGGCCTGCGTATCCAAAGCTCCCTAAAATTTGGACACAAATATCAACAATACTACTCTATCTTCTGTTCTAAGAATGATAACCATCCCTTGCCCTGGGGATTTACATATCCACAGACATGTTTCTCAACCTCGGCACTACTGATATTTTGGGCTGACAATTCTTTGTTTTGGGGGTGGGATGGGGTGTGCAAGGAAACTGTGCATTGCTGGATGTTTAGCAGCATCCCTGGCCCCTCTACCCACTATATGCCAGTAGCACCTCCCATTTCCCGTTGAGAATCACTGCCTTAAACTGTAGATTCGGCCCATAAGGAGGAAAAGGAACAAATCTAGCTGTGGAGGGTCAAAGCCAAAAGGATACTGTCCACCTTCCCCAGGATTGTCTGGGTCTCTATACATGGCATGGCTATTCCAAGGATCTTTCCAAGTCTCCCATTCACACCTCGTCCTCCTAGATCAGGGGTCCCCAACCCCGGAGCCACGGTCTGCTATCGGTCCATGGCCTGTTAGGAACCAGGCCACACAGCAGGAGGTGAGTAGCAGGGGAGCAAGCAAAGCTTCATCAGTATTTACAGCCACTCCCCATCACTCGCATTACCGCTGGAGCTCTGCCTCCTGTCAGCATTACGGCGAGTTGTATAATTACTTCATTATATATTACAATGTAATAGTAATAGAAGTAAAATGCACAATAAATGTAATGCGCTTGAATCATCCCCAAACCATCCCCCCTGCCCCTCCCATCTGTGGAAAAATTGTCTTCCAAGAAACTGGTCCCTGGTGCCAAAAAGGTTGGGGACCACTGTCCTAGACCATCGCTCAGCTGAGACTCGGGATAGAAGGAGAGGAAACTAGCTGATAGAGATGACACTTCCTGTTTTGGGGGATCCTAAAGACTGGGTATTAACTCCCCTTGGTCACTTAAAAGCATATCCTATCATGACTGAAGCAATTCATTTTCATGGGTAGTTAGATTCTGGGAGCTCTGGTCTAGACCATGTTGCTCAAGAAATGATTCAATCATAATTCATCTAGATCAATGCTTTATCTTTAAAGCAGTCATTCATATCCCTTTACAACCCCACCTGTGACCCCTCTTCCCCCACCCCCAACAGGTGTACTGATTTGATTCTTCCAAGTCCCTGGAAATGTACCACATTCCAGCACATAATAGTAGATTGTGGGGAGAGTTACCTGGGGGTCTATGGGGCTCCCCTGCCACGCTGGGCATCAAGACATCTGGGGACAGGAACTGTGGTTGGGATGGGTAGAGTTGGGGACCAAGGAGAAACACAGGAGGGTCATGGATGACAGGGAGGGAAGAGGAGCTGGAACAACGGTGCCCGGTTTCCAAAGGCTTTTTCCTCACGTTTGATGAATCCTTATAATGAGACAAGACAAAAAAACATAGAGATGAGGATTAACACAGAGCAGGATATGGTTGGGTAAACAGTGAAGAAAACAGGGGGAGATGGAAGGAACTAGAGTACAAGCATTCCTTAATATAGAGAGGGACCCAATTTACTTGTTACTCTCCCTATCAGCCCCTCTAGGAAACATCCTGACCACTATGAACTGGAGACACCAAACTACAGATTCTCTTCCCTTAATCTATCTTCCTCATAACCCTTACCTTCCCAAACCTAACATCAAGGTCTTTAGCAAACTCCTTAATGCTAATAGTAGAATTAGAGAGATTGTGATAGAAATTTAAAAACAGAGAAGAGGGGAATTCCCTGGCGGTCCAGGACTATGCGCTTTCATTGCTAAGGGCACAGGTTCAATCCCTGGTCACGGAATGAAGATCCCACAAGCTGCTCAGCATGGCCAAAAAATAAAATTAAAAACAAAGTAACAAAAGCCTCTAAAAAATACATATTTAAAAATTAAGAAATTAAAAATAGATTAGAAATGAGAGAAATTCAGAAAGCCTGAGAGATTGAAAAAGAAAATTCTACACTCTCTCTAAATATTGGGAACTAATATATATCTCCCTAAATGTACAGTCAAAAACTCTCTATTCCATCTTTCCCATTACTGCTACACTCTACAGTCTGCACTTTGGTGCTGCCTGTCAAGTTTGTACCCATTGATGCTTATGACCTGCTCTATGCTCCATTCAACATTCACTTCTGTGGCAAAATCTCTGAAATATCCCCTTTAACATATGAAACACTAATATGTCCAAAATTGAACCAACATTCTTCCAAACTCCTCCTCCTGGTACCGTATTTTCTTGTCACCTAGACTCAAATGTTGACACTGCCCTTGATTTTGCACTTTTCTTCCACAATTCCATTAGTTGCCTATGCCACGTAATGTCATTTCTACCTATAGGTTTTATATTTAAATTCAACTGGACCACTGCAGCAGCCTCCAATTTAGTCTTCCTATCTCCAGCCCACTACCTCCTTAGTGCGGCCTGCAAGTTCCTATGTGATAAGGGCAATGCTGATCTTTCTCATTTTATCTCCTACCATTCCTGTGCCTTTTACACTCTAACCTTCTTAACGTTCCTCAAACACACCAAGCTCATTCCACCTCAGGGCCTTTACACTCTGCGTTTCTGTTACCCGGAATGTTCTTCCTGTGGCTTACACCTTCATGTCACTGAGGTCTCTGATCAAATGTTACTTTCTTAGAGCTGATTTCCCTCACTACTCTATTAAAAATAGCCCTGAGAATAACCACTATTACCTCTTTACTCCTTATCCTCTTCCTTTGTTTTATTCTTCTTTATCACACATTGTCTGGGGTTTACTTGTTTATTGTCTTTCTCTCCTAGTAGAATACATTTCTTTTCACTCCAGTATCTCCAGCACCTTGAACAGCTCCTGGAACATTACAGGCACTTAATAAATAATATAGTAAATAAAATAATCTATATGCCAGTATATCTTATTTCCTTTACTAGACTGTAAGATATTTTGTGTTGTTCCATCAGTGTGTGCTCATAGCACCTAACAACAGCATGGCACACGGGAGGCATTTACCATACAGCATAAGGACCAGGTGCTAGTCCTCTCGGCATGTGACACAGCCATAGAAGAGACATCACTCTTCACTGGTTTCCCTTCTATCTCTCTGGTCTCTTTTACCAAGTCTCCTTTTGGGGTTCTTCAGAAGAACCACCTCAAATCTGATACTCTTCAGGGATATGTCCTGGTTCCTCGCCTCTTTTTGTAATACTCTTTTCCTCTTTTTAGTGGCTGTGATTCTCGAATCTCAATTTCAAGTTTATATGTCTCACAACCAAAGGCCTACCAGATACCTATCTCCACTCAAGCTTAATATATCCAAAATTGCAGATATCTCTCCCCCAAAATATATTCCTGCTTCTCCTCCCTCAAATATTATCATTATCAACCTACAATTCCTAGATATTATCCTTGATTCTCCTTTCTCCACATCCAGGCAAGTGGGTACCAAACACAATAATTTTTACTTCCTAATTGGCTCTCCAGTATGTCCACTTCTATCCTCCCGAACTCCTTACTGTGGTTCATGATATGACCCTTGTTTATAGTGTTTCCAGTCTCACTTGTCAATATTCTCCATCCTTCCCTCACCAGACTCTAATCATGCCATACCAATGAGCTTCTTTTAACTCAGTTAATGTCTGCTTCAGGTCCCTTTATCTGCTACATTCTTTTTACTTCCTGCAGGAAGACTTCCCTGATTCTTCAAGCCTGGTTTAGATGTCCCCTCTATTATGCTTCCATAGCATTAAATCCTATCATATTGTATTACAATTGTTTATTTATCTGTCTCCCCCAGTAGACTGTAAAGTCATGAGAGCAGGGACTGTATCTAGCTCACTCACCACCATTTCCCCAGCATCTGGCACAATACCTAGAACATAAGCTCAAAAAGCATTTGTTTAAAAGAATGAATCGGGACTTCCCTGGTGGTCCAGTGGTTAAGACTTCACCTTCCAATGCAGGGGTTGTGGGTTCGATCCCTGGCAGGGAGCTAAGATCCCACAGGCCTCGTGACCAAAAAACCAGAACATAAAATAGAAGCAATTTTGTAATAAATTCAATAAAGACTTTAAAAAAATGGTCCACATCAAAAACAAAAAAAGAATGAATCAATGAATAAATGAATGATACAGAAGTCAGGACCAAGGAAGCCAACTCTCCTAGGAAAATAACAATTCGCCATTAAAGGTATATGAGAACAAATATTGGGAAGAAAAGGCCACCTTTTCCAAAAAGAATGGCCAACTGTTCAGAGCTCTTTAGAAACTTATGAGCAATAACTCATAAAAATGACTA
>NW_006781396.1:49250-62151 GCF_000442215.2 Lipotes vexillifer | reverse complement strand
AGGGAAAGAAGTTGGATCTGAAGAAGTGGTGGAAGAGACAGTTTTCTTTTTGTACATTTTTATGTCACATATTTAAGACCTGTTTTTTAGTATTTATCAAACTGACCTGGTGAGCATGCTTCAATGTACTGGTGCTTTGTATCCTGACCCCTACTGTAATAAAAATTCAACTTGCCTTGGGCAAGTGTGTGAAATTCTCAAAAGGCACGTTTTAGAAACCCAACCACTGAAACTATTTGAGTTTGCTGATCTCTGCTGACTTGGGTGTCCCTGTCCCTTTCACATACAGATTACTGCATTAATGCCATATGAAAAGCCCCAAGGATGAGGATTTTAAATCATTTTCCTTCTCTTGCTAATGTACATGCTTCATTTCAGCTTGAAAGCACACTGGACCCCACTCAGTCATGTACTAGGATGGGGAAGAAAAGGCAAAAAAATACTCCATCCCATCTCTTATCTTCTTCCTTTGATTAGTACAGTGGGTTCTGACCCAGTCAGCAGCAGTGGCTTCTCCAAGACTCCTCTTGAGGCTGCTAGTACTCGTCTCATCCTGGGGAAGCCTATAATACACCTTCCAGAACTGCTACAGAGATGGGACATTCTTCTAGGCTCCAAGTAAATGTGTGTCAAGAAAATAATGACTATGTGTCCTCATTTTTGCTGAGTGCATATGGCTTTCCCCCAGATTACAACCTTCAGCTTCTCCTGCCCCTTCACCTGCAGTATATTTTTACCTAGCAAGAGAAAGAGGATGCTCTGAATAGACAGACCCTGATTCTACTTACAAAACTGTGGGAAGAGACTGGGACCTCCTCCCTCTCTGAGACAACGGTGCCACTGAGACTGCGTGAGATGCGCCGAAAGTTCTCTGCACCATACTGATCATCCTCCCCACACTCCCTGCTGGGGCCTTGGCCAGGTGCAGCCTTCAAACACACAGACACACACAGGCAGACACATAACACCAGACCTGTGGTTTTCCCACAGACCCTGTCCCGAGGGATATGGGAGAGAATAGGGTAAGACTCACTAGTAGATATCTGAATTAGACGTATTTAAAAGGTAGTGGCCATGTGGCAATCTCCTCTCACTCAAAAGAAGCCCAATCTGGGACGAAGTGAGAGAGTAGCATTGACATATGTACACTACCAAATGTAAAATAGATAGCTAGTGGGAAGCAGCTGCATAGCACAGGGATATCAGCACGGTGCTTTGTGACCACCTAGAGGGGTGGGATAGGGAGGGTGTGAGGGAGATGCAAGAGGGAGGGGATATGGGGATATAGGTATATGTATAGCTGATTCACTGTTATACAGCAGAAACTAACACACCATTGTAAAGCAATTATACTCCAATAAAGATGTTAAAAAAAAGAAAAAAAAAAAAAAAAGAAGAAACCCAATCATAGAGCTTCTTCTCTTCCAACAGCCCCACATTACCATGCCGCTGCTTTACCACCAACCCTACCACTCATCTCTCTCCATAATTCTTTCCCAACACATCACCCCATGCCCAAAACTTTAGCACCTGAGGTGGCTACCTGAGAAGTAGACACTGTATTGGCTTCATGGAGACTGTGCTCTATTTCTGCTGTTGGGGTCTTTGAGAGATCAAGGCCAGGGGCTGAGCGCAACCTCCTCCCTACACCATCTGTAGAGCCTGAGGAGGAAAACATAAATACAAGTTGAAGCCATCTCTTCTCCTGGAGTCTAAACTCAGCCTGGCAGCACAAAACTCAGGAATTCTTGTTTCATTAAATAACAAATATGCATCTCTGAATCCACTGGAGGATGGGCTCCTGGAATGTAGAAACAGGAGTTTCAGAATATGGATAGCTTCCTATAAGACCATAAGGATCTCAGAACACAGGCCTTGAAGAACCTTGCTGAGAAAGGGCTCTGTGGACAGACAGCTGAATAGTAAATATAATCAGCTTTGCTTCTGTCAGCCTTGGGCCCAAGACTTATAATACTTACAGAGGAAATTATCTGATATAGTGATTCTCTAAAGTGTCTGTGATGACAAAGGAACTATTATCTCCAGTTTGGTTAGGAATTGAAAATTTTCATAGTAATCACATATTAAACCGACTCATTTTACAAAGCAGGAAAATGAGTTCCAAGATCTGACAAGCAGTAAGTAGTTTAACCAGGATTAAAACTCAAGTCTCTGCATTTACACTTCCAGTTATATACTATGAGCAGGAGCTCTTCAGCAACATTTTGTATGTGCAGTGCTCTTTTATGTCCCCCATTAGCTTCTCTCTCTCTTTTTTTTTTTTTTCCTGTACGCGGGCCTCTCACTGTTGTGGCCTCTCCCGTTGCGGAGCACAGGCTCCGGACGCACAGGTTCAGTGGCCATGGCTCACGGGCCTAGCCGCTCCGCGGCATGTGGGATCTTCCCAGACCAGGGCACGAACCTGTGTTCCCTGCATCGGCAAGTGGACTCCCAACCACTGCACCAGCAGGGAAGCCCCAGCTTCTCTCTTTTCTTCACTTAAATTCTAAACAAATTCCAAATGTTTATCTCTTCCTCAAAATCTTGCGAGACTATTAAGAGATGAGCTGTTCCAAACTGGATATGTGACTCCCAAGGCGCTCGCCCCAATACAACTAATTAAGCCTTCCATTCTGAAAATGCACACATCCTTGACCTACATTTGATATATATGTCTATTGCCAATTCATGTCTTGATTTGATATTTTGATTCTAATATTGCTGATATACTAAGCTAGAAGGCCAGTTATTTTCAATATTTCCTTGTGCTTAAATGCAGTGGTTCCAATACTACCTCAGATTCATCTAGAACTTTTAAAAAATACAGCTTTGTATACCTCTCCGCAGACCTACTGAATCAGAATCTTTCTGGTTGGAGCCTGGGAATATTTATTTTTAAAAGGTTGCCACAAAAAGTGTGGGAGAATATCCTCAAACATTGTTGGAGGAAATGTGAAATGTTATAGTTTTCCTAAAAAGCAATCTAGAGATAACCATTAAGACTGAAAATATATTTACCCTCTTAACCAATAGTTCTACTCCTGGGAATAAGAAGCAAAACTATCTGTTTATTGCGGCCTTGTTTGTAGTGGCCAAGAACTAGAAATAAAGTAATGCCCATCTATAGCAGAATGGCTAAATACATTACAGTATCCTCAATATCAAATACTGTCCAGCCACTAAAAAGAATGAATTGAGTTAAACTAGATGACTTAGAGGAATTTTCATCAAGTATTGTTGAGTTAAAGGAAAAAAATCTGTAATATTATCCCCAAACAAAAAAACACTATATATGTAGGTCTATATAGGATTATATGAAGAGAAATACAGAAATATGCACATTAGACTACTGTCTGAGAAGGTGGTGGGGGATAAATGGTAGGGATTGATTTGAGGGAAGGAGAGAGAAACAAAAATTGTCTGTAGTAAAAACATCATAGGAACTTCCCTGGCTGTCTAGTGGTTAAGAATCTGCCTTCCAATGAAGGGGACATGGGTTCGATCCCTGGTCAGGGAACTAAGATCCCACGTGCCATGGGGCAAGTAAGCCCATGCCCTGTAACTACTGAGCGTGCAGGCCACAACTAGAGAGCCCATGTGCCACAACTACTGAGCCCACGTGCTCTGGAGCCTGCACGCTCTGGATCCCATGCACCACAACTACAGAGAAGCCTGCCCAGCGCAGCAAGGGGCACATATGCCGCAACGGAAGATCCTGCATGCCACAACTAAGACCCAACGCAGTCAAAAATAAAATGAAATAAATAAATAAATATAAAACAACAACAACAAAAATCATGTGTGCTATGATCCCATTTATATAAAATTATTCTGGGCTTCCCTGGTAGCACAGTGGTTAAGAATCTGCCTGCCAATGCAGGGGACACAGGTTCGAGCCCTGGTCCAGGAAGATCCCACATGCCACAGAACAACTAAGCCCGTGCACCACAACTACTGAGCCTGTGCTCTAGAGCCCGTGAGCCACAACTACTGAGCCCACGTGCCGCAACTACTGAAGCCCATGTGCCTAGAGCCCATGCTCTGCAACAAGAGAGGTCATCGCAATGAGAAGCCCGTGTACCGCAACAAAGAATAGCCCCTGCTCGCTGCAACTAGAGAAAGCCCGCACACAGCAACGAAGACCCAATGCAGCCAAAAATAAATAAATAAATTTATTTTTAAAAAATAATAAAATTCTTCTTCTTTTTTTAAAAAAACCCATTCTTCAGGTGACTATGATGGGCAGCCAGGTTTAAGAATTACAGCTGTAATTGTTAGAATTTGGTGCTCCTCTAATCAAGTCAAGTGTGATTCCTACCTAGACAAGAAGGTAGCCATTGGAACCTCCTGAAGAGAGTAGACACTGATTCCTTTAAAGATACTTAAACAGAGGTGGAGGTGGCCTTCTGTAAGGAGTACTGTTGAGGGGACTTCTCGATTTGATAGAATTAAGGTGACATCTACTCACTGATCAATAGTAACAAGAAGACTACCAGACATTATGTACTTCTTGATATAAGAAGTCTAAGTACTACCTATGAAATATTCTTATTTTTAAAAAGTAAACCTGATTTTAATCAAGAATCAAACCTTCTAGCCCTAAGTACCAAGTTATAGGGAAAAAGAGGGTCTTAGGAGAACATGTTTTAAAAACAAAATGACAACAAAAAAAACTCCCCTAGAATATAATCTAAAACGTGACCAAAATGACCAAATTTCTTCAACAAATAAATGGCAAGGGGAAAAAAGAGACAGGAATCTTACAGGCTTAAAAAAAGCCTTCAGACACATCAACAAAATGCAATGTGTGGATCTTGTTTGGATTCTGATTCGAAATAAACCAACTGTGAAAAGACATCTGTGGGACAATTGAAAAAAATTGAATACTGGCTAGTTACTGTATTATATTAAGAAATTATTGTTAATTTTTTAGGTATAATAATATTATAGTTCTGCCTTTTAAAAAAAGAGTCTTTATTTCTTAGAGATACATTCCAAACTATTTATGGAGGAAATAATATAATGTCTGGGATTTGCTTTAAAATAATCCAGTGGGGAGGGAAACTGGCGGGGGCAGGGGAGGGGTCGCTAAAGCAAAATCAGCCATTGGTTGATAATTGGCCAAGATAATCACCGTGGAAGTTAGTGATAAGAACAAGGGGGTGATTATAGCATTTACTCTTTACTTTAGAATATATCTGAAGTTTTCCATAACAAAACATTACTTTTAATTTTTAAGATGATGTGTGAGCAACTTCAAAATACTATGAAATTTAGAATATAGGTCAAGGGCAGTGTTCACATAACTCTTTAGGAACTAGAGTCATGTCAAAACTAATCTGGTTGCAAAATACCACATTCTATATGATTCTATTTATATGAAATGTCAAAAATAGGTAATCTATAGGCAGAAAATAGATTAGAGGTTTACTGGGGAGTGAATACTAATGGGTACAGGATTTCTTTTGGGGGTGATGAAAAAACACTTTAACTGATTGTGGTAATGGATGTACAACTCTGTCAATATCCTAAAAAACCACTGAATTGCACACTTTAAATAAGTGAATTGTCCAGTACATAAATAATATATCAATAAAGCTTTCTTTTTTTTAAAGCAATAAGTCATACAGAGAAAGACAAATACTATATGATCACACTTATATGTGGAATCTTTAAAAAAGCCAAACTCATAGAAACAGAGAATGGAATGGTAGTTGCCAGGAGCCAGGGGGTGGGGGGAATATAGAGATGCTGATCAAAGGGTACACATCATTTCCAGTTATAAGATGAATAAGTTCTGAGGATCTAATGTATAGCATGGTGACTATGGTTAACAATATTGTATTACTATATACCTGAAAGTTGCTAAGACAGTAAATCTTAAATGTTCTCACCACAAAAAAAAAAAGAAAGATATTGTAATTAGGTATGGTGATGGCTGTGTTAACTAACTTTACTGTGGTAATCATTTTGCAATATATACATGGATCAAACCATCACACTGTAGACCTTAAACTTATACAATGTTATTTGTCAACTATATCAATAAAATTGGAGAAAAAAAGTAATTTGGTGCTTAATAAATGCTTTGCAATAAGATAAAGCAAGACTCCCCTAAAGATATATTCTGTCATATATGGATCCTAATTGGCATTTTCCTTCATCGTCTACTTCTTGATTTATTCCACTGATCTCTTCTTTATTCTACCACGTCAGTTCTGAAAGACTCAATTTAAAAAAGAGACTCTAAAAAAAATAAAAATAAAAAAGAGATTCTAACCAAAATAAAACCTAGTTTGGTTTGACAAGTTATTTTGAGGACTGATTCATTAACTGGATTTTTTAAATTAGTTTTTGTTCACTATTAAGTAAAAATTAATGGTTGCTAGGTACACTTTCATACTGTTTTCAGACGTATAGGGCTTCCCTGGTGGTGCAGTGGTTGAGAGTCCTCCTGCCGATGCAGGGGACATGGGTTCGTGCCCCAGTCCGGGAAGATCCCACATGCCGCAGAACGGCTGGGCCTGTGAGCCATGGCCGCTGAGCCTGCGCATCTGGAGCCTGTGCTCCGCAACGGGAGGGGCCACAACAGTGAGAGGCCCGCTTACCGCAAAAAACAAACAAACAAAAAAAAACAGAAGTATAATCTTCCTGAGTTTGCCAGTATGTATCAAGAGATTTTTTAAAGTTTATAACCTTCAACTAGTTATTACCCTTCTAAAAGTTTATCCTAAGGAGTTTATCAGAAATGTGGCCAAACTCTTAAGTATAAGGATATTCATCACAATGCTGTATTATCAAAAAATTTTAAGTAACCTAAATATTCAACCACAGTAGAATGGTTGAATATATTATGGTGTATTTATATGCAGCATATTATAGTCATTAAAAGTAGTTTTTTCCAAAGGGAAAATGCTTATGGATATAATGTAAGAAATCATGGGACTAAACTATATACATATATTATAATCCAGCTTTTTGTAAAAACAAAACAAATAAATGTATAGTATATATGCATAAAAAACAAAACCAGAAGCAACATGGATGGAGATTATTATATTAAGTGAAGTAAGTCAGAGAAACACAAATATAATATGATCACTTACACGTGGAATCTAAAAAAATGACACAAATGAACTTATTTACCAAACAGAAATACTATAGACTCACAGACATAGAAAACAAACTTATGGTTACCAAAGGGGAAAGAGGGGGAGGGATAAAATGGGTGTTTGGGATTAACATATACACACTACTATATATAAAATAGATAAACAACAAGGACCTTCTGCATGGCACAGGGAACTATATCAATATTTTGTAATAACCTATAATGGAAAAAATCTGAAAAAGAATATATATATATATATATATATACACACACACACACACATATATATGTATATATATATATATATATATATATACATATACATATATATATGAACTAAATCACTTTGCTGTACACCTGAAACTAACACAACTTTGTAAATCAACTATACTTCAATTTAAAAAAAAAGTATGTCACTACACTATTGACACTATGTATAAAATAGATAACTAATGAGAACATATTGTATAGCACAGGGAATTCTACTTAGTGCACTGTGATGACCTGAATGGGGGGGAAGTCCGGAAGGGAGGGGATATATGTATATGTATGGCTGATTCATTTTGCTGTACAGTAGAAACTAATACAACATTGTAAAGCAACTATACTCCAATAAAAATTAATTAGAAAAAAAAAAGTAAACTAGGGGAAATTTAGAGAAAAAAAAAAAAGTATGTCAACCAGGGGTGGGGGGCAGCAACCCAGCGCCAGAAGTAAAGTCATGAAACTACTGCCAGGGTTATCAATGATTTTTGTTACTTTATATATTTTCAAAACCATCTACAATAAAAAATGTTGCTATCTGGGGTAACATAAGGTTTGTTTTGTTTTGTTTGTAATATAATGTTTGACATTCAATTGGTTAGTTCAGTTTTAATTGCAATATATTTTTATATGTGTTTATGATTCTTAAAACACTTGACATTCGTATATTCTTTCTCCCTTATATTAGAGAGGAAGCTAATTGAGGCAAACTCCAACTTTTCCTCATTCTTTGTAATCTTCCCATACTGCCCTGTTCTATGTATTAATACCAAAGGAGCACTTAATAAATGTTATTGCAAAGTTTACACTAGAGTGGAGATCCTAAAAAACATATCTTAATATTAAATCTTATATTTATATGATATCCCCCACTCTGATGCTCCTGGGAATATAGCAGATTTTCAATAACCACTTGTTTGGCTATAATTAAATGTTGGTTGGCTGCATGCAAAGAACTATACCACCTAAACTGAAGATAAATTTCTGAGTTTAATTTTACAGAATCATACATATCATTTAAAGAGTTGGAAGGTATCTTTAAAAAATAAAATCATTGAACCAATTCTCTCATCTTATAAGTAAAAACTTAGATATTAAATGACTTGTCCTAATTTTTACTGACAGTTAATGATGGAGACAGAACAATAGTTCAGGCTTTGGAGTTCTTAAGTACATCAATCTTAAGTGATAAATATCCTTCATGTCTTCAGTTTACAGAACTAATTCTGTGCTGTGCATTTAACATTAGACTTCACTCTTCACACAATATAATCTCACAAAGAGTCGGTGAACAGGTACCCTACAAGCATACCACCTTGAAAATTCTAAACCTGGTAGTTCCTGAACGGATCAGGGAAGGTCTTGATATTGCTGGTTCAGTACGATCTGGATATGCCACACTGGAGACTTGGCTCAATGTGAACATCCTCATTGCAAGCTGGAGCTTGTTCCTAAGCCATAGAAGAATGACTTTTCCTCCCAGCCTCCCATACCTCATGCTGAGTCACTCTCAAAGGCCTAGGAACCACTCCTTAGCATTCATACTACAGCAGCCCTGGGCAAACACTCACTGGTCTCTTTAGAAGGAGGGAACTAGCTTGTGAGTGATGATTCTGCCCCCATTCTCCACTCTAGCCAGAAAAATGTCTAGCCCTTCTCATGAAGTCTTTATAAATAAAGTCAGAAGTTCTACTGCTGCCTCCTAAGCTGAGGATATTATTTACATAGAACACCCATCCCCCTTCTGATCTTATCTTCCTGCCTTCAGCTTTTTGATGCCCCCCACACCCCTTGCCCCTGGTTGCATTCTTACCTGTTTGGCTCAGTGGGTTCCAGGCCACTTCCTGCTGCCCCCATCCAGAAGAGCCAGATTGAGAAACCTGAAGACTGGCCTGGTAGAGAGACTCCAGTTCTGAGGTCTCCTGCTCTGTGTCTTGGTTCCAATGTGGATGCAAAAGGATGTGGTTTCTTTCTGGATAGGTTACACAGGTATGGGAATCAGGAGGGGAGGACTTCATTCCTGGCCCAGGGACCCCAAGCTGAGAATCACAAAGCCTTGTAACATTCAACCAGGAATCCAAAGGCAAGGAAGTCCCCAAGTTGACACTGCTGCCCAGCTCCTTAGGCCTAGCATCTCTCACTTGAGACAGTTTCCCATGGTAAATACCTGACTCTGCCAACCTGGACTGTCCTCCCCTAGAAGTTTCACCATTAGGCAGCCCAGAGTTCATGACAAGAGAAGGATGATCAGCAGGCTGTCCCCAGGAAGGCAGTCTGTTCCTACCATCCACAGAGGGTTGTTGTTTTGCCCAAGGCCAATGACCTTTCCCTTGACCCTGTGGGAAAGGAGGCTTTGAGTCAGAAAGGGAAGAGTCCTTCCTTAGACTGTTGGGCAAACTTCTATCCTGGGAACCTGTACCATCCCATGCGGAGGTGCCCTGCATCCTCTGGAACTGCTCTGCCAGAGAGCGGACAAGCCCCTTTGTGGTAGGAAACTCTGGCCTATAGGGCTCCTCGCTGCCTCCGTCCACTTTTGAAGTCAATGAAGTTTTGAGGCTTTGGGTTTGGAGGCATTGGTTAGTTTTCTGTAAGGTATTAGGAGAGTGAAGCACAGAAGAGGAAGGAGCAGGCATTACGGAGTGGCAGGCCCTGTACAGAGAAAGGCTGGGCTGAGCTGATGAACTTGAAGGACCACAGCCTAGACTGTGTGCATCTCCTCTCTCAGAGGTGGTTGTTCCAGTTGGCTGTAGCCAAGGCATCACCTGGGATGAGTCAGCAGGATCCCTCTTTTCTTGGAATAGCTGTTCTCGATCAGTGCCTCTTCCTTCTTGTTGGGGAAACCTTGTACAGCTGCTGTTGTCCCCCCTGTAGCTTTGCAGCTCACCCTCTGGTTCCCAACCATGATGAGAATTCTTCTCAGTTCTCCCTGGTGTTTTATGTAAGCCCTGCCTGTGGAACACAGAGGGGTCAATGCTGTCCACCTCAACAGAAGTAAGAAGGTTCAAGGCAGACCCACCAGAGGAATTGTGCTGTGGAGCAGACAGGGCAGATGACTCTGGGAATAATGGCGAGTGTAACTCATGGCAGGAAGCAGGTGAGTAGATGAAAGAACTGGCCCCAAACTCTGTATTCATGTAGGGTTCCAGTTGGGCCTCCTGGCTTAACAATACTTGGAGTGGGATAGGCTGTTCACTGAAATAAATAGAGAGAGCCAGTCATAAGCTGTCTTAATTGACAAGATCACTTACAAAAATAACTGTTCATTTGGTTCCCATTTCTAGCTATTCACAGAGGTAATGGTGAAAATAAATGGAAAGACAAGCATAAGTAGAGTCAACAGATCAGAGGTTCACAAGAGAAGACACATAGTCAGCTCACACCTAAGTAACAGGTAATATTAATTCTCTTTATTAAATACCCTCATCAAAGTTGCCCACAGTAATAGTAAGTAAAGCTCTTGCTAATATTCTTCATTCCCTGTAAAGTCCCATTTCAGTCATATTCTACTTACAAATTCAAAAACAAAAATTGCTCATGCCATATGCAAATGACAATAGAAGGTAAGCAAAGCCTAGAAATCACTCATCCCTAGGTCCTAAGAGGCAGATCAGCCAAAAGAACCAGAAGGCCACATTTACAGAGTACAGGATGATTTGGGTTCCTGGGATTAATATAAAAACCAACCACTTCAATTTTTTTTTTTTTTCTTTTTGTAGTACGCGGGCCTCTCACTGTTGTGGCCTCTCCTGTTGCGGAGCACAGGCTCCGGACGCGCAGGCTCAGCGGCCATGGCTCACAGGCCTGCGCCGTTCCGCAGCATGTGGGATCTTCCCGGACTGGGACACGAACTCGTGTCCCCTGCATCGGCAGGCGGACTCTCAACCACTGCGCCACCAGGGAAGCCCTCAAATGTATTTTTATAATCTGGATTTGGTTGTATTTATTTACTGAGATATTTCCCCAAAGTAATGTGCTGTGACTCTCTTGAGATTTGGGAGTGGAAGTAGGGATTAACTGTAGTTAGTTGATTTCTTACTAATTGTTTTGTATTTCTGACCTAAGGAACTCAGGGCTAGAAGCACTTAGATAAAACCTCAATCACTCACATACATCTAATGGCAGAAGTTTTCTGAAAAGAGTTTAGCTGCCTAAATTGCTTATAATCAAAATACATCTCTGATCAGATTCTCAAATTAGCATTCAGCAATGGGGTAAAAAATAGGAGAAAAGAAGAAAGAAGAAGATCCTAGCTATGAGCATTAAATTTGAGTGATAATACGCTATAAACTTTTGTGGGCATAGTCATTCAATCACCCTTACAACATTTTGAAGACTATGATATTACTTATAAGGAAAGCCTAATGGAGTCAAACAGACCTGGATTTGAATTCCATGCTTCTACCACTTATTAGCTGAGTAATCCTGGGTACCTTACTTATCTCATCCTCTCTGAGCCTGAGTTTTCTTATTTATAAACCATTGCTAAATAGTAATCCCTGTCTCCTAAGGTTATTGTGAGAATTAGATAAAATAAAACATAAAAGTGTTTAGCTTAGTGCCTGAGCAAATATTCAAAAAATGTTAGCTTCTTTTATAATGTTTATATTCTAAAAACTACTCAGGCTTGTTAACAGCCAAAATTAATTCTTACTTAAACCTATATATTCTCAGTAACAGCCAATTTCAAGGGCTAAAATGGGGAAACTACACCAATGGCCATGGGGACTTTTTTCCTACTCCTGACCATAGGGAAGCAAAACAAAGGGAATCTTTGTGTCTCCTCTCAACGGATCAATCAGAGCAAGGAAGACTGCTTTCTCTACTTCCTTGAGGGACAGGAAGCACTGAAATCCCAAAATAAATCACACGGTTTCTACTGCAAAGTGAAATGTAACTCAGATTGCCATGTCTAAGACCATGATATGTACAAATTTAATAATCATGTTATTACACAAGTCCAGAGACAAACTCACCCACAGGAAATACAGACAAGTGGTCTATTTATTATGCTATACTCTCTGCATCTTTCTAGGAACTATTAAGAAAAGGACCAGCAGTGGGATGAGCTTTTCATTGTATGTCTGACCTGAGAGAAGAAATCTTTTCAGAGGATTCTCCTCTCTCCCCTGGAGTCGCCAAGACAATGAGAGCTGGCTATGGAGCACCCATGGTCACTTCCTCCCCTGGCGTCCATAAACTACAATGGTTCCCAGGCACTACCTTGTTGGCTGAGGGAGGGCTCCCCTCTGTGAGGGGAGGCAGGCTGAGGGCTGCAACGGCGGCTGAGATGGTTGCTGCTGCTGCATGCGATCCTGCAGGCTCCGTGCTTTTCGAATACTGATTTGCAGCTTCTTATCGACTAGGGCTCTGCTGTGCGTGCTAGAGCTGGCACCATGCAGGGCAAGTCTTAGTTTAGCTAAAATGCAAAAGAAAATATAGCAGAAACAGAACACAAAAATACAAACAAAAATAAAAAGAATAAAATTCAACCAAAAATGAGCAAAGATATGCAGTAAAACTCAAAAT
>NW_006781396.1:30335-49240 GCF_000442215.2 Lipotes vexillifer | reverse complement strand
CAGGAATACAAGGCATGGACCATGCATATGCTGTCCAGGGCACAGAGCTGCCTCTGGCTATAAGGAACATTCATGGAAGCCATGGAGTCCAAACAGGTTAATTCAAATTTAAAAAACAAACAAAAAGCTAAACTAAAATGAGTCAGGAAGATAAACTGGTGCTTCCATCTTAGACGTTGCCACTCTCATTGTCCTTTGCAACTGACCTGTCCGACTCTGGTCTCCATTCTCTGCTCCCATCTCCCCCTTCCTGATGGCCAACAGCAGAAATAAGATCCAAACCTGCATCTGTCTTTATAGAACACAGTTTCTTGTGGGTCACATTAAAGAACCAGATACAAATTCTAAGCCTTAGTCCCTTGCTGTAACCTTATGGTGCAGCATAGCAGGAAGGCAGGAGAGAAACATAAAAAATCAAATATGCAATACAAAGTCACAGGCCTGGGAAGGCACAGACAATTTATTCATTTCTTCCTGCCCTAAGCGCCACCTCACTAGTCAGTAACTAGAGAAAGAGCAGACTAACCTCACATCAGAGATCTAACTTTATTTTGGGATTAGAAGGTAGGTCTGGCTGGATAGTTCATTTGTAGACTCCTGCTGAGGTTTTCCCAGTAAATATCCATAGGCCACAGTGACAACACCTAGCACATTAAGAAATCTGAAGGGCAAAAGATAGCTAAAGTGCCTCAGTTTGGGGGAGTGAGAGTGAGGAGACTTAAAAGCTGTTTTTATCCTATCTGAGTGACGACACTAATAATACCTATTGTGAAGTTAGTGAAAAGTGCCATAGCCATAGCGGTTAAAGTTACTTACAGATAGCTTCGTTACAGAGAGCCAAAGCGGCAGCACAGTCTCCCCTCTGTTCCAGATGCAGCGACTCTTCAAACACTGAATCTGCCTCTTGTAGGGACCTCTCAAAGCCGTCACTCCTCCCTGAAAGGGCCAGCACTTTTCATTTTCATAACAATCTGTTCCAACTTTTCCTATGTGCTGTTTTTTCCCTTCAGTGCACATAGATCATTGCTGCTGAGCCTCTGGTCCACCCTTACTCCAACTGACCGTTACTATTAAGAATTCGCTGAAACACGTAGGACATCCATTTTTGCCTTAGCTGAGACTTTACCAAAGTCATGAAAGAGGGGCATGTCATTGTCCACCACATATTCCAACTCCAAGACCTCTTAGGGAGGCCCTCAAGGAAAGAACAAAGTACTGTCTATAATAGAAGGGTGGGTTCTTATGCCTGGAACTGACGTGCTTCTCTACAGTGCAACAAGATACATCTTGGCAACCTGTGTTCAACGCCCCAGACCTCCACCGAGACCTCCACTGCTGTGTTAAGGCAAAAGTGGCTTCAGTACTCTGTGAAAAGCCATCTGTAACACTTCTTTCCTACATTAATTCATAGTTTTCTTTGTACCACCTGCACCTGGAAAATCAATACCCCTCTTGGGCACAGGTGTTCTACGGTTCCTAACTTCAATGTATCTACCAGGCCAGTGGAAATGCCCTTGTTCTTGGTTTGCACACACATACCTTTCATCAGCACTGCTAAGTATTTACTTCTATCATGCCCTTGCTCACCAAACCTACTGTAAAAAAGTCACCTTCCCTTTCAGTGAGCATAAGATGTTGCTTCCTCCCCTGAAAGTGAATGTGTGCCAAAGCAGGTGCAGGACAGTCTAGGGACAGTGCCACATGAAAAGCAAGAAAGTACTGTAAGGGCAACTTTTGTAAAAGAATTCTCAAGTTTATATATCCCCTTGCCTTTTACTCACTCATAACCATAAATTAGTAGTAAGCTGTAACCCAAGTTCACCTACAATGGGATTAATGGTGAGTTTTCACAAGCTCACAGGAAAAAAAAATCATTTCTCCCATAATGCACCTATCCTCCATTAACCTCCAGCTGGACATGGTAAGAAAAGCTCTTCCATACCCCTAACATTCACTCCCTAATTCACCAATAGCTTCGGAGAACAATGAGAAGGAAGTAGAAGTAACAAGTTGGTTCTGAAGATCTTGACATTTGGGTTCTACTCCACTGCTAGAGGTATGGTCCCTGGGGTACGGGGTACTCAGGCCTGAAGTTTTCTCATTATATCTGAAATCAATTGAATCTATACAACCTTTATAATCAGAGGTGGTGGCTAGAGCAATTAAAACAAAAAAAGTTCTCTACAGAGATATAGGCAAACTATATAGTTGGTCAATGATTGTACTAAATTTTAATTCTTATCCTCCAGAATCTTAGCACTCCATTCCTTGCTCTAAACCAAAGTGTATGGAGAACTGACAATGAAATACAGCCAGAGGGATCCACTCTCAACTCTAAGGCACTACCCAACTGACAGAGCGGGGAGAAAGGCAAGGGAGGAAGATGACAAGACCCTCTTTCAGAAGCAATATGAACCTGAGACACCAATGTGATATAGCTTAAGGACAAAAAGGAAGAAAAAACTATCGAAACATAGGGACATCTATGAAATTAGGAATGTAAACTAATTTGGAGACAAATACAATGCCTTGGAAAGTATAAAGCAACAATTGCCTTGAATCAAAAGACAGTAGGATTAGAATAGAAAAGCAGCCCCCAAATAAGCCCAGGAAGTTTCCTAAGTGTTGATAAGAAGAAAGAAGTGATCAAAAGAAAGCAGCCCCCCAAAACAGCATTGGCTCCTATTCTTTACACTACTTTAGCACAATTTGTTGCATCTGGAGGTTCTGAATAATAAACTCATTTCATAGAAAAATACAGATATAGGTTTCAGGGCCTATTTTAAATAGATACCTCAGCCTTTTTGAACTCTTATTTTGAAGGCTAGTCTCTGCTGGTACAAAGTGATGTCCTAAAGCAATTGAAGGGAGAAAAATTAACTAATGTGGGGCAGCTGGAGAAGCTGAAATAAAGTCCATGAAAATCGTGTGAGATTGGGATATGAATCATCAGAGGATCAAAAGGAAATTAGGCTCTGTGTTCTTTGAACCTGTTTGGTAGATCCACTTCCCGGAAGCTCCAGGTAGGAAATCTCAATGGCATATTTCTGCTGAGCGAGAAGAATTCCCCTCACTGTCAGTGTGGCTCACTCACTGCCTTTTTCTGCTGTTTCTGAATTGTGAGTAGTTTAATTTACATCTTATATAGCTGTTCATCAGAAATATTTTTCATGAACAATATACTACCTCCAATCTACAAGCTTTTAATAAATGGGCCCCAAATCAGTGCCTGTCTCTAACCAATAGGCCTGTCACCTCCTACTTTAACTAGCTCTCACTGAAATGGCTGAATTAAGATAAAATATAACTTGGCTAAAGAGAAGACAGAATTTATGAGCTTGAATACTTTTTTCCTCCCAGCTTTCTCTGTCCCCATCACCCACAACCTAATGCTCACAACAATTACCCTGATTCTGCAGTTCATCTAAGTCCATGAAGCGGCTGGGATGAGGGTTAAACCCTTTAGCTGCCTCTAATTCCTTCTCTCGTTTCCTTTGAAGTTCCTGTTCCTGGGCCCTTCTGGCCACCTCTTCCTGCAATTCATCCAGTTCAGTTTTGGAAGATATCTCCCCACCTGGAATAAAAGCAAGGGAGAAGAGAAGTCGCCACATTTCCATAACGAAGACTAAGCACTTGCTGTATTTATGGCCACAGCACTGCTTTTCCTTTGGAACTCTTGGCTTCAGTTTGGAGTTCATATTTGCATAGTGCTTTCCATTTCAGATTCAGGATGATACCTAGGCCATGAATAATAATAATATTTATTGGGTGCTTTATAACAACAATAACAACATGACAACTAACATTTGTTGAGTATTTACTACGTGACAGGCATAGCTGTAAGCACTTTTACATATGTTATTTAATTCTCACAATAATATATGAGGTAGATACTATTATTGCCCACATTTTAAGAATGAAGAAACTGAGTCACAAAGATGATAAATAACTTACCCAAGGTAACAAAAATGGCAAACGGTAAAGCTGAATTAAAGTCAAATAAGTTAAATTCATAATCTGTGCTTTTAACTATTAGCATTCTCTACCATGTGCTACAAGTGACTCACCAGGAAGCTTCAAACAAGTCAATTTCTCCCTCTTAATTTCCACCACCTTTTTAATGAGTTTGGAAAATATTGATAGTAGTAAAAATTTAATTTTTTCAGTGTTCACAGATGGAACCAAACAGATCTAAAAGGATGCCCATGATATATTAAGTGAAAAATCAAGTGACAGAGTATCTATAGTATGACTCCCTTTTATTTATTTATTTATTTATTATATTTTTTTTTTTCCGGTACGCGGGCCTCTCACTGTTGTGGCCTCTCCCGTCGCGGAGCACAGGCTCCGGACGCGCAGGCCCAGCGGCCATGGCTCAGGGGCCCAGCCGCTCTGCGGCATGTGGGATCTTCCCGGACCGGGGCACGAACCCGTGTCCCCTGCATCGGCAGGTGGACTCCCAACCACTGCGCCACCAGGGAAGCCCCCTTTTATTTTTAAATGCTAGTAATAAACTTACCTATGGACAACTAGGGCGCCTACCAGATGCTGGTGGGGGACCTCAATGCCCAAGGAGGCAGGAGGAACTCCCAAGTGACCCGGTAGAATGCTGGGGGACTAAGGGGGGAGGAGAAGTGGAGGTAGGACAGGACCTGCACCCCCAAGGGGTGGCTGGGAGCAGGGAGGGGCTCCCATGCCTGGAGGGAGCCTCGGGGGCTCGGATCAGGGGGAGCACGCCTGGTGTTTCCCCTACCCAACTGGCCCAGGAAACTTGCCCAGCTCTCAGGCCCGGTCCTATGCCCTCAAGAGGCCCCTTCTACTACATTGGTTCTAGGGGCATATGAGGGAGGCTGGAGGAGAACAGGAGAGGCAGGCGGGATGGAGGGGCCCTCCAGGACGGAGGGACAGGAGAGTCACAGAGGGAGTGTGCCCTGCCCACTTGGGCTGGGAAGCCTGCGGGGCTCCCAGGCTGGGTCCCCCACCCCCTAAGACCAGAGGCACGCCTGGACCCCTTCTGTTGTGTTGAGCCTAAGCCCCACCCCCGTGGCCTTTTCCAGCCCTGTGTGTCCTAAGCACAGGCCCCACCCACCACCTAAACCCCACCCATGCCTAAGCCCTGCCCCCACAGCCAAGGCCTTTTCCACCTTTTTTTTTTCTTTTTTCCCTTCCTCTTTTTTACTATTGTGGTTCTGTTTTACCTTCTGGTTGTTGTTTCATCTATGTTTTTATTTTTATTTTCTTTCTAACATATCTGTTAGTTTCCTAGTCTAATTTTATTTTTTACTCTTTGTTATTGTTCTGTTTTATTTTTTGCCACCCCACACGGCTTGCAGCATTGTGGTTCACAAACCGGGGGCTGGACCCAAGCTCCTGTGGTGGAAACTCCACATCCGAACCACTGGACTAACAGAGAACCTCAGACCCCAGGAAATATTCATCAGAGTGAGGTCTCCCGGAGGTCCTCATCTCAGCACCAAGAACCAGATCTACCCAAGAGCCCACAAATTCCAGTGCTGGAAGCCTCAGGCCAAAAAACCAGTAAGACAGAAACACAATCCCACTCATAAAAAAAAAAAAAAAAAAAAAAATGAGCCAGAAAAAAAATATGTCACAGATGAAGGAGCAAGGTAAAAACCTACAAGACCAAATAAATGAAGAGGAAATAGGCAATCTACCTGAAAAAGAATTCAGAGTAATGATAGTAAAGATGATCCAGAATCTCAGAAATAGAATGGAGATACGGATTGAGAAAATACAAGAAATATTTAACAAAGACCTAGAAGAACTAAAGAACAAACAAACAGAGGTGAACAACACAGTAAGTGAAATGAAAAATATGCTAGAAGGAATCAATAACAGAATGACTGAGGCAGAAGAACCAGTAAGTGAGCTGGAAGACAGAATGGTGGAAATAACTGCCAAGGAGCAGAATAAAGAAAAAAGAATGAAAAGAATTGAAGACAATCTCAGAGACATCTGGCGCAACACTAAACGTACCAACATTCGAATTGTAGGGGTCCCAGAAGAAAAAGAGAAAAAGAAGGGTCTGAGAAAATATTTTTGAAGAGATTATAGTGGAAAACTTCCCTAACATGGGAAAGGAAATAGTCACCCAAGTCCAGGAACTGCAGAGAGTCCCATACAAGATAAACCCTAGGAGAACCACACCAAGACACATATCAATCAAACTAACAAAAATTAAATGCAAAGAAAAAATATTAAAAACAGGAAGGGAAAAGCAAAAATTAACATACAAAGGAATCCCCATAAGGGATTTTTCAGCTGATTTTCCAGCAGAAACTCTGCAGGCCAGAAGGGAGTGGCCGGATATACTTAAAGTGATAAAAGAGAATAACCTACAACCAAGATTACCCAGCAAATTTAAGAAAATTTAAGAAAACTGAAATCGTACCAAGCATCTTTTCTGACCACAATGCTATGATATTGGAAATCAATTACAGAAAAAAACTGTAAAAAACACAAATACATGGAGGCTAAACAGTGTGCTACTAAATAACCAAGAGATCACTGAAGAATCAAAGAAGAAGTTAAAAAATACATAGAAACAAATGACAATGAAAACACAATGACCCAAAACCTATGGGACACAGCAAAAGCAGTTCTAAGAGGGAAGTTTACAGCAATTCAATCTCACCTCAAGAAACAAGAAAAATCTCAAATAAACAATCTAACCCTATACCTAAAGCAACTAGAGAAAGAAGAACAAAGAAAACCCAAAGTCAGTAGAAGGAAGGAAATCATAAAGATCAGAGAAGAAATAAATGAAATAGAAACGAAGAAAACAATAGCAAAGATCAATAAAACTAAAAGTTGGTTCTTTGAGAAGATAAAATTGATAAACCATTAGCCAGACTCATCAAGAAAAAAGCGAGAGGATGCAAAGCAATAAAATTAGAAATGAAAAAGGAGAAATCACAACTTGACACCACAGAAATACAAAGGATTATAAGAGACTACTGCAAACAACTATATGCCAATAAAATGGACAACCATGAAGAAATGGACAAATTCTTGGAAAGGTACAATTTTCCAGACTGAACCAAGAAGAATTAGAAAATATAAACAGACCTATCACAAGTAATAAAATTGAAACTGTGATTAAAAATCTTCCAACAAACAAAAGTCCAGGACCAGATGGCTTCACAGGCGAATTCTATCAAACATTTAGAGAAGAGCTAACACCCATCCTTCTCAAACTCTTCCAAAAAATTGCAGAGGGAGGAACACTCCCAAATTCGTTCTACAAAGCCACCATCACCCTGATACCAAAACCAGAAAAAGGTATCAAAATAAAAGAAAATTATAGACCAATATCACTGATGAACATAGATGCAAAAATACTGAACAAAATACTAGCAAACAAAATCCAACAACATATTAAAAGGATCATCAACCACGATCAAGTGGAATTTATCCCAGGAATGCAAGGATTCTTCAATACATGCAAATCATTCAATGTGATACACCATATTAACAAATTAAGGAATAAAAACCATATGATCATCTCAATAGATGTAGAAAAAGCTTTTTACAAAATTCAACACCCATTTAAGATAAAAACTCCCCAGAAGGGCTTCCCTGGTGGCGCAGTGCTTGAGAGTCCGCCTGCCGATGCAGGAGACGCGGGTTCGTGCCCCGTTTCGGGAAGATCCCACATGCCGCGGAGCGGCTGGGCCCGTGAGCCATGGCCACTGAGCCTGCGCGTCCGGAGCCTGTGCTCCGCAAATGGGAGAGGCCACAACAGTGAGAGGCCCGCATAACGCAAGGAAAAAAAAAAAAAAAAAAAAACTCCCCAGAAAATGGGCATAGAGGGAAACTACCTCAACATAATAAAGGCCATATATGACAAACCCACAGCAAACATCATACTCATTTCCACTAAGATCAGAAACAAGACATGGATGTCCACTCTTGCCACTCTTATTCAACATAGTTTTGGAAGTCCTAGCCACAGCAATCAGAGAAGAAAAAGAAATAAAAGGAATACAAATTGAAAAAGAAGAAGTAAAACTGTCACTGTTTGCAGATGACATGATACTATACATAGAGAACCCAAAAGATGCCACCAGAAAACTACTAGAACTAATCAATGAATTTGGTAAGGTTGCAGGATACAAAATTAATGCACAGAAATCTCTGGCATTCCTATACACTAACAGCGAAAAATCAGAAAGAGAAATTAAGGAAACAATCCCACTTACCATAGCAACAAAACCAATAAAATAACTAAGTATAAACCTACCTAAGGAGGCAAAAGACTTGTACTCAGAAAACTATAAAACACTGATGAAAGAAATCAAAGATGACATAAACAGATGGAGAAATACACCATGTTCTTGGATTGGAAGAATCAACATTCTGAAAATGACTATACTACCCAAAGCAATCTACAGATTCAATGCAATCTCTATCAAACTGCCAATGGCATTTTTCACAGAACTAGAACAAAAAATTGCACAATTTGTATGGAAACACAAAAGACCCTGAACAGATAAAGCAATCTTGAGAAAGAAAAATGGAGCTGGAGGAATCAGGCTCCTTGACTTCAAACTATTCTACAAAGCTACAGTAATCAAGATGGTATATGGTACTGGCACAAAAACAGAAATATAGATCAATGGAACAGGATACAAAGCCCAGAGATAAACCCACACACATGTGGTCACCTAATTTATGACAAAGGAGGCAAGAATATACAATGAAGAAAAGACAGCCTCTTCAATAAGTGGTGCTGGGAAAACTGGACAGCTACATGTAAACGAATGGAATTAGAACACTACCTAACACCATACACAAAAATAAACTCCAAGTGGATTAAAGACCTAAATGTAAGACCAGACACTATAAAACTCTTAGAGGAAAACACAGGAAAAACACTCTTTGACATGAACCACAGCAAGATCTTTTTTGACCGACCTCCTAAAGTAATGAAAATAAAAACAAAAATAAACAAATGGGACCTAATGAAACTTAAAAGCTTTTGCACAGCAAAGGAAACCATAAACAAGATGAAAAGTTAACCCTCAGAATGGGAGAAAATATTTGCAAACAAAGCAACTGACAAAGGATTAATCTCCAAAATATACAAACAGCTCATGGAGCTCAATATCAAAAAAACAAACAACCCAATTAAAAATGGGCAGAAGAACTAAACAGACATTTCACGAAAGGAGACATACAGATGGCCGAGAGGCACATGAAAAGATGCTCAACATCACTAATTATTAGAGAAATGCAAATCAAAACTACAATGAGGTATCACCTCATACCAGTCAGAATGGCCATTATCAAAAAATATAGAGGGCTTCCCTGGTGGCACAGTGGTTGAGAGTCTGCCTGCTGAAGCAGGGGACACGGGTTCGTGCCCCAGTCCGGGAAGATCCCACATGCCGCGGAGCGGCTGGGCCCGTGAGCCATGGCCACTGAGCCTGCGCGTCCGGAGCCTGTGCTCCGCACTGGGAGAGGCCACAACAGTGAGAGGCCTGTGTACCACACACACACACACACACACACACACAAAATATATATATATATATAAACAATAAATGCTGGAGAGGAGGGTGTGGTGAAAAGGGAACGCTCCTGCACTGTTGGTGGAAATGTAAATTGATACAGCCACTATGGAGAACAGTATGGAGGTTCCTTAAAAAAACTAAAAATAGAACTATCATATGACCCAGCAATCCCACTACTGGGCATATACCCTGAGAAAACCATAATTCAAAAAGAGACATGTACCACAAAGTTCACTGCAGCACTATTTACTACAGTCAGGATGTGGAAGCAACCTAAATGTCCATTGACAGATGAATGGATAAAGAAGATGTGGCACATATATACAATGGAATATTACTCAGCCATAAAAATAAACGAAATTGAGTTATTTGTAGCGAGGTGGATGGACCTGGAGTCTGCCATACAGAGTGAAGAAGGTCAAAAAGAGAAAAACAAATACCATATGCGAACGCATGTATATGGAATCTAAAAAAATGGTACTGATGAACCTAGTAGCAGGTGATGGTACTGATGAACCTAGTAGCAGGACAGGAATAAAGATGCAGACCTACTACAGAATGGACTTGAGGATATGGGGAGGGGGAAGGGTAAGCTGGGACAAAGTGAGAGAGTGGCATGGACATATATACACTACCAAATGTAAAATAGATAGCTAGTGGGAAGCAGCAGCATAGCACAGGGAAATCAGCTCGGTGATTTGCGATGACCTAGAGAGGTAGGATAGGGAGGGTGGGAGGGAGGCTCAAAAGGGAGGGGATATGGGGATATATGTATGCATATGGCTGATTCACTTTGCTGTACAACAGAAACTAACACAGCATTGTGAAGCAATTATACCCCAATAAAGATGTATAAATAAAAAAACTTATCTGTGTACTTGTACATAGAATACAAAGCACAGAAAGAGATGTAGAAAGATACATGCCATAATGATAACAGTGGTTCCTTCAGTTTGAAGAGGCAATGGGCAAGTTACTGAACTGTTGGGCTAACATTTACTTCTGTAATTTTTTAAAAGGGTGGTCAGTGTCACCAGATTAAAAAAAATAGGGTTTACAATACAAAGAGGATGGTGGGGTGTATGGTGTGTGAGGAATTTATTCTAACTCCTTGCCAAATATCTTCTACCAGTTGAGGAATCCAGTTGGTGAATTCTATCCAGCTAATCTAGAATTAGGGCTATCAGTGAAATCATGAGACAGTCTTTAGTGTGATGAAAAGCTATTGGCTATCGAAGGAAAGAGAAGGGGGAACAGGCTCATGGAAGAGCACAAGTTTCTCAAAGCAATGTTAGTCAATATGAGATAAATTAAAATGTGGGAAATAAACCAAACCTATAATTTCATTAGGAAGAATGAATCTCTTCCATGGGTTTCTAACTATAACCTACTCTAGCCCAGGATTTCAGAGATATCTGCTTCTACAGGCATTGTTCTGCTCTGCCAGATGTTAGCAACCTATGGCACTCATACCTAAAAGAGTTCATGCCTTTTTATTTCTGCTGCATATCACCCTTCCAGCCACCTTTAAGAACTTTCAGTGGCCATTAAGAGAACTGGTGGTCAGACTAGTAATGTTCCTGGTGTCATCTCTACAGGTTGGCACATAATATTCTGTCCTCGTCTCCCTAGTGAGCTGGCCACATATCTATATTCAGAAGCTTATTAAACCAGACCATAGTTAGGTTTCTACCCACACACCCTACTCCCAATTGATCTAACATACCAGAAAAAAAAGGGATGAAACACATCTTTCAGAGAAGATTGATTTCTAAGTTAGACGAATGGACCCCAAAACTCCTCAGCCGACTAAACAATACTGAATACTCACCACCTTCCTTCAAGCATCACAAAAAGTCTCCACGTTAGGGAGACTACATACTTACCACCTCAATTTTCAGCTGTGAGTAAGGATTTATTTTACTTATTTGAATATGCACTGTAAGTATATATGTGTGTTGTGAGAAGAATGTAAAAAGGATATAAAACCTATGACTACCTCAAATGTCTATGCTTGGTGTCTCATACTTGAAATTCCAATATCCCTTTATCTTCAGGCTTTGAATTGTTAAAATGCTAGTTTCTCTTAGAGAAAGCATACTTTAAACTATTCTCAGTCACATACATCTAGTGTAAAAGAGTTAGATCATTCCTTTAAAGCTTGTTTTGAGAAGGAGGGACACAGGCACATTCAAGAAGGAAAAACAAAGCAGGGATACTAGACAGGATATAGAGGCAGGGGTAAGGGTAGTTCTGACCTGCTTATTTCCCAGTTTTGCCCATAGCCTACATGTCCCCCTTGTTATCTCAGTTCATAGTACTAAACAATAAAAAATCCATTCCCACGAGAATGCCTCTATACCAAGGAAAGCCCTAGGAGTTATTCTTCTGAGGAAAGCAGGTGCTACTGATACTGTTCACCGTATTTCTGTTCCTTCTTGCTCCCTCCAGGGCTCTCTCCAAGGTGGAAAGGAGCAAGCAGGCAAGCCATGATAGAGAACAACAACAACAAAAAAGATAAATCCAGAGATGGAGCAGATCAAATGTCTTCACATTTACATTCTGATGGAACAAAGTACAATTGTCCTCTAATTTCAAATGTGCTCAGGTTAGGCTGTTTCCCAAATAGAATTGGCAGTAAAATCCAGTTCTCCAAATCCAACGTCCTTGCGCTTACCTGAGAGGGGCTGATTCTTTGTCCAGCCACTCCTGGATACTGTGGAGTCTGCCTCCAGGATGCTACTACTGTGAGACTTTGGGATGTGACGCCAGGAAGGGGCCAACCCAGCTGATCTCTTAGCACTTGTATCCCTTCAAAACAGAAACCAGTCTAGTGAAAGCATCAGAAGGCTGATAACTAGCAACATTCCTAGGACTAAATTCCCTCCAAAAACTACAACAAAAACCCCAAACATCGAACTAATATAATTAAAATACCTGCAAAACTACTTCTGAAAATTGAAATACCCACTCGTTCCCCCATCTTATCTCACCTCATTCACATTTTGTGCATCTAGCAGTGTCTGGCACAAAACTTATTTAATGAATTAATAAACAAATGCTCTCATATGGATTGCCTTCCTCTTTCTTATACTTTTGTAGCATCTTCTCATGTGTAAAACTGGGTCTGATGTCAGGGAAGAGCAGTGGGAAAGTATGAGGATACGGTTGTCACTCTTACAGAAGATATCACTCCTTTCAAAGCTATACTGTTAGGAAACTTGTCTCTGAGGCAACTCAGTAAAAACAATATATGGAGATCTGAAATTTATAAAGCAAATGGGCCCTATGGACAGGGTGCAATGACCACTATTAAACTGTCATCATTATCTTATGGTATTATGAATATCACTGGCTTCATAAGACACAGAATCCCCAGTGATCTTAAATAAAAAAGCCTAATATAAACGGCAAGAATAAATAAAAATTGGGTTTTCTCTCTGATCGTATAACTATGTAAGTTTTGGTTCACTAACTCATTCTTCCAATAAAAGTTATTTACTAAACAATTATATTTTATACATAATACTTTAAAAGTTGCCTCTCCTTTCTCAAATGTCTTTGCTGCTTCTCCCAGCAGAGGGTACTGTTGCCATAGAAAGTTGATTGAGCACATTTTGCTTGCCCACAAGATGGTAATAAAGTCCATCTCTTCACTTGTCTGAGTTTAAAAGCCTCTTGGTGGCTCACATTTCTGCAAGGGACAATGCAGCTATTCAAAGGCCAAACAATACCTGCAGACATTCGAGCTCTCAGGCAGAGCTGCATCCAGGCTGACAGGGCTGCTGCTGTTCCTCTCACTGCTCTCATAGCCAGATTCCATTCGCTGGATTAGGCGAGGGTGCTGCTCTAAAAGGTGACAGCCTGGCCGTAATGGGCCCCAGATCTTGTACTGGGGTCTTGGTCCGCCAGTCTTAATGTTGTAAGCAGGTGGCTTGCTTAATTCATCTGGTGTAAATTCTTTAGCTATCCCAATGAAAGGACAAGTATGGAAAAGGAGGTAGATTTAGCATCTGCCTCAAATCAAGATATAACTAACCCTTCCCTCTAGCTACTCATTCACTGAACTCATATTCCCCAAAAGGCGACCCATGAGGGTAAAATTTTTACCCTTCAAGGTAAAAATGCACCTTGCCAAGTCTACCAGAAAACCCAGGTTTTTTTAAAAATACAAAAATCAACTTTATTCAAAAGCTCAATTCTTCCCTAATTATCTCCTTACCTGAATCCTCAGAAAAGGGGCTAAGCTGCGTATAGCCACAGTGCTTCCTTTTTTCCTTACTAAAGATACTGTCAATATTGAGAGACTCCCGTTTGGGTCTCCATGTTGGACGATACTTGCTAGAAGAACTGGATTTTGACTCACTGCTGGTACTCTCTACTTCCCAGTCACGAGAGTGTAAAGGCAGGTTCCGAGGAGGTTTTTTGTCAGTCTGGTCTCCTCCCCTCCCCGCACAGGGAGATCCTAGGTTGGTCTGAGAAACCAGGGATGGTCTGTTATGGATAATATTGCTGACTGTCTCTTTAAATTCCCTTAGCCTGTTGGTGCTGCTGGATGATTTGGAGGCATTCCTAGGAGCCTGCTTCTCTTTCAGTGTTTCTCCTAAAAACACAAAGGATGAAACAACTGTAAATGTTTAAAGTCATCACGGGCACCCAGACCCCAGAGCCAAAAAGAATGAAAGGCCTTTGAGCAGACAGGAGAAGCCACAGTTGGAGTGTGAGTGTGACAGAGTGAGTAAAGAAAGAGAAACTATGCAGGGGGGCTTGCCTTCACTGTGGTACCCTGAGGCCTGAAGCTCATCACCTTTCCTCCTGACCCGGCCAGAGCTCCTCTTGCGCTCTATCAGTGACCCTTTCTTGGATGGGAGTTTCTGATTACATTCACTATCAGTCAGGTGTCCTGAAAAAAACAAGGAAATGGGGGTAAGCTGGTATCTGAGACTGACCTCCATCCTTTAGAGAACCTACTCTCCCTTTGGGATTCATGGCAGTACCACAAACTTAGTGGATCGGAAGCTGTAGAGGCCAAGACTATGTGATTTAAGTGTAGCAGGAATCTCTCAATAGATAAAGGCAGAAAAGCTCAAGTGTTTAGTGGGAACTTCCAAATTTACAATGTCTCCTGAGCAATTACCAATCTCGATCCCACTCATAATCCTTCCCAGTGACCCAGAAGGACACATTACTTGGTAGTTTTTAAAAGGCAAAAGTTTTAAAGATTATATAAGAATATCATGGTAGCAACACATACCGAGTGAAGTTTAATTTTTATTACATCTGGTACTATCCTAGGTGCCCCAGCCTTTGCCCACAAGAGCTCTGATTGTATATGGCTTTAAGACCCAGTTCTAAATATTCCTTAAATGTGAATCATTCCAAAGGACATCTGAACTTTGAATAATTCTCATTCCCAGCCATAACCCATGCTTTACCAAACTTGACTTCACCCAGAGATTACACTTCATATTTCCTCAATACTAATCACTGGGAAACCCAGGAGATCTGGGCTCTTTTATGTAACTTGCCATACTTCACGCCCACAGTATGTGAATGTATAAGTATGATCTGACAACAGCAAAGGTCAGATTCTAAAGTATATAATCATCTAAACTCCTGGAAGCCAAAGGTGAATCAAGCAACTGAATTAAATTGGAATATAGGCTTATAGGAAATCCCCTAGGGTTCTCAAATATCTGAGAGCTAGCAGAAATTTGCTTCCGTATGTTAGTTACGAAAATCCTTGTACATATTCAGGTATGATATGCAATGATATGGCTACATATTTTCAATTACCAACGCAATCTCTTATTGCTTTTATCTAATCATTTGCTATCTCTGGGTCCAAAAGAAAGACTTATCAGTTGGAACAACTAAATCCACAAATGTAAAAACCAATGGGCATGCTCCCCCACCCCCAGCCATTCACAAACCCTTAAAGTAAACCTGACCCTCCTTATTTATCCTGTGACTTGGTTTCTCCCTGTTTCACAGTTTTAGAAATACAATCTAAAAAAATCACACTTTGCAGTAGTCATCTATGCAATAGTCATCAAAAGAAATCCAATATGAATCCAACCAAACCACTAGATCCAACTACCAATTTATAAAAAATATAGAGGACAGAGAAACACGCTACAGTTTACCATACAGACACAATCAGCAAAACTTAAAATGTGGGAAAACTACAGCACAAACTACCTAGTTCTTCAACAATAAATAGAAAGGAAGAAACAGAGGCAAAACCTACAGATTAAAGGAAATGTAAAAGACTTATTAACCCATCACAATGTGTAGACCTCATTTGGATTCTGAGTCAAAAACAAACCAACCATTAAAAAATATGACATTTATGAGATAATAGGATATTTGAACGCTCATTGGTTAAGAAGTTATTAATTTAAAAAATGATTCTTTTAGAGATACATACTAAAATATTTATGGAAAAGGTGATATAATGTCTGGGATTTGCTTCAAAATAATCCATGAGTAGGGGAAGTGGGCAGAGGCACAGATAAAACTAGACTGCCCATGAGTGATAATTATTGAAACTAGGTGATGGGTACATGAAGGGACTGTATACTATTCTGCATGCTTTTGAATATGTTTGAAATTCTCTCTCTTTTTTTTTTAAAGGGCATGCACAGGATGTAAACCACCAATCTGAAACCATGGGATCACTAATTCCCAAGTGTCTAAGAGTATGGGTACTGTTCTATGCCTTAGGTGATGAACTTTTCATCTCAGCAGTCAGTCACTTACTGTTCTTCCTTTTGTGCCCTGTAATGGTTTCTTCCACTGACACAGGCACAATCTTCTGTAGATTAATAGAACAATTCAAGAATGTTCTCTGCATGGAACTCACAATAACAAACAGGCTAGCTTTCCATCCTTTTATTTCTCTGTCCTTCAGGAAGCCCAGCAAGGTGATGAGCAGGTTTCCCCATCCATAAATATGCCCCTTCTCTCAAAACCCTTCAGGGCTTTGAAACAAAGCCTGGCATGAGAGGAAATGAGATGCAAGACCACAAGGTTTAATGGGGCACTATGAGAATGACAGGGATCAAGAGCACAGCAGGAAAAAAGCCTTCAGAAAAAGATTTCAGAATAAATAATCACATTACAATTGTCCTTACTGATAGGCTGCTGTTGACGGGAACATCATCATTCATTTAGAAGTGAGTTGCTTTCTTTCATCCTTCTCAATTACCCAAGTTCTGTGCATTTCCCCCTTTGCATGACAAACATTTCTGACTTGCCCCAGTTTCTTTTTCTTGGGAGACCCTCTATGCAGAACTGAATCAGGCAAGCAGGGTCCACTGTATAAGTCCCTACCTGTGTCCCGACTGCTCTGAGACGTGGAATCGTTCTCCACATTATAGATGACTGTTCCCTGAGAATCAGAAGAGAAGTGACTGACCACAGACTCATGGTGGGAGTGTTTGTAGGGATAGCTCTCCGTTGAGGAATCTGTTCGAGTATCACTTGAGATGGAGGGCTCCCTCCCTGAGGGAAGGAGGAGACATGCAAAGGTGAGGAAGGAGAGGACAGTGATAGGGAGGGGGCGAAGAGCTGGATGGCAACAAAGGTTCACAAGGTAAGAACTTCCTAAATGGAAGGGTGAGAAGGATATACCAGAGACGTTCTTCCCAACACCCAACTTCAGATAACCCAGACACACAATTCCTCCCACTCCTGCCCCTACCTTGCTGAAGCCCTCCCTTTGCCTGCCATTATGAAAAACTGTGGGGCTTTTAGAAAACCTATAGGGGGAAAAGTAGAAGAAAGGAAATAGTTGTGAAAGTAAGATCTACTTAGATGGCAAGTCCCACGCCAACCTGGCACACATAACCAGTTGTTTCCCTATCCCATAATTTTTCTCCTATACTGCCAGAAAAGTCACTTTTAAAAATTTTAAAGCATTTTTAATATCTATGAGACATTATGGGGTAGTTATTTATACTTTGGTGTGAATTAGTTCAATTAGACTACTTTCCTCTGAACATCTAGCTGAGATAAGCACAACAGTGTAAATGGGTGTTTGACTGAAGAGAGAATGAGCAGAGCAGGTCTGGGTGGGGCACAAGGGTGGGAAGAACATACCAAACAGGAGGGAGGTACAAAAGGGAGGGGAAAAGATTCCAAAGACAAGTATCTTCTCTTTCAAAATTATACTTAGGGCCAGCCAGCCTTAGATCCAGAAGAGGAAAAGAACATTACTTTTTCCTTTTAGGAATCAAGCCAAAACCATTAGGGTTGTATTTCTATTATAGGATGAGTTTCTGAGGGATGGCCTGAGACTTTAGTAATAAAGCTGCAACTGTTTCTATAGGAAAACATGATTTAAGTTCCAAATAACTGAATTAGAAGTGAAAGCTGATTCATAAGCTAAGGAATATTGCTACCACACTTGGCATTTTAAAACAAAAATCTCTCATCCCAAACAAAATGACGAGCTTTGTAGTAACTCATATCATTTTCTGGGTCTTAACAACTCAAGTCACTGTTAAACTGCTAGTAAGAATGAGTCATCTTAGCAATATTAGAAGGTTAAATAGTGAGGTTTCCCTCACAAACTTAATACCTCATAAATTCCTTCTAAATGAACATAATTGAACATAATTTGAACATAATTTCCTTCTCATTTTGAGAAATGAACATAATTTCATTCTCATTTTTGAAACGGGGCCAGGTGATCTAGACAATACATTCCTAAACACTGAAGGAAACAAAGCCTGGCACAACTTGGGCTTCAGCATGAGTTGGCACTTCTTTCTTATCTCTGATGAATCCTCTTTCTCCAAGCTAGGTTAAGTGCTAGGCTCATGACTGTGAGACCCTACTGTCCAGTCATCACATTGGAGTGGGGAGGGAGGAGTAAAGAGCTAGGCTGCTCACCTGAATCTTCACTATCGTAGCACGTCCTGCTGTACGACTGGAACTCAACTTGGGGGGGCAGGTCCTGGGTGGACACTGGGGTACCCTGGGGGTCTGCATAAAGCAGCAGCAAAGGCTGATAATGTCCCTTGATGCATTTGGTCACCACATCCTTCCATTTGGGCCCAATCTGAACCAGAAACAACCAGAAAAAGCATGAAAATTATACTTCATATACATAATTCAACACATATCTTTCTACTCTACTTTTCTAAAGAAAATAAAAGAGATGAAAAGACAAGAACTGGGTAAAGAAACAACAAAAGAGATCTTGGACCTAAACTTAATGAATTTTTTTTTCTTTTTTAATTTTTGGCTGCGCCATGTGGCATGTAGGATCTTAGTTCCCCAACCAGGGATCAAACCCACGTCCCCTGCAGTGGAAGTGCAGAGTCTTAACCACTGGACCTTCAGGGAGGTCCCAATTAATTT
>NW_006781396.1:16812-30255 GCF_000442215.2 Lipotes vexillifer | reverse complement strand
GGGCCTCTCACTGTTGTGGCCTCTCCCGTTGTGGAGCACAGGCTCAGGACATGCAGGCTCAGCGGCCACGGCTCACGGGCCCAGCCACTCCGCAGCATGTGGGATCTTCCCGGACCGGGGCATGAACCCGTGTCCCCTGCATCGACAGGTGGACTCTCAACCACTGCGCCACCAGGGAAGCCCCCAATGAATTTTTTGTTAAGTCTTTTTTAATGAAATCCTTTTAGAAAGCACTAAAACCCTATAAGAGATAGGAATAATGAATAAAATTACTTTTATTCCTGTGAAACATCAACTCAATTATGAAATATGAATAAAAGTTCTCAAAGCTGAATATGCTATGTGAGGGGACTTCAGTTGACTTGGTGATCAATTTCTTTTCACAGACATCAAATAAAGGCCCTTGTTTGAAATTTGCATTGCTATAATTTTCTCCTAAATATTAAAATCACCTTCATGAAGCTAAAGAGCAGACAGAAACCCTCTCACAGACTGCCTGAAAATAAGTGACATTCCGTCTCAGAGTTCACACAAGGCAGGACATAAAATGTCAAACTGCTTAGAATATACAGCTGAACCTCTCAGCCTTAGCTTTGTGCTGGATTCAGCGCTGCCACGGCAGTGGAAAAAAGTGACAGAATAGCCATGGAAACAACAATCCAATCAAATCCCCAAACTCACTCTCTTTTAAGTTTGATCCAGTCACATTCTTAGATGGTGTGTTCTTGGAGTCAGACCACTGGCACAGTGTTTATTTCATAATAGACGTTCAGTAAATTTATAACTGAGTTATCATTTTAACTGAAACATTTATATGCTTTTTACATACAAATCTGATTTAATATTTTATAAGGCAGGTATTATTTTTCAAATGAAAAACCTAAAGCTCAAAGAATTTACATAAGTTGCCCAAGATTACAACAGTAAAAAAGAGATGAAGAAGAGAATCAGGGAATTAACAAAGACTTTACTATTTGTAGAGGACACTACATAAGGCCCATGGGTTGGTGTAGATTATAGTCAGCAGTCTCCTAGCTGCTAACCTTATCACAAGAGGCTTCCTAACTCACACAGATCACCTAAACTACTTCAGCCACACACTCTGTGGTTTAGATAGTACCAAATTTCCAACTTTAAATATCATTATAGCCTTATTTTCTCTACACTATCCCCAAAATACATTAATCCATGATAGAGTACTTCAGGGAGATAACAATCAGAGAATAATTTATAGCAGCCCTGGGACAAAGTATCACCCACTGTTAATTACAAGATTTGGAATTCTGAACTCTGTGCTAAGCTTATAACCTAATTTGAGGCATTAGATTGTTCTCGCTCAAATCAACAAATTAACACATTTTTTAAAAAGCCCTTTCAACTATAAATTCAGAATGGTTCTGAATGCTGGTGAGGTGATTCCGAGAAAATAATAGAAGATAAATTGATCCTGTCCTCAAGGAACTCGGTCTGTTGGGGAAGACAAGACTGACACTCCCATAAATTCAACAGATAGGCAGACAGACATTAAAATTATGAAAATGAAACACTGAAGACAAGTAACTGTCCATAGTTTTTTGTTCCATTCACCAAACATGTCAAGAAGGACTTGAATATTCCTACCTCCTTGACGTGAGCATCATCAAAATACATCCATTTGCGGATCTTTGTTTGGAAAAAGAATGTAGAATAATGTTTGCCATAGTAACAGATCATTCCTACTAAGTACAGTTCAGACTGCTTGGCCCGGTCATCTGTCACTCTGAAAAACAGCTGTGGGGAAAGAGGAGAAAGGAAAGAACAGTCACATACTCAGCCCTCTCACATCATCTCTCAGCAGACTCCATCATTTCTTAATTAAGGTACTGACTTGCTTCTCCTTTTGCTAATCCATATTAATCATCAGAAATGAACCTAAAAAGGCAAAATTTTAGCGAAATGTCAGAGAGATAGTGGCCAAACTGGTAATGTGGTGATGTTTCTTCATAACTTTTATTTTATTTATTTATTTATTTATTCATTCATTCATTCAAATTGCGGCGAGCGGGGGCTACTCTTCGTTGCAGTGTGTGGGCTTCTCATTGAGGTGGCTTCTCTTGTTGTGGAGCACAAGCTCTAGGCGCATGAGCTTCAGTAGTTGTGGCATGCGGGCTCCAGAGCGCAGGCTCAGTAGTTGTGGCGCACGGGCTTAGTTGCTCCGCAGAATGTGGGATCTTCCGGGATCAGGGATCGAACCCCTATCCCCTGCACTGGCAGGCGGATTCTTAACCACTGCACCACCAGGGAAGTCCTCTTCATAGCTTTTAATAATATTTTCTTACTGGGGCCTATTCTAATATAAGCCAGGAATGTTAAAAAAAACATAAAAACAAAACATTCTCAAGTTTCAAAGGTTATTTATCAGCTGGTGCCACAAATATAAATTTCCTGTTGAGACACTAAGTAGAAGGTAAGAAAGCCCTTAGGGGGAGCAATCCCACCATACTGGTTACCAACATTTCAATTCTTAGATATCTAGCACTGTCCTAGGTGTTAAGAGACATACAAAATACTTGAAGGCAAGGACTCTTGCCTTGAGGAATCTGTTTGGTTGAAAAATCAATCATAAAAATAAAGCTAGAATAGAACAGAATATGTAGGCTATAGAAATTTAGAAAAATGATCTTTTATTGTGCATATCCTACTATGTCAGAGACTCCTTGTCAAGGAGACCTAAAGTAAGATCCCAGATGGTTCACTTATTCTCAACCGTGGCTTAAGACATTAAAAAACAACAAGGGATCTCCTTAGTCACAGGACCATCCCAGAGGGAAACCAGTAGAAAGGAAACCACAGACTTTCTGGCTCTTCTCTTGAACTGAAGGAAAATCCCGGCTGTACCTATGCTAGGGTATGCCGCCGATAAGGTAAACAGCCCATGTCTGAAGTCTGTTTCCACTAGAATTCTCTTCCAAGCCACTTCATTACCTTCTCAGCAGATGTTGGTTTCTACCATGAATTTAATATTCTAGGACTCATGTCATCAACTTCTACCTTCTTCACCTCCCACAGCAGAACTAGTCAGGACTGCTCACTTCTTTGACCTTACTACCTCCCATGGTTGAACACACTTCCCTATTCTACACTGGTATTAACTAATGATAATTAGAGCATATGATAACTCTATGAATTACTTGATTTTTATCAGTAGCTAAGCTCTGCCCATCCTGCCTTTCAAGGCCAAGATCATCCCATATCTTCCCAAAAGCCTTTGCCACCTATGCAAAGGAGGTATGTGAGCATGTACATGTATGCACATGTATGTGTACAGATACACACAATATATTTTTTCAAAACTCTTTAATATTTGTCATTTAGGATATACCTTTGTGTTCAGAGTTCACTGCCCTTCAGCAATAGTAAGTTAGAAGAACTCCAAGTAAGAGATAAAGGTAACTAACACTTACGTCACCCAGCTTAAGGCAGGTGCCCAGGCTGTGAATGACATCCTCTGCCAAGTCTGAGTGGTCTGAGTCCCATACCAGCCCAATTGTGATAATTTGTGGAGCGTTCATCAACACACGGCGAATCCGAATCCTCTCTCCACAGTTGCTCTGAAATACATATATAATGCTAGTGAGAAATGCTGCCCACTGACTCTGCCTCAATTCCACTAATCTCAGGGTTTCCCTCCCCACTCTGAACCCCACCCCTCACTTAACTTACCGGGCAGTTCCGCAGATCCCCCATGGTGCTGGCATTCTGTAGCAGCTCACCAAACATGCTTGGTGAGGGTTTTTCTCGTCTTTCCAGCATACAAATAGCCTGATTGCTTCGAGATGGGGAATTGAAAGGGGATGATGTTGGGAGTTGTACAGGGTTATAGCTAAATCATTCATGCAAATTCCAAACTCACGTTTGACTTTCTTCCTCTGCCCACTATGCCAAAGCCCCTCATCCTGACCAGCCTCAGTATCCCACAGAGTAAGTGTGCCTGCCTGTCCCCAGATCCAAAGCTCATAGAATCCCCATTCCTCCTCCCACTCTGCTGGCCAGAACTTGAGACTAAGAAAAGGGGACAGATGGGAGAGAAAAGAAGGAAAACAAAGGTTATTTTAAAATTACTGTTCTGAGTTCCTACAATACAGCAAATACTCAGCAATAAGGATACAAGCTATTTGGTTACCTTCAGTTAAAACCCAGTCAACTGAAGGACTGCCTAAGTATACAAACAGAGAACCCTATAAGACTCACCAAAGGGAAGTAGTGGAGATATAATGCACCATCTGGATGAAAGGCAGCGGATCAGAAGTGGCGCCACAGCTAGTACATACACACTAAGCCCGGGGAGAAAAAAGCAAAACCAGCAGCCATGGTCATTAACTGTTTTGGCACCCATTTGACATCCTACATCCTAGGATAAAGTGTTCTTGAAGAAAAGGTCTAAGAAGTGATGGGAATAGAAATAAGGTTCACCTGCTCAAACAACGTCATTGCAAATTTCTGGTGGGAGATGCAGTGTTGGGCAGTGCATATGTCCTCTTTGGTTTCATCAGCAATGTGGAAGTGAATCCTCATCAGGAGGTTTTCCTAATAGGGAAGGACAAAAAGCAGTAGGTAGACAATATTTAACAAACAAAAGTACAAATTTGTTGGCAGTTTACTCAGAGAAACAGCAATCCTCCTTGAAGGGAGGAATACCTCTGATTTTTTTTTAATTTTTAATTTGAAATAATTATAAATTCACAGAAAGTTTCAAAAAAGTTATACAGGAGGTCCATGTACCCTTCACCCAGTTTCCTCCACAGGTGACATGTTACTTAACTATAGTACAATATCCAAACCAGCAAATGGACATCAATAAAATCCACAGAGTTTATTCAGATTTCACCAGTTTTACATACATTCATTTGTGTGTATGTGTAGCTCCGTGCAATTTTACCACATGTATAGTCATGTAAACACTCCCACAATTAAGATATAAAACTCTTTCATTACCACAAAGCTCTCCTCTGCTATTCCTTTAAAACTTTACCCACTCAATTCCAACCCTAACCCTTAGCAACCACTAACATGTTGTCCCATCTCTGTAATTTTATTATTTCAAGAATGTTAAATAAATGAGATCATATAGTACATAACCTATTGATACTGCGTTTTTCACTCATCATTACTCCCTTTAGATCATTCAACTTGTTACATAAATCAACAGTTCATTCCTTTTTATTGCTGCACAGTATTCCCTGATATAGAAGTACCCCAGTTTGTTTCACCATCTACCCATTAAAAGCATCTGGGCTTTTTTACTTTGGGGCTATCACAAATAAAGCTTCTCTGAACATTCATGTACAGGTTTTTGTATGAACATATGTTTTCATCTCTCTGGGATTCACGTACAGGAATCTAACTGCTGAATCGTATGGTAGTTTGCAAGTTTAGTTTTTTAAGAAACTGCCAAAGTGTTTTCCAGAGTGGCTATACCATTGTTCATTCCTACTAGCAATAAATCAGTGATCCAGTTTCTCAGGGGCACTCCTGATTTTGGCCTATATTTTACCGTATAATAGGATGTATATCACTCAGATTGTTTAATGGTTGCATAGAGTCTTTTTAAGGTTGATGAATAGAACCCAGAGTTGAGAAGAGTTAGGGTCCTCTACTAAAAGTCACTGGGAGCAAAGTAGCCATCTACATAGCACATCACACTTGTGCTAAGGACTCAGCTATTCTCTGTTTAATTATCTTTACTATGCAGGAGCTCTCAAACTGTGGTCCCCAGACCAGCAGCATCAGTGTTAGCATCACCTAGGAACTTGTTAAGAGATATCCTTGGGACCCATTCCAGACCTACTGAAACAGAAACTCAAGGGAACTGGGCCCAGAAATTTGTATTTTAATGGGTCTTGTCTCCTCTGAAGGTGAGAGCTACTGTTCTGTGCAATGGCAAGCACAAAACTACCCTAAGCCTGAAGGAAAAAGAATAAACCCACTAGGCAATTCATACTTTATTAGCAGAAACAACTTATAGAAACTAGGGAAATTCCTAGTTATAACTGTAGAGACCAGGAGCACAGTAAAGTAGCCAGTCCCTGATGGAGACCATCCACAGTCTCATCCCATATCAAAGAGGGCCAGAGGCCAGCACTTACAAAGCACTCCGCAGCATCATCCATAATTCCCAGCTGGAAACGCTGTTCATCCTGAAAAGTCTTTGCCAGAGCACTGCGGAGAGTGTCAGATGGAAGCACTTTTTCAGTACTGCACTGAAACTGGTTAAAGATTCCCTGTAGGGAAGAGGGTAGACAAGGGGAAAAGCACAATGCTGTTACTGAGCTTCTATGCATCCCAGTCTGTCATGCTAGGATCTCCATGCTTACAGCTATGGAGCCAAATGTACTTTGAATGTGTTGATACGCTTGCAGTTAGTTATAAAAAAGTAAAAAAAAAGAGACTCATAATAAAGGGCATGATATATGCTAATAAGGATCCCTGCTCTTCCATCTGAGTGTGATACCATCAAGGACTCATTAGGAGAGACCGTTGTCATGAGTTAATGCAGTGCAGTTACCTCATTTCCTCTGATATAGAAAGAGGTAGATGGTCTACAATAAATAAAGATAAATTATATGTCACTGAATTGGTAAATTATTCTCTGGGGGCTCATCATATGAAACTTGGCCCCTTCTTTTAAATTGTTTAGCTACTATAAAATTACCCAAAAGTAAAAAGAATAATATAACAAATACCTACGTGTCTAACACTAAGAAATAAACATTCTATCATGTTTACTTCCAATCTACAGATAAAGCTAAAGCCCTCTTTAAGACCAGCCACTCACTATGAGTTTGTTGCACAATCTTCTGTTTATAATACTTTTACATATATTTGTATGTGTGTATATATGTGTGTGTGTATGTATATAACCCTCAATAATACATAGTATGCTTGTGTTTATGTGTCTTTCATGTAAAAAGTATCACACTGAATTTTACTTTTTTAAAAAATTCAGCATTCTTTTTGAGGTTACCCATATATTTCATCCTTTTCCCCTGCTGTATAGTATTATATCATGTTACTACATCACATCTATTTATCCATTTGTATAGTATTATATCATGTTACTATATCACATCTATTTATCCATTTCATTATTGACAGATATTTTAACAGTCTCCAATTTTTTGCTATTGTAAAAAGGCTATGCCAGCTTAAACTTCTACCAGTGCATGAATATAAATAAATTTCCCCATATCCTTGTCAGCAATTAATACAGTCAGACTGGTTAATTTTAGTCTTTCTAACTACATTTAGTTTTTCTGGGTCTTCTATGAGTACTACTTGCAGAAAATACCTTCTTCTAGTCTTCTGGTATCTTTCAAGTGCAGCAGTTTTTTATTTTGGTATAACTAAATGTATCTAACTTCTCCATCTTTACCTATATCTGAAACAATGATGAATATGATATCCAGAGAATGGAAACAAAGAGTGGCAACAAGTGGCACCTGCTTTGAGGTGTCCTTCTCAAGCGGTATTGGACCCTCTGCACAGAGATTTTAGAATGTGCTCCTTGACATTACATAGCCCAGATCCACACTAAACCACCCAGATAAACAACTCACCCAACAATGAGTTACATGTCAACATGCCAAAGAATGTCACCAGCTTGAAATCCTCATTAATAATTTATTCATATAAAAAAATTCCAGGGTTACTTTCAGACTTACTAATGAGACCAGAAATGAGATCACTTTTATAAACCTACCTATGTGAGCTAAGAATAGGAGGTCCCACCAACCTAGAATGGCTAATTATTGGTCCTCATTTTACTTGACATTTTACTTGCAGAAGCTCAGTCACTCATTCCCTTTAGATTTTTACCCAAATATTACCTTCTCAGTATAGTATTTCTGGATCATTCTTTTTTTTTTTTTTTTTTTTTAACATCTTTATTGGGGTATAATTGCTTTACAATGGTGTGTTAGTTTCTGCTTTATAACAGAGTGAGTCAGTTATACATATATATATGTTCCCATATCTCTTCCCTCTTTGTAGGATATTTTTAAAACAATAAATGAAAGAGCATGCCTTCCAGGGTAGTTCCTAAATCTGCCAAGTAAACAAAAGTCTACACTGGATTGGTTTTCCCTTTATCTCATTTCATGAGCCAAAGGAAACCAGAGCGTTTCAAAGGAGACACAGCAGAGAGGAAAGGGGGAAATCTGGTGAAATTTCCACCTAGTCCTCTGCAAAAAATAAAAAAAGTGGAAGGGAGAGAGGACTTTCTTGTCAAATTTCAAATGCGGCTCTGCAGAACAAAAGAGGAAAATGAGACCTGCAATTACCTCAGCTTTCAGAGATCAGTACAAATCACCTTAATCCCCCAGACTCTGTACCACTGTCATATTTTATTTTATTTTCAACAGGTGTACAAATTGTTTGGACTGGAGCTGGAAAACACCATTCAGACTCTATCGGCTGAACCAAAAGCAGAGTATTTCATCACTTTATTTGCTGTTGGTCATCTGGTATTCCCTCCAGGAAAGAGGATTTTATTTGCATCACTCTGATCTATTTTAATCAGATTGTCAGCAGAAAATACTCTGACTTTCCTCACAAAAGGGATTCAATTAGCTGAGCATTCCCTTAGTTTAGATCTGAGAGGTAAAGCAACTGTTACTAGCTTTAATTTGACTTTAACAGTTCGACTGTGGAAAATAATAAAGTTCAGCAGAGTCTGTCCTATACCCATGTTGGATGCTGTTTTATACTTGAGGACCTCTTTATAAACTCTTTTCTACAGCTATTTAACAGAAACTTTCTGAGGTCATTAAGTGACCAAGGGGAAAGGGGACCCTCTTCTACACCACAGCCATTGCCCACCCTGAGAGCCAATATTCACAGTGGTAAAAAGAATCTGCATCAGATCAGGTCCTCTGAGAAGCAGAAACTGAGACGAGATTAGCCGTACAAGAGACTTGAACGGTTACGTTTGCCAAGTCAGGGGCTACTTCAGTAGAAGCAGGTCAGATCCTGAGAAGGTCACCACCAATCTGAGTGTTGCTTCATCGAGAAGACTTTGCATCTCTCTGTCCCCAAAAGAAATCGGCTGCATATTGCATTTCCTTGGCATGTTTGAAAACTATATTTTGAACTCGCTGGAGCCTCATCCCAGTGAAGAGGGATATGATTACCTCTGATTGACCAGGTCTGACGGTAAGAGAGTGAGAGTTAGTGCTCCATAAATTACACAGAGTGTGTATCAAGATGAAAATAAAAGCTGCAATGTGCAGACAGGAGGGGTGAAGGGTCCATTGAAAATCAGAGACATTAGCAGCTCATCACATTATTTGTGGGTTATCAGGAGACAGAGGTAATGAAAGTGAGACCTATATTCTTGATCAATAAGAGTTTGACTGCATTTTGAGTTCATTTTCCCCTGCCGAGAGAGACAGCAGGCTTTACTATCGATCACCATGCTAATCCATAACCAGACTGGGCCTTAGCCTGGTGGAGCAAGCAGGAAAAATAAGATAATAAGCAGGAACTCTTGATCTTTTATTATGGTGTGCTAGATAAAGAGAGTGTGGGAGTTCAAGGTGGAATACTTTATAGTTAACCCTTACATTCCCTCTTAATTTGGAATGCATGAGAAGAAAAATTGCAGCCCACCATACTCTGACTTTTATTTGACCTTATTTTGCCTGCTTCCTAACTAACAGGCACCAAGGACCCTTTTTAAAGATTGGAGGCAGATAGTAACAGGGCCAAGGGACATTTGCAACCATTTTAGGCCCTTAGTAAGGAGGATGCACGCCCAGACCCCACTCACAAAAGTCAAATCAGATGAAGTGTTAATTGTACCTTTTACATTTTGGGTTATATTTTCTATATTTGTCGTGATATTTCAGAGTCACTGAATCTCAGCATCCTTATGTAAGTGAATTGGTAATAATATGTTTCACTCTGCTAACTCAATAGTGAGCATAATTTAGCTTGTGTTTAAGGAAACAAGAAAAATGAAGACATTAGAGTTCTGTTGCCGTGACTCCGTGATCTCAAAGAAGTCTGCTGGGTCCCTAAAACTGGCATTATAGAGGATCTAGAACCATCTTAGAAAGATAACAGTCCACCTTTTCTTTCAAAACCTCCGGATACACCTCCTTGATCTAACTTAAACCCCCGCTATAATTTAGGTATTTCCTGCCCTGCTTAATCTACAACAAAAATCAACTCTTTGTCAGTGACTCAATATTTACTCACAGTTGTTTTTGCTGAAATGTAGACTAGCTCTACCACTAACCCATCTGATACCTTTGTACAATTAGGAAAATGCGATCCCTCTCACAAGCACAGGCACAAGCAAAGGGGTAGCTTTCAGCCTTCCTTCCTCTCCTCTCTTCCCAGGATCCTTGCACACCGTCCTAAGAGGTGGCCTTGATATGCACACAACAGCAAAGAAAGCAGGCTGGTGATGTGAATTTAACCAATCCTCTTGAACCTTACACAGACACCATTTAGTTTTCACTCTGTGTTCTTGTCCCAACTCAGCTGTTTCTCATTTTGATATTTCCTGTGCTTTTCCAACTGAGTTTCCATCTGCTTCTTAAAAGATGCTCATCCTTCCACCTAATATGCACCTATTAAGAATGGCAGCATGTCACCCTAGAGTTAAGTACGTATTCATAACAAGAGGAGGAGTGGTGTGTGTCAGCATGTCAGTATGTGAGAGAGAGGGCAAAGGAAACAAAGTGTTCTACTTCAGAAGCATAATACTTAAGCTGCTCTAATTAATGGTTGTTAGTATTTGCCTTATGTATTGAGGTGCTCCTATGTTGGGGGCATAAGTATTTACAATTGTTATATCTTCTTCTTGGATCGATCCCTTAATCATTATGTAGTGTCCTTCTTTGTCTCTTCTGATAGTCCTTATTTTAAAGTCTATTTTGTCTGATATGAGAATTGCTACTCCAGCTTTCTTTTGGTTTCCATTTGCATGGAATATCTTTTTCCATCCCCTTACTTTCAGTCTGTATGTGTCTCTAGGTCTGAAGTGGGTCTCTTGTAGACAGCATATATATGGGTCTTGTTTTTGTATCCATTCAGCCAATCTGTGTCTTTTGGTGGGAGCATTTAGTCCATTTACATTTAAGGTAATTATCGATATGTATGTTCCTATTCCCATTTTCTAAATTGTTTTGGGTTCGTTATTATAGGACTTTTCCTTCTCTTGTGTTTTTGTCTAGAGCAGTTCCTTTAGCATTTGTTGTAAAGCTGGTTTGGTGGTGCTGAACTCTCTCAGCTTTTGCTTGTCTGTAAAGGTTTTAATTTCTCCATCAAATCTGAATGAGATCCTTGCTGGGTAGAGTAATCTTGGTTGCAGGTTTTTCTCCTTCATCACTTTCAGTATGTCCTGCCACTCCCTTCTGGCTTGTAGAGTTTCTGCTGAGAGATCAGCTGTTAACCTTATGGGGATTCCCTTGTGTGTTATTTGTTGTTTTTCCCTTGCTGCTTTTAATATGCTTTCTTTGTATTTAGTTTTTGACAGTTTGATTAATATGTGTCTTGGCGTATTTCTCCTTGAATTTATCCTGTATGGGACTCTCTGTGCTTCCTGGACTTGATTAACGATTTCCTTTCCCATATTAGGGAAGTTTTCAACTATAATCTCTTCAAATATTTTCTCAGTCCCTTTCTTTTTCTCTTCTTCTTCTGGAACCCCTATAATTCGAATGTTGGTGCGTTTAATGTTGTCCCAGAGGTCTCTGAGACTGTCCTCAGTTCTTTTCATTCTTTTTTCTTTATTCTGCTCTGCAGTAGTTATTTCCACTATTTTATCTTCCAGGTCACTTATCCGTTCTTCTGCCTCATTTATTCTGCTATTGATCCCATCTAGAGTATTTTTCATTTCATTTATTGTGTTGTTCATCATTGTCTGTTTCATCTTTATTTCTTCTAGGTCCTTGTTAACTGCTTCTTGCATTTTGTCCATTCTATTTCCAAGATTTTGGATCATCTTTACTATCATTATTCTGAACTCTTTTTCAGGTAGACTGCCTATTTCCTCTTCATTTGTTAGGTCTGGTGGGTTTTTATCTTGCTCCTTCATCTGCTGTGTGTTTTTCTGTCTTCTCATTTTGCTTATCTTACTGTGATTGGGTTCACCTTTTTGCAGGCTGCAAGTTCGTAGCTCCCGTTGTTTTTGATGTCTGTCTCCAGTGGCTAAGGTTGGTTCAGTGGGTTGTGTAGGCTTCCTGGTGGAGGGGACTAGTGCCTGTGTTGTGGTGTATGAGGCTAGATCTTGTCTCTCTAGTGGGCAGGTCCACGTCTGGTGGTGTGTTTTGGGGTGTCTGTGGACTTATTATGATTTTAGGCAGCCTCTCTGCTAGTGGGTGGGGTTGTGTTCCTGTTTTGCTATATGGTTGGCATAGGTTGTCCAGCACTGTAGCTTGCTGGTCGTTGAGTGAAGCTGGGTGCTGGTGTTGAGATGGAGATCTCTGGGAGATTTTCGCCGTTTGATATTATATGGGGCTGGGAGGTCTCTTCTTGACGAGTGTTCTGAAGTTGGCTCTCCCACCTCAGAGGCAGAGTCCTGACTCCTGGCTGGAGCAGCAAGAGCCTTTCATCCACTCGGCTCCTCAGCAGGTGCAGCCTTTTCCCCGGACTCCGTCCCGGCTAGCCGTGGCGCACTAACCCCTTCGGGCTATGTTCAAGCCGCCAACCCCAGTCCTCTCCCTGAGCTCCGACCCTTCTGGATCATTCTATTTAAAATTGCAAGCTCCACCCACTCTTTCTAAACTTCCCACCCTTACTTGTTTTATTTTTCCCTTTGGCACTTTTACCAGAAGTCATACCATGTATATTACTTATTTATTGTCTAACTGTACTCTCTAGAATATGAAGACAGAAATTTTTGCCCTTTAATTCCTTGCTACACTCCCAGCATCTATAATAGTAATGGCATGTAGGCCATCAACAACTAGTTTTGAATGCATGATTTTATATGGTTAGATCTTATTAAGAGAAAATATTAACTCCCTTCTCTTTTTTTTTTTTTGCGGTATGCGGGCCTCTCACTGTCGTGCCTCTCCTGTTGCAGAGCACAGGCTCCGGACGCGCAGGCTCAGCGGCCATGGCTCACGGGCCCAGCCACTCCGCGGCATGTGGGATCTTCCCGGACTGGGGCACAAACCCATGTCCCCTGCATCGGCAGGTGGACTCTCAACCACTGCGCCACCAGGGAAGCCCTCCCTTCTCTTTTATAAGCAGATAAAGAATCACCTAGAAAAGGTGAAAATTTTTCTTAAGGTAACACAACTGGTTCAAGCAAAATGGGACTAAACCTTGTTCTGCTAATTTCAAGAGACCTCTGTTCTCTTACTAACATCATTCCACCTCATACACACTGAACATTTATCCCTATAGCAACTTGAGAACAATTTACTGTGAACTCTGCTATTATTTCCCTAC
>NW_006781396.1:12754-16787 GCF_000442215.2 Lipotes vexillifer | reverse complement strand
ATTTCCCTACAAACAATTCCATATGATGTGGAGGAGGCAGCACCAGAAAAACATATTTAGTATTACTTAATAAGCATGGGGCTGGGGGGAAATCTATTATAATTACTTAATTTTGGAGTGACCTAGAAAGTTTTAACAAGTCTATTATAAGATCAGGTAAAGACAGAGCAAGACCTTCCATAATTTGTTGCTGGAAGTGGAAGAATGTCTATCAGTGACTCCTTAAACTAGACGAAAAGTAAAGGTCTGGGTTCACAGTTAAACACTCCTAGAAGGCAACTGGATATCTGCCAAGTGACCAATGGGATTTTGAAACTTGGGGAAATGTGAAGAAAAAAGGAAAAGGAAGGTAGGAAAAGAAGTAGTGGCTGCTTCTACATATGGTGATCTGAACACTTAATGATATGCTGAAGGGAAGTCACCTCAGCTTTGCAAAACTTAGTGACCACTATCATATCCTAACCTGCCACTCTTCTCAACTGTTAATGGTAAGACATTAATGCTGGCAAAGGCTCTACCTCTAGAGCAAGGGATGGATGAGGTTTGGTCCTTTGTTCAGAGTCTCAAACCGGTTCCAAGACAAACCAATGGAACATCAGTTTCAGGATAGTTCTGTACAAACACAACAAATGCAAACTGCAGCCCCTTTAGTCTCTCTCAACTGGGTTTCCTCAAGAATTAATACTCTAAAGCAACAGTTCCTAATGAATTAACTTCTCTCCTATGCATAGTACTAGTTATGTTACCATCCTAGAGAGAATTAAGAAAATAGTCACTCAAAATACTTTCTGTGTTCCGTGGTTCAGATGACCCTGTTTGAGAAAGGACAGAGATCCACTGAGAGATGGCATAGAGTAATAGTTAAGAGTATGGACTCTGGAACCATAGTATTTGGGTTCAAAATCCCAGCCCTGTTACTTACCATCTATATGACCTTGGACAAGTTACCTAACTTCTCTATGCTTCAGTTTCCTCTTCTAAAAGAGAATTAATAATAGTATTTACCTCCTAGGATTATTTGAGGATTAAATAAGTTATCTATCTTTCTACTTATATCTTAGACTAAAGTCTGATCGTATCAAAGTGCTATCTAAGTGTTAACCGTTATTATAATCATTCTATTTGGGATTCATTTTAGGTTACTGCCTGCTACTGATGTATGAAGAAGGGCCTTGAGAGTCAGAAAGGCTTCTACCTTGAGCTACCTACCCAGTTTCTAAGGTCTAGGTAAAAAGGAAGAAATTATTCTCTATTCTGCTGCTTGTATTCAAGAGAGGCAGATTTCCCATGACCTAGATAACAGGGGTTTTAGCACAGAAAAAGAAAGACTTAAAGTCAGAGCTCTGACTGCACCCATAGTGGATATGCAACAACAGATCTGGCTCTCGTGTTCAGTGGCATCATCTCCATGCTACTCTTTTTTTAACCTCTTAATTACAAACAGCTTTCTCCACACACACTGAGTATCTGAATGTATTCAGAATAGCCTCTGCCTGCATCTTCTTTATTTTCTTATTCAATATTTTAATTATTGTTACCGGTATTGCTCTGCCATTGTTAGGAAGAAGCAAGTGTATCAGGGATGACGCAGCCTGAGCCTGCCCAGCATGCATCTGTAAGCTGCAGCTCTGGAAGAAGCTGTAGCACAAAGCCCCTCTGTTAGGGCAGCACACTAACCCCTGTGTGTCCCTCTCACATGAGCACAAGGCAGGAATGGGCCTCCTCCTGTTCCCTTTTTCACCCTCCTCCCACCTTTCCCAGAGGGAGATCCTGTTCACACCAAAGAAAGCCAAGAACATTTAGTTCAGCAATAAGAACAGGTGATAGCACCAATAAGGAACAAAAACTGGTATTCTTCCAATTGCTGAGTTCTTTGGCAGAGAGGGAGAAAGGGCAGGAAGAACCAAAACCCAGGAATCATTTTCCCCTGTAGGGTCCCTGATGGTTTCACTTCAATAAATAAAAACCCACCTTTGAGGTTTCTCTCTGCCGTTCTTCACAGAGTGAAACCAAAGAGGTCTTCCTTTTCACTCTCAGGAAAAGGCAAATTACTTTTTGTTTGTTAACTATTTTCTTGGATGCAGTGCAAAAGCAACAAGACTAATGACTAAAAGCAGGTGCTTCTCCATCCATCTCTCTTGGATCAAGTAGCAAACAATTCTACCCACAGGAGCATATAATTATTTGGATTAGTAAAAAACACGTAAATAAGATAAAAGTGCCATAAAGACAGAAAGTCTTTGTGCTTTGTCATCTACAAATGCAGCTGTTCCTTAAGTTTTTCCTTTTTTTCCCCCTAAAACACAGACTTTGTCTTTAAGGAGGGAACAGCTGTCTATTTCTCTCTCAGAATTTCCTAGCTTTGCATCAAAAAGAAGTCATGAGTAGAGAAGATACAGGTCAAGAAAAAGGGCTGTCACTAAATTTGATGCTTTATGGGCCCAAGGTCTTTGAAAAGTGCCCCAGTCAGCAGTTCAACTCATCCCTGAGAGGTGTCCAGCAACACCTTATACAAAGGCGTGACACATGTTATACACTACTACTAACTCAATTCTTAGAGTTTCTCTTCTTGATCTAAGCTTCCCAAATTTATCATTTTGGTTTTCATAACTATCCCTTTTTTTCCACACCTCCTGTAAATCATAGACCTAAATAAATCATAAACCTAGATGTGGCCAATTGAGTCTGTTTGTAAACACAACCCTTTGAAAGGAAAATAAAGGAGCTACTCCTTGAGAGTCACTGACTGCTGGAAAATAGAACTTTCACCCTAGATTTGTATGTTCAAAAGAATGTTGAACGTTTTCTTTCAAGAGGGGAAAGAATATTGAAATGTTTACCATTTTGGCATCCAAAACAGTAACACTGGATTTTTAACATTTTATTGCAAAAAAGTTCAAATAGGGCTTCCCTGGTGGCACAGTGGTTGAGAGTCCACCTGCCGATGCAGGGGATGCGGGTTCGTGCCCCAGTCCGGGAGGATCCCACATGTCGCGGAGCGGCTGGGCCCGTGAGCCATGGCCGCTGAGCCTGCGCATCCGGAGCCTGTGCTCCGCGACGGGAGAAGCCACAGCAGTGAGAGGCCCGTGTACCGCAAAAAAAAAAAAAAAAAAAAAGTTCAAACACACAAGGGTAGACAAAATAGCACAATAAATTCCCATGTACCTATCATCCAACCTCAACCATTACTAACCTGTGGCCAATCTCATTTCATCTATACCACCCACCCACTTACCCCTCCTCCCAGATCATTTTGAAACAAATGCCAGACATTATTCATCTGTAAATATGTCAGGATACGCCTCTAAAAAATAAGAACCCTTTTTGTTTAAAACATAACCATATAACAAACCCTTTCTCTAGTGTTCAGTGATTTTTTTGTGATATAACAGAATCAGTGATTACATCTCCCCTGCAAGTGTGAGCTGCAACTCCCAAGGTTTGTAGTCTATGAGCTGGTGACCAAATATGCGTTCTTCAAATTAAAGTTGTTAAATATTACAACTTTAGTGACAATTCAGTGACAATTCTGAAGTGACATTTATGCAGTAAAAACAATACGAAAGGTACCTATGTAAAAGTGATGGCTATGTTAATTAGCTTGAATGTAGTGATCATTTCACAATATACGTATATATCAAAACATCAAGTTGTGTGCCTTAAATCTCATAATTCTTATTTGTGAATTATACCGCAATAAAACTGAAAAAAAAAACTTAACCATAATACCATTACCACACTCAGAAAAAGGTATCCAGTCAGTTTAACAGAAATTCTTGCTCCAGGAAGAGAAAGCAGAGAACAGCTGGCCAGTTTCTCTCTTGGGATTCTTTAACCTTATGTCTTAAAATAGCTACCTACTGGACTTCCTTATTAGAAAATTACCCACATATCCTATATCAGTCCCTTTAAATCAAATTCAGTTACCAATACCATATCGCCCCATGAGTTTAGGGCTTTATTTGCATTCAATTTATAACCCAATATCTTGGACTTACAGTGGTGAAGTAAAAGACCATCATAAACTTACCTT
>NW_006781396.1:5189-12744 GCF_000442215.2 Lipotes vexillifer | reverse complement strand
TCCTGCTACCTATGCAAAAATGACACCCACATACACAAAGGCAAAGACACAGATAGAAACAACAAGACCTCAAGACAGTGGACAGACAGAGACAGGCCAAATTCACCAGGGAATAGTATTGCTTTTAGTGGGAAATCATAAACTAATATTGAGATTTATAAAAATGTAACAGTCATTCTGGAATTTTTGCCAAGATCAGAAATGTAGGACCTTAAAGATGACCAACAGTATTCAAATCAAATGTTAAGAATCAATATCAAAGCCACTTACCCCACAGGGGAAATAAAAAGGGGGACCCTTCTGGACATGAACAAAGATTTTGAGATTGTATAAGTTTCAGGTTCTGCCATAAACTCTGGAAAGAATCATGATGATCTGCTATATTTTTCCTTGTAGTCATACCCCTCTATTTGAAATACCATGTAAAATTCTGAACTCCAGAATTTTAAAAAGGATAAGAGCCTGAGTTTTATACTATCCAAGTTATGTCAATGATTAAATTAGTCAAGAATATTTAGGTACAGGGCTTCCCTGGTGGTGCAGTGGTTAAGAATCTGCCTGCCAATGCAGGGGACAAGGGTTCAAGCCCTGGTCCAGGAAGATTCCACATGATGCAGAACAACTAAGCCTGTGTGCCACAACTACTGAGCCTGCACTCTAGAGCCCGCGAGCCATAACTACTGAAGCCTGCATGACTAGAGCCCGTGCTCTGCAACAAAAGAAGCCACCGCAATGAGAAGCCCGCGCACCGCAACGAAGAGTAGCCCCCACTCGCTGCAACTAGAGAAAGCCCGCACACAGCAGCGAAGACTCATGGCAGCCAAAAATAAAATAAATTAATTTTAAAAAAAGAAGAATATTTAGGTACAGCCTAATACAACTTTAAGAAAGGTTAACCAGGGCTTCCCTGGTGGCGCAGTGGTTGAGAGTCCGCCTGCCGATGCAGGGGACACGGGTTCGTGCCCCGGTCTGGGAAGATCCCACATGCCGCAGAGCAGCTGGGCCCGTGAGCCATGGCCGCTGAATCTGCGTGTCCAGAGCCTGTGCTCCTCAATGGGAGAGGCCACAACAGTGAGAGGCCCGCGTACCGCAAAAAAAAAAAGAAAGGTTAACCAAAAGACCACACAAATACGTTCATATCACATAGATAAGCATAACAGGAAGGGAGTTCAATTCAAATGGATAGGTGCATTTGACATAAGGACATACCTTCCTTATGTGAGGGCTATTTATTACTAGCTAAAATTTCCAGGTAACATACTAGAAATCTAATTGCCTTGCTTAAATAAATAGCCAGTCTAGGATAATGGGTTTACTCCTGTGATAGTGGCCATGACTATAGGACAATGAAGAAACTTGCATTCCTACAGTCTACAAAAATATGACCAGACTAATTCCTTATACCACTTTACTCGATATGTTTATACTTCAGTCCCCAGTAGAGGAACAGCTACATGGTACACAATAAAAAAATATTGAGAGATTTGTTCCCTGAACTCTCAAATTTCCCCCCAATTAACAAGTGAGCTATCAGCAGAACACAGACTTTCCTGCCCCTTCACAACAGTCTTACTGCTCTACAGGTACAGACTTACCTTCCAGGACCCCTATATACAAAAACCTATTTCCTCCCTACCTACCTCCATCACCACCACCATTCCCTGGCTTTTATTCCTTATACTAACATCCTTAAAAAAAAATCACTAATTGAGAAGGTTTGTTGGATTTAATCAATCAATACAGCATTCTTCTTTGCCTATAACAAAAAACACTCTGTCCTACATCCTGGCACTGTAAAACCTCTAGTACAATCCCTGGAAGGAGAACAAAATCTTTGTGGCATACTAAGTACAGAGGACGGATTTCCTCCTCTGGACAGAGATAAATAAATAAACCAATACCAAAGTCAAGTCATACCCTGGGGGCCAGTGTGTAAGAGCAGACTCAATATGAATAATAAATCAGAGCTCTGGGCTATAGGCATGACAACAGTTTAGGTCAGGAAAAATCTTTCAGTAATACTAGATAGGAATAAATTTGGTATTTTAGAAGGGACAGGGTAATTAGCACACAAATTTCTCTTTTTTTTTTTATAAATTTATGTTTTCATTTATTTATTTTTGGCTGTGCTGGGTCTTCGCTGCTGCGCACGGGTTTTCTCTAGTTGCACGGTGAGCGGGGGCCACTCTCCATTGCGTTGTACGGGCCTCTCACTGCGGTAGCTTCTCCTGCTGCAGAGCATGGGCTCTAGGCTCACGGGCTTCAATAGTTGTGGTGCACGGGCCCAGATGCTCCGCGGCATATGGGATCCTCCCGGACCAGGACCCGAACCGGTGTCCCCTGCATTGGCAGGCAGACTCTTAACCACTGCGCCACCAGGGAAGTCCCCCACAAATCTTTTCTATTTGCTAAGTCAGAGTTGAAATGCACTGCGGTTCAAAGTAAGCAGAAAGACAAACTAACACAAATTCCTCATTAATAATTTGCATGCAAGATTTTGAGGCTGTAATTACTTTAGGGACTTAGTGTCAAGTAATACAGAAAAAAAAAAAAACCAGTATATTTTACAGGACCAAAAGAAATGGATTATCATAAACATTGTGTAAAAACCACCAAAAAGTACAGGATGCAACATATACTATGGTACCAATGGAGATCACAAGGCACAGGACTACTGGCAGACGTTCACAGAGCAGAAGAAAAAAACAAAAATATTAAAGAAGACGTGATCCAAAAGGTATTCACATAAGGCCAGTAGTAAATGCATTTTAAGTAAACAACTGCAGAGAGAGCAGGGACACATATCTTTCAGCCAGACTTGGAAGGGCAAATCCTTCATCCAAACATCAGATTAAGGGAAAGTTGGCTAGCTTCTGACTCATCAAGGAACATGTTTGTGTTTCTTTTTGTACTTAATAGTAGGTTCTAGAGATAAGCAATTATGCTCTAACATGAAGAATTCTGACTTTATAAAGAATTGGCAAGTTTTGCAGAGTACTTCAAATTCAGGAAGTTTGGAATCTCTTGTTTTAAAAAAAATCTAAGAAATAAGAATTTTACAAATCAAACTTAGCATTGAAGAATGCAAACAGGTCATGAAGTATCAGCAAAAAGGAATTCTTATTAGCCTTAATATTCCTCCTTTTTAAATAGGAGGCAGAGAAATATATATATAATTACACCCATAGAGAAAAAAATATATAGAATTACACCCACACTGGGACACCACAAAGTTAACATGTAACTTAACAGCAGGATACCAGATAATTGCTCTGCTGACAGAATCCCAGACTTTGACTTCTTCTGTCAGCAGATCTTTCCCACCATCAACTCCCCTTCCTACCTCCCTCCTCCCCTCCCCCACATCTCTCCCTTCCCTTACTAAATGAGGCATGAAGGCCTAGATTAGCAGACTTACTAAAAAAGTATGAGACCAAAAGTCACAATATGAAAATCTCTATTAAACAGGACAAGAGTGAGAGAGAATATAAAAGACAGAAAGAAAAAGAAAAGGAAAAGGCAATACCCTAAACTCCATAACTAAAATACCAAGAAGTACTAAAAGACTATATGAACCCAGAAAAGTTGTGTTTATATTATGGTCCAGGCACTGTGAGGAACACCAAAAGAGAAGAAAAGCTGGGCCACCTTCCCAAAAACCCATTCAGCCATGCTAAACACTGTTAAAATCAATTACGGATGTAGATATAGTATTTTTAAAACTTCATGAAGAAGATAAATTTCTGAAAGGCAGATGTGGTTTGGCTTAAAAGGGATGTGTTATTGTTCTGTTTATTGCTATTATTTTTGTTATTATTTTGGGTGCCAAGGGATGCAGGCAAAGTGAATGACATCTGCAATGCAATGTCTAAGTATACCATCTGCTATCATAGATGAAATGGAGTGCCTGGGGAAGGAGAGGAAGGGAAAAGGAAGTGTGAAATTAGTTTTTTAAATGTCCATAATCCTGCTTTTCTAAGTGATTTAAGAGACAACTGGGAGCCACTTCAAGATTATAAGAAGGTAGTAACTTCAAAATAGCACTCCAGGGTAGTCTTAGGTTAGAACAAAGGAAAAAGGAAGATACTAGAGATGGAAAGGTAATTAAGGGTCTGAAAAAAAAGAAGTACTCTTTTTACTAAAACGGTGGGCAAAAAGACCTATTACTAGAAATATTATAGACCAGAGAGGAGGCATAAAGAGAAATGATAATTCCTGTGGTGGAATTCAGGTTATTTTCAGTTTTCCTCTTTACACTTTAGTATACTTTCCAGAATGATTGCAGTATTTTTCTATATTTATAATAAAAATCATCATTCAAATAAAGAACAAACATGATGTGTATACACAGCCAAAGAATAATAAATAAATGCCCATGTGCCTGCCACACAATTTAAGAATGGAAAAATTGAGTTTGAGTATCCACAAATGATTATATCCTACCCATTCCACCTTCCAGAGGTAACCATTATCCTGAATTTTGTGAAAATCATTCCTTTTTTCTCTACAATTTTATCATATGTATGTATCCCGGAACAATATGTTATTTATTCTGCCTGTTTGGGATTTGTATATAAATAGAACCATAGTTTAGCAGTCTTCTGTGACTTGCTTTTTTCATTCAATATACAAATCTTCCTTGATTTATGATGGGGTTACATCCCAATAAACCCACTGTAAGTTGAAAACATGCCTAACTTATCTACTGAACATCATAGCCTCGCCTAGCCTACCTTAAACTTGCTCAGAACACTTACATTAGCCTACAGTTGGGCAAAATCATCTAATACAAAGCCTACTTCATTATAAAGTGTTGAATATCTGATCGAATTTATTGAATATGTACGGAAAGTTAAAACCAGAACGTTTGTATGGGTACAGAATGGTTATAAGTGTATCGGTTGTTTAACGTCATGATTGTGTGGCTGACTGGGAGCTGAGGCGTGCTACAGCTGTCTAGCATCACAAGAAAGTATCATACCATATATATCACTAGCCCAAGAAAAGATCAAAATGCAAAGTAAGGTTTCTACTGAATGCATATCGCTTTCAAATCATCATAAAGTCAAAAAATCATTAAGTCAGACCATCATAAGTTGATGGCTGTCTGTAATGCTTGTGTGATTAACTCAAAATGATACATGTAGCTGCAGGCTATCCATTTTCACAACTATATAGAAGTGAAATAAACTACTACTCTAGGAATAAACCATAATTTTTTAATCGATTATATTAGAGTTGGAATGGGTTGTTTCATTTTTCTGTAATCACAAAAAAAATACTACCTTAAACATCCCCAAACATATCTTCTGTTATGTATGTACAAGGAAGTTTCTTACAGCGAATATCCAGGAGTAGAATTACTGAGCAGTAGGGTACCTACTACTTCAATTTTATTTGACAAATGTAATGACAAACTGGTTTCCTAAATAGTGGTATCAATTTATATTCCAACCAAAAATTTATGTAAATTCTCATTATTCTACCTCGTAGGTAAAAATTTTATCTGACTTTTAAATTTCTACTAATCTGAAGGGTATGGTTTAATCTACATTTCTTACATTACTAAAGAGGGTAAGCCTATTTCATATGCATAAATATCAATTGGATTTCCCATTCCAAGAAATGCCTGTTTATGTGTTTTGTCCATTTTCCTGTTAACTCATTTTATTATTTACTTATTCTTCATGGGAATTCTTCTCTGGAGTTCTATGTTGGATATCAGTCCTCTGTTGATTATATATATTGCAGATACTTTCTCCCAATTTGTAGTCTTGTATATTTATTGTCTTTATGGAGTCTTCTGATGAACAGAAGTTCTTGAATTTTCTATAGTAAAACGTATCAAGCTTTTTAACTTTGTATTTTTCATGTCTTATTTATTAAATCCTCTCTATCTCTTAGGCCATGATATTCTCTCATAGTTTCTTCTAAAATGAAGTATATTGTCTTTCACATTTTACTCCTTAATTCATCTGAAATTCTTACTTTTGGTATAACATGAAGTAGGGATCTAATTTCCTTTTTGTCTATGCAAATAAAGAGTTATCTAAGCACGTCTACTGGAAAGTCTAAGAGTATAATTTTCAAATTAAATGCACAATAATTAAAAGAATGCAAACAATGCCATCTAAAACAAAGTATGTGCAAATTAGAGCCTAATTATTTAACGTTTATTTAGCACTGAGAGATTGAAAAGCACTTTAGGGAAAAAAAAATCAAATTTTTAATCTTCCAATACAGCAAAAGAGGCAGTGAAGGAGAAGAAATCTAATGGATAGATCAGGCAATGATGTGATGAGGAAAGCATCAGAATTTCAACACATCCTCAGCTTATAAAAAGACCCAAAACACAGCCTTTGATCCACTAAGCCCATTTACCTATCCATCATAAGCAACTGCTTCTCTGAAAAACTCCCAAGATACAACCTCAGCCCCTTTAGCTTGAAAAACAACTTCCTTTCTGTAACTGGCTATTTCAGAAGGTGTCCTATAAGGTCTGGTGATTGGTTTCCTTTATCTTTCTGACTTATATAATTATATTGATTTATATTAAAGTAACAATTTGTCCCTGTGGAAAATGAAACATAGTAAGACTATGACAGCCAATTCTCCAGAGTCCCATCTGGGTCAGTGAAGAATATGGCACAGTCCTGACTAATCAAAGGCATGTCAGAGAGTCATGTAATTTCCAGTCATCCCTTCTTGTTACAGACAGGAGTTTCCAGTTTCAGGAGATTGTTCTACCAGGGATTTCTCCAGTATTCAGATCTCTCTAGCAAGTAACTTCCCTTGTTTTTTTGGTTTTAATGCCATGAACCAGACTTCCCTTGGACTTGCTGACCAAAGGACCACTATGTTTCTTGTTTATCTAAAGTTAAATATTTAATGCCAATGTACCTTTCAGAAAAATCAAGCCGAATGCTCTTTTGGATGGACTTCTGCCTGAATGGGCATAGTCAGAAATGTTACAACTTGTAAAAAATCTGGTTTTATTAAAATTTCATATTTAAACTCCCCAATTAACCAATAATTTTTTAAAACATCTTTATTGGAGTATAACTGCTTTACAATGTTGTGTTAGTTCCTGCTGTATGACACCGTGAATCAGCTATATATAGACATATATCCCCATATACCCTCCATCTTGCATCTCCCTCCCACCCTCCCTATCCCACCCCTCTAGGTGGTCACAAAGCACCGAGCTGATGTCCCTGTGCTATACAGCTGCTTCCCACTAGCTATCTACTAGCTATCTATTTTACATTTGGTAGTGTATACATGTCCATGCTACTCTCTCACTTCGTCCCAGTTTACCCTTCCCCCTCCCCATGTCCTCAAGTCCATTCTCTACATCTGCGTCTTTATTCCTGCCCTGCCCCTAGGTTCTTCAGAACCATGTTTTGTTTTTTTTTTTTAGATTCCATATATATGTGTTAGCATACAGTATTTGTTTTTCTCTTTCTGACTTACTTCACTCTGTGTGATGGACTCTAGGTCCAACCACCTCACTACAAATAACTCAATTTCGTTTCTTTTTTTTTTTTTTTTTTTT
>NW_006781396.1:0-5007 GCF_000442215.2 Lipotes vexillifer | reverse complement strand
AGCCCAATTTCGCTTCTTTTTATGGCTGAGTAATATTCCATTGTATATATGTGCCACATCTTCTTTATCCATTCATCTGTTGATGGACACTTAGGTTGCTTCCATGTCCTGGCTACTGTAAATAGAGCTGCAATGAACATTGTGGTACATGACTCTTTTTTAATTATTAACCAATAATTTATATTCTATATTTTGCTAAAAGTTATAATGGTTCCAAACAAAGGGTGGAAAAAAAAAAGATACTTGTGACCCTAGTGGCAAAAAGTTCAGAAGACTCAGTTATCTCTTTCCAGAAATATCTGCCTACCATGGACTAAAACTTCAAACTGATGTTGGTCAAAAAACTGTTTTGAGTCAGTTGTTGCAAATTTAACTGCGAAATTCTCCTGGATTTTTTGGTCACAATTCCTGCTCTCAGGTGTAAAAGCAACTAAATTAATAATGATCACAACCAAGCATCCCTGTGACAAACCAAGAATTCAGGCTTCATGAGACTGAAAAATGACTCTAGAAGCTTACTCAGAACTTAGGCATACTCATCCAACCATAAATAACCCATTGTATATCAGGACCAAGAAAACAGCAAGGATAAGTGTTGGAAAAGTAATACAGAATGGGCCCTTCCACATCCTAGTTCTTTCTCTTTAGCAACTTACCTAAAGAGAACTCTCTCGCATTAGGGCATTTTATTTGTCTCTAAATGAATCCTCAGTTTCATTTTATTCAGAAATGAAAAACTTGGAGTCAGATAATGGGGTACACAACTGATATAAAGAACCTATTGATTATTACATGTGATAATAGGAAATATTAGGGAATGGGAAAATGGGAAAATTTTAGTACTGGATTTTCTTTTTGTTGTTGTTGTTGTTGTTGTTGTTTGTTTTTGGTGGTATGCGGGCCTCTCACTGCTGTGGCCTCTCCCGTTGTAGAGCACAGGCTCCGGACGCGTAGGCTCAGCGGCCATGGCTCACGGGCACAGCTGCTCTGCGGCATGTGGGATTCTCCCGGACCAGGGCACAAACCTGTGTCCCCTGCATCGACAGACGGATTGTCAACCACTGCGCCACCAGGGAAGCCCTGGATTTTCTTTTTTCAATAGATTTTTTTCTTTTTCTTTTTGGCTGTGTTGGGTCTTCGTTGCTGCACGCGGGCTTTCTCTAGTTATGGCGAGCGGAGGCTACTGTTCATTGTGGTGCGCAGGCTTCTCATTGCAGTGGCTTCTCTTGTTGCGGAGCACAGGATCTAGGCGCACAGGCTTCAGTAGTTGTGGCACACAGGCTCAGTGTGTCTCAGTAGTTGTGGCACACAGATTTAGTCCCTCCGTGGCATGTAGGATCTTCCCAGACCAGGGCTCGAACCCATGTCTCCTGCACTGGCAGGCAGATTCTCAACCACTGTGCCTCCAGGGAAGCTCCCTGGCTTTTCTTAATAGAAAGAGTTTGTTGCTAAATTTAGCTTTAATAGACAATAGTTAATTCCATGAAAAACAGTTGGTTGTTTATTCTTTCAAAACGAAAATTTAGTGTTAGCTTTTCGGATAAATACTCAAAGTCTAAGCAAGTTTGAATAGTATCCAATCACATTAAATAGAGTTGTGCGGGCAAAAGGTTCAGAGAAACAGAATACCTAAACCAAGTAGTAGTTCTTTGAAACAAGCAAAACTAATCATACTTATCCTTTGTACTAAACCACATGCAAATAATGCAGTAATAAATTCTTTAGCATCAACCTGAATAAGCAAACCACCCTAATATTGATCATTAACCTAATGATAGTGAGAAGAAACAAATTTGAAGTATTTACCTTGAGAGCACAAAAGATGCAGGAATCTCCCATGCATTTGTGAGTTGTAAGCTGCCTAAAGCTACGTCTGAAGATGTCCAAGTGCCATAAAACCTGATGAAAAGGGAAAATACTTCATTACTCTACAAAAAACCCCCATTTAATTTCAAATTCAAGAAGTCAAGCAAACATAGGTAGACAATAGACATTGTTACTCCCAAGAGAAAAGCTCATTCTAGTGTATTTAAAAAAATGTCAAAAACGGTGAGGTATCCAACCAGAGGGATAGGTGACCATATTCTGGAAAAGACACTAATTCGAACATAAAGTAGGTCACACAGAGAAAATATGATACTAGATACATCAAATGTGATCCTAAAGAGAGAAGTTATGGGTTAAAAACTGCGGAATAAGGATTTATTTCAATGGTCCACACAGGAAAACCATGAATATTTTAAAACTTATTTAGAAGCTTGAATGGTAGTGTGGAATTTTGTCTTTGTTAGATTTCTCAATTTTTGGACCTTTCTGAGAGAGGTGTGACCTCCTTAAGTCAACAGAATAAAAAAAATAATGGCGATATCAACCAGTAATAAATCGGTTCATAGGGGGCAGAGTCAAGATGGCATACTAAGAGGAGGCAGAATTCGCGTCTTCGCACAACTAGGGTACCTACCAGGCACCGGTGGGGGACCACGGACACCTAAGGGGACGGGAGGAACCCCCAGCAACCAGGTAGGACGTGGGGCATTGGAGGGAGTGAAGGGGGAAGAGAAGTGGAGAAGGGAGGGGACTGGCATCCCTGAGGGGAGGCTGGGGGAAGGGATCCCATGCCTGAAGGGGGAAACTGGGTGAGCATTGGGAGGGCAGAGGATCAAAAGGGAGCATGGCCAGGTTTCTCCTACCCACTTGGGCCCCCGGGAACCTGCTGAGATGCCAGGCCTGATCTTATGCCCACTGAGGCCCCCTACAGCCGCACGGGCCTGCGGGAGTCGGAGGGAGGGAAGGGGGAGCAAAAGTAAAGGCTGGACCTCTGGGACTGGCAACCCTGAGTGGTGGCTGAGGGAGGGGAGGAGTTGGTACACCCAACAGGACCCACCCAAGGTTAGGGGTCCATCAGCAGCAGAGGGGACCCTGGGGGAGACAATGGGGGAGGGGCACAAAGGAACGGAAGGGAACCGGGCCAGCACCTTCTCTGTCCACTTAGGCACCAGGGGGTCTACTGGGCTCCTGGGCCTAATCCTCTGCCCTCAGAGCCTCCCTCCTGCCGTGCAGAACCCAAGCCCCACCCCTACACCCCCACCAAAGGCCCCACCTCTACACTCAGAGACACCGTCCAAAACGCTGGGCCTAAACCCCACCCATACACCCTCACTAAGGGCCCTACCTCCAAACTCCAGAACGCCACACTTCAGAGGCCCTCCTTTCCACGTGCAGCCTCTCTCCTTCCCGTGCAGGTCCTAAGCAGAAGGCCCGCCCCATGTTTAAACACTGCCCCATTGAGGCCCCACCCCCAAGGCCTTTTACGGCTGCGTGGGTTCTGGAGCCTAGGCCCTGCCCCACACCCAAATGTCACCCCCCGACTCACCTATATCCTGCCCCACCCTAAACTCCACCCCTGCCTAAGTTCCACCACCACCTAAACTCCGCCCCCATAGCCAAGGCTTTTCTTTTTTTTCTTTCTTTCTTTTTTCCTCTTTTAGATTGGGGTTCTGTTTCACCTTGTTGATTCATTGTTGTTGATTCTTTTGTTTCGTTTTGTTTTTTGTTTTTTTGCGTTACGCGGGCCTCTCACTGTTGTGGCCTCTCCGGTTGCGGAGCACAGGCTCTGGACGCGCAGGCCCAGCGGCCATGGCTCACGGGCACAGCTGCTCCGCGGCATGTGGGATCTTCCCGGACCGGGGCACGAACCCGTGTCCCCTGCATCGGCAGGCGGATGCTCAACCACTGCGCCACCAGGGAAGCCCTATTATATTCTTTATACTTTGTTATTATTCTCTCCTTTTGGCTTGTTCACCCATCGGCAGGCGGATGCTCAACCACTGCGCCACCAGGGAAGCCCTATTATATTCTTTATACTTTGTTATTATTCTCTCCTTTTGGCTTGTTCACCCCACCCCTTTTTTTTTCTTCTTTTTTCTATTGTGGTTTTATTTTACCTTGTTGCAGTTGTTTAAATTATAGTTTTATTTTTCTTAATATTTTTTATCTTTCTAATTTAATTTAGTTTTTTACAGTTTGATATTCTACTGCTCCTTTCTTTTTTTCTTTCCTTCCTTTTCTTTTTTTTTTTTTTTTTTAACCACAACACGAAGCTTGCGGGATCTTGGTTCCCAGGCCGGTGACAGGTCAGGCCCGATTTCCTGTGATGGGAGCTCCGAGTCCAAACCACTGGACTAACAGAGAACCTCAGACCCCATGGAATATTAATCAGAGTGAGGCCTCCTGGAGGTCCTAATCACAGCACCAAGACCCAGCTCTAATCCAACTGCCTGCAAACTCCAGTGCTGGATGTCTCAGGCCAAACAACCAGTAAGACAGGAACACAGCACCACCCATCAAAAAAAAATCAAAGGACAAAAATATATGTTACAAACAATGGAGCAAGGTAAAAACTTACAAGACCAAATAAATGAAGACAAAATAGGCAACCTACCTGAAAAAGGATTCAGAGTAATGATAGTAAAGATAATCCAAAATCTTGGAAACAGGATGAAGAAAATACAAGAAACATTTAACAAGGATCTAGAAGAACTAAAGAGCAAACGAACAGTGATGAAAAACACAATTACTGAAATTAAAATTACTCTAGAAGGAATCAATAGCAGAATAATTGAGGCAGAAGTACGGATAAGTGACCTGGAAGATAAAATGGTGAAAATAACTGCCAGGGAGCAGAATAAAGAAACAAGAATGAAAAGAATTGAGGACAGTCTCAGAAATCTCCGGGACAACATTAAATGCACCAACATTTGAATTATAGGGGTCCCAGAAGAAGAAGAGAAAAAGAAAGGGTCTGAGAAAATATTTGAAAAGATTATAGTTGAAAACTTCCCTAACACGGGAAAGGAAATAGTCAATCAAGTCCAGGAAGCACAAAGAGTACCATATAGAATAAACCCAAAGAGAAACACACAGAGACACATATTAATCAAACTGTCAAAAATTAAATACAAAGAAAAAAATATTAAAAGCAGCAAGGGAAAAACAACAAATAACATA
>NW_006781395.1:81447-84285 GCF_000442215.2 Lipotes vexillifer | reverse complement strand
CACAGGGGGATCAGCTCGGTGCTCTGTGACCACCTAGAGGGGCGGGATGGGGGGGTGGGAGGGAGGGAGACGCGAGAGGGAGGGGATGTGGGGATATATGTATATGTACGGCTGATTCACTGTATTATAAAGTAGAGACTAACACACCATTGTAAAGCAATTATACTCCAATAAAGATGTTAAGGAAAAAAACAGCAAAAAAAAGTTTAAAAAAACTAAAATATCCCCTGCCACGTCTGGGAAAGAAGAGGGAGCCTTCAGTAACGCTGATCAGACCACGTTCCAGCCCAGGCGGTGCGTCTGCAAGAGGGGAGACAAGAATGTGTCTGGCAGCTTCACCTTCTGCAAAATATTCCCAAACTCCCCTCCCCGCGTTCTGACGCTTTGCAGCTTTACCCAGAGAGGCTTCGGGTAGACTGCAGTTTGGAGCCAGACCCCAATTGTGTGTCTCCTATTAGATCCCTGGGTGGCGCATGGCAAATTTATCTCTAGATCTGCAGGGAAGCAGAATAATGAATTATCAGCATTTTATCTGAGAGATGCACAGACCATAAAGTCGGGCAACAATCCCCTCAAATTAATTTCATTTTATTTTTAAATAGCTTATAGAAAAAGAGTATAAGTAACCGATTGTCTGTTTCCTGATCAACAAAAATCACCCTTTGCTTTGAGAGGGAATCATCTTCCCGATTACTTGATAGAAAAGCAAACTCCAACTGTCCGTCTCAGTTAATTGCTCACACCCTGTGCTCTCGTGGCGTCAATCCTGCGGTCAACGTGGGGGCTCAACAAGCAAGGCAGCAACCCGCAAGGGTGAGTGAGTCTGGATTTCTTAAGAGCCCAGAGGGGGATGTCTGTTTCCACCACACTCTGTCTGTACCTCTGACATGACTCACATCACCCAGCACGGCAGTGACGTTCTTCATGCCTGTCCGACCACTACCACGGGCTCCTCAAAAGCAGGCATTTTTTGTTCCATCATCTTTATCCCCAGGTAGGGTTGCTGGTTAAAATACTGGATGAACAGTTAAAAGTGAACGTCAGATAAGCATGCAATATTGAGGACATAACTTATACTAAAAAATACCCTTGTTTATCTGACATTCAAATTTCATTGGCATCCCATCCTTTCTATTTGCTAAATCTGGCAATCTTATCCCCAGGGCTTCTTCTCATCTAATCCTCACAGCTCTGAAAAATAGGTATAATACTCATTTTATAGTTAAAGAAACAAAGGCTTAGAGAGGCTAAATAACCTGCTGAGATTACACAGCTAGTAGGTGGTAGAGCTGCTTTGAACCTCTAACTTCCCATCTACATGCTCGGTAGACGGTTTGGAGAATGAACAAATGAATGCACACCTGCAGAAGATGAGTAGCTAGAGAACCTGTTATGCGCCTTGCTCTGAGTCATCATTCCCTCCCTCTCTGGAATCCCAGCCACACTTCCTTATTAGCAAGATTGCTCACTGCAATGACCCTGCCCCACATTCCTCCTCTTGGGAAAGGGCCAGCTTCCTGAGAACAACAATGATGCTGTAGATGAGGTCAGGTTCTCCCTAAGTGAAAACAAATCTCCTGGTGCCAGAACAGCGGGGGCGGCAGGGTGGAGTGGGGGGTGTGTCTGGACAGAACAGGCTGCTCACTACCCTGGGAAGCATTCGCCCTGGAGCTCAAGGCCTGGAAGCTGACCATCCCCCACCTGCAGCTGCCCTCCTCTGGCTCAGAGCAGCAGAGCTCCGGACAGGGGTCCCCCACCCCTCGCTCTAGCCTGTGACCTCAGAGAGCCCACGGTGCAACAAGGCAGGTTTACAGAGAGAACCAGGGTGCAAGGTGGACAATACGTGCCGAAGCATTTCACACAGGCCCTGCTGTTCCCTCTTCCCGGAATTCTCTGCCCAAGAGCATCCCCACTTTTGCTTAAGTGTCACCTCCCAAGAGAGGCTTTCCAGCTGCTCTAAAACAGATAAGATCTCCACCTTATGGCTCAGCACTACCCGAAATCACATCACGATTGAAATGCCCATTTGTTGACTGCTGGTCTCCCGCAAAACACATAAGCTCCAAGAACAGCCTCTTGTTCACTGCATTTGTTTTCCTCACCACCACATCCTCAGCATCTAGAACACTGTCTGGCATACATTAGGCGCTCAGGACATGTTTGCTGAGTGAAAGACTGAATGGAGGTCTCGGTGTAAAAAAAATTTTATGTATATATATATATATATATTATATATATATATATAATATATATATATATATATACACACACACTTATATGGGTATGTGTGTATGTATATATATATTTATATACACTTATGTAAATATACACATATATTTACATATAGCCATATACACATACACACACATATAAAACATTAAATACAAGTAATGACGTGTTAAATTTTCCCCAAGTTAGGAGGATTACTTCAATAAATAAAACTAAACTGTCCTCAGCAACCAGCTGAAGCTACTACCTGGCGCATGTGAAAAATGAATGGGTAGCATTTATATGGAGATTTACAGGATATTATTCACTGCTCTAAACAAAAGACTTTTGTAGGGGTGAAGTAAAACCATGATTACCCCCAGTAAGTTTTAGGAATATTGCCGGTTATGACAGTTACTATAAAAACATCACATAAAAATACCCCATTTTTGTGTCTGGTACTAGGAAGCCCTGACAATTTCTTCATTGCCTGCAGGACCAGAATGGAGATGTGTTCCTATGGCCTTGGCTATTTACTCCCAGGCATTCAGAGACAGAGTCTAGCAAGTCAGGGTGTCTGACTCCAGGAAAATTGCATTTGCTTTTTTTTTTTTTTTTTTTTTTTTTTTT
>NW_006781395.1:66890-80985 GCF_000442215.2 Lipotes vexillifer | reverse complement strand
GCGGAGCACAGGCTCCGGATGCGCAGGCTCAGCAGCCATGGCTCACGGGCCCAGCCGCTCCGCGGCATGTGGGATCTTCCCGGACCGCGGCACAAACCCGTGTCCCCTGCATCGGCAGGCGGACTCTCAAGCACTGCGCCACCAGGGAAGCCCTGCATTTATTTGCTTTTTACTGGTAAAAATTTAGAGGCAGCCTCAATTAGAAGGGCTTCCTGTCATGGGATACCGCCTGTAGCTGAGAGATCTGGTTATAGGATGCCTTTGTTGGACCATCACAAGGCCATGCTCTGCACCAGCATGCCTCCCAAGTCCTCTCAGTTCAGCCCCACCCAAATCCAGACCTTCCATCTTCCTCCAAATCATAAACTCAGCACCAAAAGGGCCCTCGGGGCCCCCTATGCCAGGGCCTGGTCGAATCCTTGCTCAGGAGCCCTGGCCTTTTTCAACCGGACCCTTCTGGTGTGCTGGGCGGCAGAGGGAACAGGTACAAACTCCATCTCAGCAGCCCCAGGTGTGAGTGCCGATTCTGCTACTTACAGACGATGGAACCTGAGACAAATCACATGACCTCACTGGGTCCATGGGGGCCAAGGACAGCTCATACCTCAGGGGACTACTGTGAAGACTGCGTGAGATAACATCTTGTGAAATGCTTAGAAGGTAGTAAATGTTCAATGAAAGGAGCTGCTCTAGCTGAACAGACGGCACAGACCAGGAGTGGGAGACCATCTCCCTGCTTATGGGCAGCCTGTCCGGTTCACCCTTCATTTTCTTCTCCCCAGTGTTCCTGCTTAGCTCCCTCTGTGCTCTGCCCACCCCCCGAGGCCCCCAATACCTGCCCAATGTCAGTTCAAATTAGGGGGGAGAAGACACCCCTGCCCTTCTGCTTCCCTCCTCAAAGCCTGATTGGTCTAATACAGAACTTCCTTCATCCCGCCACCCCCCACCTCCCTTTCCATGCTCCTAATCCACACTTTTGAGTCTCTTATCGCACTTGCCCAGGAGCCCTGTGTCCTCCACTTAGCTGTAAGTTCTGAGTCAGGGAATGAATGTTTCATCATAGTCCCAGAGCCTAGCACAGGGTCTGTCCTGAGCAGGGGCCCAGCATTTGTGTGGGGCAGGGAGGTGAATGAACAAACAATTGAATGAATGAATGAATGGACACGCTGGTGAGAACAGAGCACACGACACCCTGAAGGAACAGCTTTCTTGCTGCAGGCTCAGGGGCCCCACAAAACTTCCCTTCTTGGCCATTCTAGATCCCAATTCCATCTTCTGGGATTTCTGGATGTTGGAACTGTTTGGTCTCCAGCTCTCTGGGGCCACCCTCCTTTTGGAGGAAACCTCATTCCAGCATGGGTAACCCCCCTACCACACTGACTGAGTCAGGGATGGGCCCAACCAATACTCGGTCGGGACCAGTGAACACCAGATGTTTATCAGGATGTCTGGGAAGGGGAAGGTCATTCTCTCCTCCTGATACGATATGAGGGAGTCAGGTCTGGGGTATTGACAGCACATGAGAAGACGAGCTGAAGATAAACCCACACAGGGAGGAAGGGGCCGCTGAAAGGTACCAAGAGCAGCTGAGGCCCGAGGACGTGATGGAGCCTCAATCCAGCAGCCCCTGAACCAGCCCTGTCTCTGGACCTCTCATTTACAGGAGCCAGTATCTCCCCTACACGGATGTTTGGGTTGGATATTTCATCACTCGCATCTGAAAGAATCCGAAGACACAAGGCCCTTTTTATCCAAGGACAAAACCAATTCTCTTTGCCGTACAAATCCTATAGAACTCTTCCTTCACAGAGAGCTCTAAAGCCAGGGAATGAAGCATCTGCTTCTCTTACAAGTGGCCTCACAGATACATTTTTCAGGCCCACCGAGGTGTCTGCTTGTTTATAAAGGATCTCTTGTCTCCATCACACTTGATTTTGCCCATCTTTTCAACCTTGAGACAAACCACGGTAACCCACAAACAAGATACTTTACGCTCATCTCAACACTAAACACCCTGCAAACAGAAAACAGAGCTGGGTAAAAAGGGACTCTCCTTCCAGGCAGAGAACATAGTAAGCAATGGTAAAAGCAGGGGTGGGGTCCAGCTGAAGGCTTATTCAGTGAGCTGGGATGAACGACAGGCTGGAAGATCACTGTCTTCCTTTGGAAATAAACAAGGTCTGACCATAAAATCATGAGGCGGGGTGCTCTCTGGTCCAATGCTAATTTCTTTTAGAGTCCCTTTACCCACCAGAGTGATTTTAAAAGCAAATCGATCATTTTTAAAAATCAAAATTTACTCTTATTAATCAGGTTGTCAAATTAGAATCTACAGAAATATTAAAGGAAATCTTTGTTGAAGCTCATAGCTGTGTGTAATCAAGATTATGCTCATAATCAAGTACTAGGGACAATGAATTTAATGTAGCGGGTGTGGCCTGGCTTTAGCAAATCTCTAAAGTGATCCAGAACACCGGGACCATTCCTCAGTGCTAAAGGCTGATGGCTGGTGTCAGCCATCACCCCTTTATGAGGGCAATTACAGTTCAGTGACTTTGGGGGCTCACGGTGAAACATTCAAGAAACACTCATCTGAGGATGAGGTTGTGGAGAAACCCAACCTTTGAAGTCCTTGGATTCACTGGCAGAAAACTGCAAAGCACGGACTGGAAAAATCTGTTGCCTTCTTTGACAGACACCCACTCAGCCTGAAACACAACAGTGTCATTAACCAGCTACAACAGCTGGCTGCCAACCCAATCAATATTCCTCCCTGCCTTCTTCCTTACTAAGAGAACTCCGATTGAGTAGTGGTGGTGAGAAAAATATGTCCAGCTAAAGAATTAAATTTCTTAGCCTCCCTTGGAAAACTGGTGGCTGGGGGGCTAACTGTTGGCCAAAAAGATAAAAGCAGGATTACTGGGTGAGGCATCGGTGAAGTTCCTTAAAAGAAGGGCTGACTCCACCGGCAGGCACCCTTTCCCCCACCCTTCATCACTCTTCATCCTGCTTAAGATGTAGAAGTGATGACTGGAGCTGTAGCAGCCATCTTGGGACCACCAGGGTACCTTAAGAATGCAAACCACATGCTAAGGATGGCAGAGAAGAAAGACAAAGGATCCTGAGATGTTGTAGAACCACCTTCCCGATCTTGGACTGCCTACATGCCTTGGACTGTTATAAGAGAGAAAACCACCTCGCTGTCTTGTTTAAGCCACTGTTAGTTTGGTCTCTGACACTAGCAGTCAAATACAATCTGACATCAGACTGGCCAGTTAAAATCAAGTGTTCTTATTGGTCAAGGATGGCACCTTCACCTCTGGCCACCTTTAGCAATCAGAATGCTCTAACTGAATACATTGGTTTGTGCTCCAGTTCAGGGCAAGCTGATCAAGTAATAGCTTCACTGAGTATAGGGCAGAAAAGGGGACAAAAGAACTGGAAGATCCAGACTCTTCCCTCAACGAGTTTATGGTCTAATGGGAGAGGCAGGTCACAGTCACGGCAAAAGATTTCCAACAGCGTAAGGACCTGTATGATCCACAGCCGAAGTGTTTCAGACAGTAAGCAAATGCTGTGGGATTTCAAAGACAGGGAAAGCTGCTTGTTCTGGGGCAGCCCCAGGACAGATGAAGGGCTTGGCTTGGAGCAGTGCAACTGAAAGGAGGGTAGGAAAGGAGCCATTCCAGGTGGACAAATAGCCTGAGTAGAAGCTTAGAATAAGGAATGGAAGTGTTCACGGGAGGATGAGAGTAGCCTTGGAGGCTACAGAGGTCCCACTGAGGCAAGATTAGGGCGTGCCAGGATGAGGAGCTTGGACTTGACCGTGCAGCCAAGAGGGAAACCATCCTATCAGAGCAAGGCTAATCGGGGGTGTCAGGAAGAATAGACTGAGACGAGGAGGAGGTGGAAAACAAGACTAAGGTGAGGCTCCAGTAGGGAGGCTGACTGTGGTCTGTGGGCTCCTGGGACATTGTGAGTGGGGGTGGGGCCAGTATAGCAGATGGGATGACAGGAGCAACGGTACCACCACGGCCTGTCCGGCTGAGGGTCACTCTGGACAGCTGGAGGGACAGAGCAAACTGACTGCACATCACCCCTCTTCTACTCCCCTGCAGGCAGCCTCCTTGGATGGAAGCTTTGACATTCATGCTCCTCCAGTCCCCCAAGGAAGAATAAAGAGTGTGAGTCTGGCATCCATACAGAAAGAAAGATGCTAGCCAGCCGTGCTCCAACTGACAGTTCAGGATTCCAGACACAAGATTGTGATGACTTGGAATGCAAGGGACCTCACCTGTCATCAAGAAGTCACGGAATTCTAGAATGGCATGGGCTCCTGGAAGGCTCCCGAAGGACCATCTCACCCACTAGTTTTCAAAGTGGGTTCAGTACAGCAGTAGGGTCCCCTATACACAAAGCAAAACAACTCTGCTTTTTCCTGTTTCATGTACTGATGTTCCCCAAAAAGCTGTATTCCAAGCCAAATGGTCACCACCAAGTCTGAAAGCCACCGACAAACAACTCTGGTCCAATGCTAATTTCTTTTAGAGTCCCTTTACCCACCAGAGTGATTTTAAAAGCAAATCCCTCATCTTACTGAAGCCCACTGAACGGTGCACTCCCTTTTTTGTCACCCCCATTGAACTTGTAATGACTCAGCTAACATTTACATTTCCTAGACAGGCTATTCCCATTCACTGCTGGACCCCCAGCTCCTGGCACAAAACCCACCACAAGGTAGGTGCTCCATAAGCATCTACTAAACAGAGCTATGACTGAAAGGGGTTGGAGGTGGCTTTCGGTGCAACAGTCGCAGAGCCACATTTACTCAAGCCTGGACCGCGCCCAGTTATTGCAGGCGACCGAGCTCGGGCACGTGGTTAACAGGGCATCCTTGGCTCCTTGACTCAGAGTTCCCAGTTACCTATGGCAGGGCTTGGAGTCTGTGCCCCAGGCCTTCCCACGCCACTGTCTCCAACCTGCATTACAGCTCATGGCATCCTATGCTTGAGTAATGGTTCAAGCTCGTCAAGGGCACCAACTGCCTCACATCCATCGTGTCTCTCCAGCACCAAGCCTGGCCGAGAACAGGCACTCAGCACTGCCTTTCTGCTTCTCTTCACCAAATTCGTGATCTTTTACAAACATTTGGCAAGTCTTTGAAAATGCAGTTGGGAACATGCAGATGGTAAAGTTACTAAGCTAGAAAAATTCTCCATCCTGGGAAATCTCTGGTGAATCTCCCAGGAGTGTTTTTTTTTTTTTTTTTTCTGCCTGAGTGCTCATTTCTCTTCTTCTCTCTAAAATGGGAAGGTTGGCCTTAATCAACCCCTGAGGGCAGCATCAATGCTCCATGTAGTTGTAGGAAAAGAGCCCAGTGAACTGTATAAACAAGGAATCACATTGCAGGCACCAACTGTGTTTTCATTCCACATCTCTGAGCCCAAACACCTGTAGAACCAGACTTCCTATCCAGATTTGTAGAAGTCATGCCGCACCACCCACAGGGAGCGGGAGATGCAGGAGAGGACTCACTATTGACTTTGCATGAGATTCTAATGATCTCAACAACTATATAGCGTGTGTGTGTGTGTGTGTGTGTGTGTGTGTGTGAGAGAGAGAGATACCTCAGTTGTGCATTGAAACTCTCAGAATGACCTTTCTGAGGCCAATCTCAACTCAGTTTCTTGATGTCACCACACAGGGCCTTTTCTTTCCACTAGGCAACTAACTCAGTTTTAGGGCCTCTTCTCGGGCCTACAAAACTATCTGATGCCTTATAAGTTAAAATTATCGGCTATAAAACATGAAAAGAAAACTGCAAGGCCATAATTAATAACTGTAATTAAGTGTAATTAAGTGGCTAAAATACGGTACCATGAAATCAACATCATGAATTGCTGACTTCAATATTCTTAACAGTCTCATTACTGTTGGGGTGAGGGTAGGGAAGCTGGTTAGGTTTTTCTCATTTTGCGAGAATTCCTGAGGACACGTGACGATGGGAGAGAAATCAAAGCCCACGGTAAAACAGGTAAGACACACACAGAGCAAAATAATTCTCAAAGCAAAACCAGTACAATTTTTTCCAGCCATAACACACACTTAACGGGTATGTGTGAGGGTGACACGGGATGGTCCCTCCAAAGATAGGGTGGCTAGAGTTTTGGAAAATGTTAAAACCACCTATATGACAGTCTACAAATTTTTAGCTATCAAAACTCAGAAGATATGGCAAATGTTTGATTTCTGACAGTTCTGCTGAGCTGATGTAAGCACTTGTGCATGTGCGTGCGTATACACACACACACACACACACACACACACACACAGTGGCTGCCTGTTTCCCGGGTCTCTGCTGCAGTAACAACTATTTCCCTTCACTTTATCCAAACGAAAACAAACTGAAGCTTCCCTTGATGTACGACGCATGATCAATAACCTCCCACTTCTCTTTTCATAGAAAACTCATTTTACTTTAAGGCAAACACGATGAGTGATTAAGATCCATAACAGAGACCCTGTGGATGGAATACATAAGGATTTCTGACTGTGACAGTCCTTGCAATGGAAAACTTTTGGCAAACTGAAGACCTAGCTGGCAGCCTGTCTACCACAGGGCACACCCATCTTTCCAGGTACCCAGGCAAGACCTCTTTGGCGTGGGGACGGAATGGATTTTACAGCTGAGCTGAGCACCCTGGGCTTTGTGAGCCTCTACATGTGTTTTCCTTCAGCAAGAGTGAGCTCAGGCTGGGCCACATGTTCCTCTAGAAAGTTCCACTATGGGGGAGGCCCCTTCCTTTGGGGCCAGTGGGAAGTTGGTGAAGGGTCCATCTGCAGTCTGCAGAGCCCACAGAAGCTCTGATAATCCAGACGTTACCTCCTCCCACGGTCCCTTCTCTCTTCTTTCTGAGCGGACACTCCACACACTTACTGACCTTCAAGGAGCAGCATCTGAAGCCCAAATCAGAATGGTCTGGGTGGTCCCTCCTATGGCTGAAAATGGAAAGGTGGGAGCCAGGGTCAGACTCAAGGTTCCACTGAGACCTGAGAGGATGCAGGGGAGGGAGAGAATGACTCCATACATCCAAAGGTTGGGGGATCCAAAGGCTGGGCTAATCTCTACATCCTGATGAGTCTTCAGGTGGGGCCGCTGTGTACTATTCACACATCCCCTTGGGATAGTCAATCCAAGTTCTCAAAATACTTGAGCGCCAAGAATGCTCATGGAGTGGTATTGGGAAGCACAGAGAGAGCAGCCAACAGGGTTAACGGGAAAGCCTGAGGATAACGCACCAGGTGACCGGGGTGGGAATCCCAGTTCCTGCTCCCCCAGTGTGTGGCCTGGAGTGAGTCCCTGAGCTTGTCTGAGTCGGTTTCCCTGACTGAGGCGTGGAACTAACAACACTGACCTCAACGGAGGGGTTGGAGGGTTTATTGGGAAATTGCTCAGCACAAATCCTGGCGCAGCAGACCTCCATAAACGGGACCCGGGGTTAATCACGACTAAGGAAAGAAAACAAAGCCATGTTTCTTTTGTTCCTGGGGCAGCATGGCATCGTGGAGAGATGCCAACCTGGGGGTTCAGGGAGCTGAGGCTGGCCCCACCATGAACTCAGAACTTTCTACCTCTAAAACTCGGGATCTTGTCTCACCCACTGAGCTCGCTCATCTGCCAGTGGCTGTGTGGCCTCACACACATCTATTCGTCCCTGTAGTTCTCAGGTGTCTGCTTTGAAAAATCCGCCTGATACCCAGACTATGCTGCATGAGGAGAGCTGGGCAGGCTCCTTCCAGTTCTAAGATGCAAGAGTCTCTGCAGACACAGCTTTCAACTTTGAATTAGAGCAAGGTGCCATCTCACCGGAAGAAACCGGGTATAAAGGAATAACGAGCAATCATTTCTTTTCTGTTCTTCAAAGAGAAGCAAGCTTTGAAAAGGAGAGATTTTCAGTGCGGAGAATTCAGAAACAGAGGAAGACACCCAGCCAGTTAGCCAATGGTTAGCACCGGGCTTCCTGTCCATGAAGTTCCATTGATTCATGGTTCATTTCACAGACCACAAGTATTTATTCCATGCCCACTATATGCCAGGTGATTGTGGTGAATGAATCAGACAAGCTCCCCTGCTTGAATGGAGCTTACATTCTATGGCCTCCTTCATTCATTGAACAAATATGTTTAAATGCCTACTATGTGCCAGATGTGGTACCAGAGATGCAAGGATGAAGAAGACATAGTCTGACTTGTAAGGATTAACAGGTGAGTGAACTATTCAGTGTAACCTGATGAGTGCAGTAATAATAGAGGTTTCAGATGACTGGGAATGATAATCCCAACAATAACAGCTGACATGCATCGAGCACTCACTACCTCAAACTCAGTGCATATAAATGTCATGTCACTTCATTTTTTATCCCCAAGATACTCCTACGAGGTGGCCACTCTTACAGAGGAGGAAACTGAGGCTTAGAGAGAAGACCTTGTCCAAGGTGGCCCAGCCAGTAAGGGATGGCACTGGGATGGGCACCCAGGCTTCTGGCCTCAGACCCTTGGTTACATGACATCATACACCATGTTGACTGCTCTCCAAAGCATCAACCAGATTAGACATTTTGGTGAGTAAATAACTTAATACCCTGTGAGTCACAATATCCTAAAGTCACCATCTCCTATGTCGGGGTTTAGGAATTCAGGACTGATCCTTTCTGTTTATGTAAAATTGGTTTAGCCACAAAACCCCTTAGGAAAAAAATATACATGTTTCTTTAATACAGAGGCAAGCCAGTTTGAACCTCAGACCTTTGAAAACCACAGGTGAATGTGCCGACTTCAACAAATGAAAGCAAGCACTTTGGCATGGAAAGTTGGAATGTGTCTGGCTGGACAGGATTATTTTGGGTTCCAAGACAGCTTTGATAGCAGAGTTCTACCTTTGCTCCCTCATATCAGAAATGCCACCTGGGAGGTGAGGATGCGGCAGTCAGCGGAGGAGGAACAAAAAGAAGAGCTTTGCATCAGGCAGCAAGCAGAACTGCAAATAATTGTGAGGATGGCGAGAGGAGAGCCACGTTCGACTCCGAAACATCTGGACCTTGCATTCTACCAGTTCTGTCTCTTCCCAGTGTTGGTTCCCCTCATTCCCTTTTTCTCTTTTCCATCTCTTTTGGGTCCAAGAGCTCTACAAGATTCCAAGCATAGCACTTAGCTTTCTCCCCTCTCGCCACCCCACCTCGCTCAGTGCTTCTCCAAGCCTCAGCGGAACACACTCTCCTGGCTTGTCTCCACAGCCAAAGCCAAAGCACACTGTGTGATCCCTGCTCCCTGAGCCTCCTGGGTTGTCAGAACAGCAAGGACTTGCTAATCCTCCAGGCCAGTGCCTTTCAAACTTGATCTGGCAACAGAACCCCTTTTTCAAATGCATCTTAGGCAAAAGTCCTATATAAAAACAGATGAAAGGGTAACAACTCTGATGAAATGTGTGTGTGTGCGGGGAGTCTCCCCATGTGACCCCTATAGGACTCCCTAAGTCCCTTTACAGGAACCTAAGACTCAAGAAAGCCCAGACTGAAGTCACCAATTTGGCCGAATTCCCTCAATTTATAGATGACACACTGAGGCCATTTTGCCTCCATCCCTTTGAGAAAACATCCAAAACATCCTTCTGGTTCACTATGGTTAGTGTGATTCCCATTAAGCACATCAACGATGCTTGTTCACCGGGCCTCAAACAGGGCCCAGGGGTAGCAGGCAGAAATACTCCCACAGCTCGGGGAGCAGTGGTGGGAACTACCTCGCTTGTCACATGACCCAGTTGATCACTTCCTCCTCCTAGATATTTTCTTCTGCTGACGTTTAGGATATTTCTGGCTCTCCGTCTCACTGGCTGCTCCCCCTCAGTCTCCTTTGCTGGGTTCTCCTCTTCCGCCCAGGTCAAGGAAGGGCTCCATCCTTGGTCCTCCGGTTTCTTCTACATTCAATCCTTAGGTGACCTTGTCCTGTCTCATGGCTTTTAAAACAACTCGCATGCTCCCAGCTCCCAAATTTGCATCTCCAAACCATCCTCTCTCCTGAACACCAGCCATGGCTATCCAACTACTACCTGACATCTCCACCTGGATGTCTGAAAGGCACCTCAAACTTAGTACATCCCGATCTGGACTTCAGATCTTTCCATTATTCCAAACCTGCTCTTTCCAAGGTCTTTCCCACCTAGTTTATGGCAACTCTTCCCTTCCCTTTGTTCAGACTGAACCCTGGAGGCATCCTTTTTTTTTTTTCCCAAGTTATCCCCCACTCCCTTTGGTAACCATAAGTTTGTTTTCTATGTCTGTGAGTTTGCTTCTGTTTGGTAAATGAGTTCATTTGCACTGTTTTTTAGATTCCACATATAAGTGATGTCATATATTTGTCTTACTCTGTCTGGCTTACTTCACTTAGTATGATCATCTCTAGGTCCATCCATGTTGCTGCAAGTGGCATTATTTCATTCTTTTTATGGCTGAGCTATATTCCATTGTATATATGTACCACATCTTTATCCATTCAGCTGTTGATGGAGACTTAGGGTGCTTCCATGTCTTGGCAATTATAAATGGTATGACTATGAACACTGGGGTGCGTGTATCTTTTCGAATTAGAGTTTTCCGTATATATACCCAGGAGTGGGATTGATGGATCATATGGTAACTCTGATTTTAGTTTTCTAAGGAAGCTTCACAGTTTTCCATAGTGGCTGCACCAATTTACATTCCCACCAACAGTGTAGGAGGTTCCCTTTTCTCCACACCGTCCCTGGAGGCATCCTTGACTCCTCTAGTTCTCTCACACCCCACACCCAGTGCGGCAACACCTTGCTGACTCTTCCTTTCCATAATGACCCAAATCCAATCACTTCTTAGCACACCTGCACTGCTACCACCCTGGTCCAGGCCACCATCATCTCCTGTCTGGATTACTGTAAGCACCTCCACACACCGGTCTCCCCACCTTCCCTCCTGCTCTTCTAGAGTCTATTTTTGACCAGCAGCCAAAGTGATTCTTTTCATTTTATTTTATTTTTAAAGGAAGAATGGGATCTTCTTTTATTTATTTATTTTTGGCTGTGTTGGTCTCCATTGCTGCGCATGGGCTTTCTCTAGTTGTGGCGAGCGGGGGCTACTCTTGGTTGTGGTGCGCGGGCTTCTCATTGCGGTGGCTTCTCTTGTTGCGGAGCACAGGCTCTAGCACACAGGCTTCAGCAGTTGTGGCGCGTGGGCCTAGTTGCTCCCTGGCATGTGGGATCTTCCTGGACCAAGGCTCAAACCCGTGTCCCCTGAATTGGCAGGTGGATTTTTAACCACTGTGCCACCAGGGAAGTCCCCAAAGTGATTCTTTTAAAATCCTAAGTCAGACCTTCAAATCCTGAGTCAAAATCCTGCAGTGGCTTCCTAGTTCACTGAGAGCAAAACCCAAAGTCTACAATAGCCTATGAGGACCTACCCAAGCTGGCTCCTAGGGACTCTCTGTTTTCCTGTCTTATCCCTCTTAGCTCACTCACTTCTCTCCATCACAATGGCTTCTTTGCTACTCCTGCCTCAGAGCCTTTATACTGGCTATTCTCTCTGCCTGGAACACTCTTCCCACAGATACTCACATGGTAAATCCCTCACCACCTTCACCTCTCCCTGCACCAACATCACATTGTCAGTGAGACCACCCTGACCACACTATTTATAATTACAACCCACCATCACCAGCCCTCCAGATCCCCCTTACTCTGATTTATTTCTTCCATGGTAGACATCAACTTCTAACATCCTATATTATTCACTTATGTTGATTGTTTAGGGTCTCCCTCCACTAGAATGCAAGTTCTATGAAGGCAAGAATTTCTGTCTGTTTGCGCACTGATGTGCGCTCAGTGCCCAGAACCATGCCTCTTCCATAACAGGCTCTCAATAAACATCTTTCGAATGAATGAATGATTATCTTGCAGCTTGCAGACCACTTTCACATCTGAGGACTCATTTGAGCCTCAAAACTCTACTGGTTTTTTCCAGATAAGAAAACAAGCCCAGAGAGACTAAATCGCTAGGCTGAGATCACACAGCTTGTTCCACAGTGGGTCTCATGCCCTCCTCTTCTGTCCTTAAACCCTCAAGTGCATCTGATCTGACCACACTGGTGCCAATCTCTCCAAGGCCCAGGCCCCACCTGCCTCCCCACAAACTCATAGCCCGGCTTGCTGGGGACCACATTTATAGGCTCAGTACACAGGATGCTTCCCCCCACCACCACCCAGAGGAGCATTTGTACACTTTCACTCAAATGAACTCATACTTGGTTTCTAGGGACCCTGTGACATAGACATCAGCTTCCAAGGCTAGATTCTAACCCCAAGACCCTCCTCCCAAATACAGGAGGGACACTGATACGCTGCCCACCCCCCAGGCTTCTGTGAAAACACATTATCACCACAACAGGACATTCTGTAAGGAATGAGGGAGGAGGTGCAGAGAGACACTGCTAAACAAGAAGAGGTCCTCCTCGTTCTTTCTTACCAATCAGAGGCTGAAATGTGAGGTCACAAGTACAAATTAATAACTGCTTCTAGCCTACTGCTGAGAAATTTCTTTCGGGCCTGAGCCCCAGGAACAGCTACAGCAGCTAGTTTATTTCTGTCTCATCCATCACACTAAATTGTGTATCCGCTTACGATGGCTCCCTTTTTGCACAGGCTGCTGGGAAACCCGAGGGCAGCAAATCCTGGTTTTCAGGTCTTCAGACTCCAGAACCTATACCAGAGACCCCCTGGGGCCCTGGTTCTCTGACTCGCAGATGGCAAATTGTGGGATTTCTTGGCCTTCATAACCACGTGAGCCAATTCCTGTTACACATCTGTTTCTCTGAAGAACCCTAACACAGGGGTAAACATTCAATCAGTGTTAGCTTGTACCATTACTAAGTGCTGGTAATGTTTTCCAAAGTGTTGCCTCTTTTGACACGTAACTTTGTATGAATACCAGAACCTGGTAGTATCATGATTTCCCATTCTTACATGAGAAAACAGGTTCAGCGGGATCGCAGGCTGTCCAAGGTCGCACAGCATGGGTACCCCCTGCTACGCCTGAGCCCAGGTCTTCCCGCTCACTGGAGGACCCATCTCCCCTCCTGTACCCCCTCCTTCCCCCTCCCCAGGCTCCCAGCAGCCCCCAGAGTTTCCACATGATGGGACCATCAGAGGCCATGAAATCACCAGCTTGCTCTTGGTCTGTTCCTTAATCCACAGCTCTCGCGCTGGGAGGAAGGAGGACTTAGAGCAGCAACCAAATCAGCAACAGCAGTGGAAGCAGGTGGGGAGGCGTGGGGGAGGTCGCGATGCAGAGAGAGGCTGGGGCCCCACCCCTGGCCCCTGGAACTGAGCCTTTGGCCCCACACCTGCACCAGGCTGCCCCAGTGACCTGAATATGAAGCATTGAGGGACTCATAAACTGGCCCCCAAAATGGCAGCTGCAGGACGGAGCGAGCAGGAGTGAGGGTGAGGGAAGGTTTCTAAAGACAGAGGAACAGATGCAGATTTCGGAGACCCGCGGAGGAGACGCCCGGTCCTTCACCCCTACCGGCCCTGAAGGCAAACTCCAACATGGGAAGAGGATTTTGAGTCTCAACCCCAACCCCACACCGGGCCCCAAATGTCTAGTCTCCCTGTGCTGGCCACAGCCAGCCCAGAAGCACAAGGGAGGGGCAGCTGGACTCAGCCGAACCGCTCCTAAGTAGGTCCTGCCATGGGTGGAGTTTTACATCTGGGTGATTCTTTGTGAATAAACTAAACCTGCCTCAGGCCTGCAAGCTGCATGAGGGCAGGAACCACGTGTAGTTTTGCTCACAAGGGTGAACCCAGGCCCTAACCCGCAAAGTCAGCCAGAAAAAGGCTGAAGGGGCTGAGGGAGGGGGCCGAGGGAGGAGGCCGAGGGAGGGAAAAACCATGTATCCATGTATGCTCCCCAGTACTTGACATTTTAGAGGTATCGAGACAGAGACAGAGGGAGAGAGAGACAGAGACAGAGAGACAGAGAGGCAGAGAGAGAGCGGGAGACAGAGAGGGAGACGG
>NW_006781395.1:62972-66635 GCF_000442215.2 Lipotes vexillifer | reverse complement strand
GGGGAGGGAGGCAGGAGGTGATCTGTGTGTGCACGTTTGTCGCACACATCCTGAGCCCCTGGGTGGCACTGTGAGCTGGGATTAGGAAGAAACAATGGCACACGCTACCCAAGAACCCCCACTGAATCCAAGCAACCTCAGCCTCCTTAAGATTCCACTCACCCTGTAGAGCTGCCTCTCTGATTTGCTTTCAGATGTTAATGCACTGGGGAACCACTAATTTGATTCTACCTTCAGCACACCAGATCTGCACAGTAATTGCTTTCCTTGGCTCAAGCTATGGAGACCTCTCTGCAAGCTTCCAGACTAGCATTCCCTTCTGCTGTGAGACGTACGTAGAGTAAAACCCGCAATGTTACACCCAGGTGGCAAATTAATCTCCAAAACTGCTGTCTGTCGTCAAGGCAGCCTCTCACCCCTCTGCCTCCCAGGAGTGATCTGGTTTGGAGGAGACAATGCATCACAGTGCAGGGGAGATGGGCTAAGAATCCAGAAACCTGGGATACTGGTCCAGATCTGCCATGTGACCTTGTGACCTTGGGCAAGGCAGTATCTTGCTCTGGGCCTCAGTTTTCCCATCTGTAAAATGTGAGAGTTGAACCAGAAGCTCCGTTGGGACGAGGCGTGGCACAGGTGGGAGGAAGGTGGAATGTGAAGTCCCTCAGGCTCAAGTTCAAATCCCTGCTCTGCCATTTATTGTCTTAGCAACTCTGGGAAAGCTACTAAATGTTTCATAGCCTCAGATTCTTCTTGTGTAAGATGGAGGTGATAATACCTGACTGCCCTTCCCACATTCACCCTTCCCTTCCTGTCTGCTTTCTGTACTGCAGCCAACATGAGCTTTTTAGAACACAAATCTGATCACAGCATCTCCCTCCTCAAAAGGTTCCAAAGGCTCTCCAGTGTCCTTGGGAAAGACAGCATCTGGCAGATGCTTAGTCCAACCTCTAACCAGCTCCACTCACTTGGTTCTCCCATTCCAGCCACACTGGCTGCTTTCCTCCTTACCGAACTCCCTTCTGCCACAGGCCCTTTGCACATTCTGTTTGCATTCATGGAGTACTCTTCTACCTTTTCAACCAAATACACCATTCCTCAACCTCATTCAAGCCTCACTCTTCCTTGCTTCCTTTCCTCACTCCTGACTACATCCAGAGCCTCAGTAAAGACTCTTACAGCCTCATTCATCTCTCTTTTGTAGCTACTACCACAGCTGTAAATTTACATCTGCATGATTGACTGTTTGATGACAAAACTAAGTCCACTACAGGCCTGCAGTCTCCATGAGGGCAGAGACCATGTTGCTTAACATCTAACACAGTGCCTGTAGAAAAAGTCTTAATGAATATAATAAAATCCAACAATGCCAACATTTATTAAGCAATTTCTACATGCCAGGCACCTCCCAAAAGCTCTAAGAATTAGGTCTTATTATTTTTCTCATTTAACAAAAGAGAAGACTGAATAACAGAGAGGTTAGGTAACTTGCCCAATATCACACAGCTAGTGAGTGGTCAAATCATGTAAGTCTGGTTACTGGCAAACTACTTAAAACCTTTCACTCAATAAATGAAGCAGGGTACAGGGAACAGATCTTTAAGCAAGGAGGCTGGCACTTCTTAAGCATTTAATAATAATAATAATTGCTAACAGTGAGTTTTTATGATATGTTCAATATTATTCTGAGGATTTTACATAAATTAACTCATGCTCCCAATGACCCTCAGTGGTGGAGGGGGGAGCACTACCATTATCCTCATTTAACAGATGAGGAAACTGAGGCTCCGAAAGATTGACTGGCTTGCCCATGGTCACCTGGCTTATGGGTGGTATGGGTGGACTTGGTCCACCTAATTCCAGAGTCTGGGAAAACCCAGTCTGTGATTCTCAGGGAGGACAGATTCCCCACCCAGCCTCAGATTTCTACATTCAGTTCTGGTAAGAAGGCCTGAGCTCCTTCTGGCACTGAGCCTACCCAGCTAGACAGGATATGGAAGGAGCTGTCCCCTGGAGGCCACAAAGCCACCCGCTGCTCTGGGGTCTCGGCTGAGGAGGCTACACAGCAACGTCATGGACAGCTGGGCAGTGACTCACGGGGCAGCCAGGGAAGAGGAAGCCAGCAGGGGCTAAAAAAAGACGTATGACCACACATTATACAAAGGAGCATCATCAACCATGACCACCAGCACCAGGGCAAGCCCCGCTTCCACTCCACACACTCCTCAAGCTGCCCTGGAGTCCATCAGGGATCCCCTCAGAGTCTCATTTGAACTGGATTTCACCATTGTGCCATAGCTGTTCAGAGCACAGGCTCTGGACCCCAAATTCCAACTCTACCCCTTAGTAGCTATGGCATCTCGGACTGGTCACTGAACCTGTCTGAGCCTCAGTTTCCTCCCCCCAATAAAATGGGGATAAGAAACACCCACCTCACAAGAACAGTGTGAAGATTAAATGAGCTAACGTGTGTGAAAGGCCCCGTACAGTACCTGGCTCAGCAACTGTTAGTTCCCCCAGTGGATGAAATGCAGGGGGTGACAGAGGGGAGAAGACAGGCATGTAGTACAATTTGCCTGGAGCACCCACTCTTTTGGATTCATATTTTAACCATGCCTGAGAGCTTCACACCAATTCGTTGTTAATCCATATAGCATCCCACTTCCAGAACAGGATGATAATAACAAGAATAATAAAGATAAAGGATAACAGTTGTTAAGTATGTACCATGTACGAGACACTGCAAAAACACTTTTTGCACCCACCATATTATTATTTTAATATTACTTTGATCTTCATAAACATTCCATAAGGCAGTCCAGAGCCAGACTACTCCAGTTCAAATGTGACCCAGACACTTGCTAGCTGTGTCGCCTTAGTCAAATTCTTGAATTTACTTCCTAATTGACTTCCTAACCTGTAAAATGGGAACGCCTATCTAGCACCTATTTCATATAGTTGTGGTGAGGATTCAAATAGTTAATATATGATGGCGGAGATGTCTAGCACTCTACCAAAAATTGATGCCCCTCTAACCGTACAGAATTGTGGCTGGGAGTGGCTGCCTTGCCAGAGACCATAATTCCCAGCCTCTGATATCTAGTTGAGGCCACATGACTCAATTCTGGTGTTTGGAATGTGGAAGCAATTAATATACCCACATCCCAGACTCTCCTATAAAAACATCCCCATCCTCCACAGTGTTGACCCCAATCAAGGAAGCTCCTGGGATTCATGTGTTCCAGAGGGCAGACCCTCCATCAGATTCCATGGAACACAGCACCTCCCTCCCCTACCTTCAACTGGACTCAACAGGAATGAGAAAACAACTTTTATTGTGTTTAGCCACTAAGATGTTAGGGTTTATCTGATGCCACAGCTTGCATTATCCTAACTAATAAAGAAATTGACACCATAAGCGGGTTCCTTACATATGTGGCATTGGCTTAGAAGTCAGATGGTGGTTTATGATGTTTGAGGCTGGAAAACTGGAGCACCACGTTATACAGCAATAAAAGGTTTGGTTAAACTGTCACCTATGATAACTTAGAAGGCAGAACTCATGTCTACTGAGCCTGTAAGCGCTAGAGGGAAAAGGACTGAAAAATAATGGTAAGAGAGTTTGCTGCTTGTTCCTGGCTGAGTTTAGCAAGGTATTAGGGAAAG
>NW_006781395.1:45180-62962 GCF_000442215.2 Lipotes vexillifer | reverse complement strand
GTATTGGGGAAAGAGAGGATCTCAGGCATGAATTAGTCAGTTTGCAAGTGAAACTGGAAGGGAATAGTGTAGACATGAAGAAGGCAATACTCCTAGATCCCAAACAATAAGAGTAGAGATTGAGCAGACTTCTAAGTGAAATAAATATCAGATGAAGTGAAGCTTCCCACCACATAAGCCTGATGGCCTCAAGGTAGCTGTCATTAAGTTGAGTGAGAAATTGAGGTATGGGGTTAAGAAAGCCAAGAAATCATCCAGGCTTGAGAATTAGGTCTAGGAAATAACTTTGACTGCTGGCACACTAGACGTCATAGATGAAAATCCTACTAAGTTGTTGTGGGAATTGTTCTGGCAAAATCTATAAGCTTGGATTTTAAAAACCTTTTACTGTTAAAGCATTAAAACAATCCTTGGGCCCCTTAAAGTTCAAGGGCAGGAACTAGGTTACACAAGATTTAGAGCCTCAAGGAGGTCGTATTCCCCAAGACCCACTTCAAGTGTGGCCAAGAGGAATAATGGACAAAGAAAATCCTGCCACAGGGCAGAGCCACGACCATGGAGGACGGTGAACCAGGAAACTGCTTCCAGAGAGCTGAATCAGGGCTTAAGCAAGGAACCTCATCCACTTCCTGGGCATGGTCACACAGTGTCTGCTTGGCAAGATTTCATAACTACTAAGGGACAGTGACTTCTGTGCGTCTTCCACTGTTGCCTTTTCCTAATGGGTTATCCTCCAATATGGTATATGGGCACAGAGGGGAAGATAATGAGTCTCTTTTAGCTCATGGGTCTCTGAACCATAAGAAGCCATATTCAGTCCCATGGATAGGACCGGAATTCACCCAAAGATCTTGCACTTTAAGTTGGAAGCACTGATTGGCTAGAACATGAATATCCTCCCTTAGGGGAAGGGAAGCATGTTTTGTGTGTGAGAAGGAGGCACATAGATATTTGGTGGCCAAGGGGGCCAGTGACACATCTGGCCAATGATATATGGGCATAGTGATGAAGGCTCCTTTCAGGCTTAGCCCATAACACTTTTCTTAAGATCCTCCATACTCTCCTTCTGTCTCTACCTACTGGCTGGATAAATGTCCAAGGAAGGCCCTGAAGTCCACATATTGAAGATAAAGAAAGCACTCTCTCCATCAGTCTTGGTACTTAAAGGAGCCTCCAGCACCCTCCCACCACACTCCTCCCACAGTCAGACTTTAGTGAGTAAGAAAGGACCTTCTATTGTGTTAAGCTCCTAAGATTTGGGGGTTGCCTTTTATAATAGCTAATGTAACGACAACAATTATAACATATAGCACTCTTCGAACAGTGCCTGGCACATAATAAGCACTATACAAGTGTAGCTATTATTATTATAATACTCATTTTACAGACAGGGAAACTGCAAGTTATGGGTGTGTCTGACTCCAAAGTCAATTACTATTTTATATTTACCTCTCAGTAAATGATAATCAGACCCATTTTATAGGTAAGTTTGGTGTCTGGCTCAAGGTTACAAATAATAACAGACCCAGAATTAGAGGCCTTTCTTCTATTCAAAGGCCATTAGCCACCCCGCCCCTGACCCCAGATCTCCAGGTTGGTCCGCCATTGTTTATTTTGTTGTTATTTTTATGGTGTGTTTCAGGAAACATTCTACTTACAAATGCCCCAGCACTGAACTGGCAAATCTGAACAGAAAACCAAATAACCCTCCACTGACCCGAATTCCAAGTTTTAATTTACATTAAGCTAGTTAATTAAAAACATGCTCTTTGAGCACAGACACTGACATGGCTGGCTGCTGAGATAGCTTTTGCAGTTCTTTGTAAAAAGCTGGGTTTCTTCTGTGACGTTTTTGTCCAGCACAGCAACACTGTACCATGGAACAGTGCGACCAGCTCCGGGGATGTGGACAGGGTGATGGGCGGGGCCAGGGGGCAGGCAGCAAAACTGCTGAGTAAGCATTTAGTTTATGAGCAACAGAAAAGCAAAAGACCTGAACACCAACTTACCCACCAAACCAGTGCTGGTGAGGCGAGGGCTCATGTTAATTAAAGTTTATAAAGTGATTGGGGATCCCAGCAATGAAAGAGACTATCCCAAATCACCTTATTATTATTATCACCAGCCTGAATAATCTGTTTTATAAGGAAGAGCCATTATTATCGAGTGCCTACTATGTGACAGTTGTTTTCACATATCTGATCTGATTTAATCCTTTTAATCACCCTATGTGGTAGGTTTGGGTTTTCTTCCTTTTTCATGTCTTTTTTTGTTTTGTAATCCTTACTGTGCAGATGAGAAAAACAAATTCAGCAAAATTAAGTCACTTGCTAGAAAGTGGCAGAGCCGAAATTTGAGGCTAGATCTTTCGAAGTGTAAAGCCCTTCTCCCTTTCATCACACCACACTGCCTCTTGCAGTCTTCCCTTCAAATTCTTTCTGCATTTAAAACAAAATTTCATCCAAGCTTGCCTTGGCTTTTTTATGTTTCCTTTTTTCACTGAAGTGTAATTTGCAATACAGCGAAACACACATATCTTAAAGTTACAACGCAACGCATTTTGACAAATGCAAGTACCCCTGAACCCACACCCCTATAGATAGAAGGGACACTGCTATCACCCCATGACTCCCATGTGATCCGTTTCCTGATTCCTCGAGCCGTAGCAGCAGCAAATTAGAAAGGTGGACAGGTGCAGAGATGGCAGTAAGAATGGGCAACCCAGGTAAAAAGACTTGAAAAGATGATTCAAGGAACTCAGAATTCAATAGTTTCTTTCAGGATATCATTGTACAATATTACACAATAGATTGCTCAACTCAACAGACATCTAATAAGCTCCAACTGTGTACCAGGCCTTCTCAGACTTGACAGAGGATATAAAAACGTGAAACCCAGTACTGCCCAGTTCAGTTTAATAGGAACATATGGTGTGTTAGAACAGAAGGACTGTCAGGCTATCAAGGGCCTCGGTTCAACTGAGTAGGTAATGAAGGGCAGGGAGGATGGCCTGAAGGCAGGGAACTCATCTGTCACTAAAGAGAAAAACAGTTAAGTTGCCTGTGCCTCAGCTTCCTCCTCTGTATCATGGGGATAATAGCAGTACTTTTTCAAGGGAATGTTGAAGAGTAAATGGGTCAATATATAGAGTAGTATTGGATGCATGTTGGCTGTTATTAGCTTGTACCTCAGTACTTGTGCAGCCCCTAGATTTAGTAGCTGCTCAATAAATATTGATGAACAAATGAATTCACGAATGAGTAAGTGAGGCTACTGAGTTAAAGGGGGAAAAAGATTATGTAAAGCATGGGCTCCTTAATAAAGCTTGCATATCAGAAAGAATGTCATGCAAAATATTTGAAGAAATAGGTTTGATGTTTAATGTATGTTTCAGATACCTAAGAAATAAACTGTTCATTTCTTACTGCTTCCTGCCATTTTTAACAAGCCCAAGGAAAAGAGATGAAGAGATCACAATGAAATTACAGTCTATCTCATACCAAGAGATGGTGAAGGGGCCCTGAAACCTAGGAGTTAAGCTCTGTGGTGTGGGCAATGCTGTGATGGCAGCAAACCCTAACCACCACACATTCACCCTGCCCCAAACCAGCTCTGCGGTCTTCTCCTTCCTCAAATTATACTTATTCCAAAAAGGATAAACACAAAATCTGTCTTTAAAAGATGTTAAAAATCATAAAAGTAAAACCAATTTGAAAAAATGCAGAGGCTACTAACAAAAAGAGACAGAGCTACAAGAGGACCTGGGGGTGTATTACAGATCTAGGCCCTTATAGATGAGGAGATTGAGACCCAGAGAAGGAAAGTGAGTTATGACCCACAGTCATAACTTCAAGAGAACGGTCAAGGCAGAGTTAGACCAGGGCACCCAGCGTCCCAAACTGGAGCCCAAACGGGAATGCTCCTTCTTCCCAAAGGACACACAGGAGTGGGAGGAGATTCCAGCAGGGAAGGCTCTGGGGGGCCAGTAGATTGTAATGGGGAGGTAAGAACAGGGGTGGTGGGCGCATGCGGAGGGAAGAAACTTATGCCTCGCTGCACTTTTTATTGGAGTAGGGCTTCAAACAAAGAACTGTCCAGTCCAAAGCTCCTGGGTTTTGCAGGTGAATCCGACTCCTCCTGCGGACGAAGCACACACAAAGACCACCGCCTTCTCCCAGGTGTTTCCATTTCATCAGGAGTTCACGGGTGGAGGTGGGCAGGCACAGGGAGCCTCACAGGTACCCTCCCTTTAGAGGTTTAGCCCTCTACTGGCAGCAGAAGGGGAAGGGCTCTGCCAAGGAGGCCGGAGGAGTCTTGGCGATCAACGCGGAAGTCGCCATCCTGCCCCCACCACACGAGCGCGCGCGCGCGCGCACACACACACACACACACACACACACACACACACACACACAAGCTTTGCTTCTTCCTTCCCCTCCCCCAACGATGACCAAAGCCAGGTGAGGGGATTGACAACTGGAGGTTCTGTTTCCGAAGGGCTTCTGCGGGAGCTGCTTGCTTCTGCGCACACTCACAGGCACACTTACATACACACGCACGGACGCGCGCACACAGACTCTCACAAATACGCACACACTCCTACGCGCACACTTGGCACCCACAAGAGGCCGGGCCGCGCCCGCTGCATCTCTGCTGCAGCCCCGGGGAAACGACAGGCAGCAACATGAATGAAATCTGCCCAGAAAGACTGCATTTCAGCTCCAACCACGCAACCTCCAGCCAAACCGCCGAATATGCAACAAAGTTTTATTTCGCTTTTGGAGTCTCCAGTTACGCTTCTACCATTTCCTGTGGAAAACTGAAGCTTTGAAGTGTCTAGCTCCGGCTTTCGCAGACACGCAGGGCCGCCAGCTGGAGCTCTCCAAAACAAGAGCCCTGGGCCCCACCCCTCCGCCACCAGAACTGCAGGTTCAAATCCACCCAGCTCCGGCCTTCAAAACAAGGGGTGCGGGAAGGAATGACAGAACCTGCTGGAAACGACCTCTTAAACTGACAGTCCCTTCGGAACCCCGCCCCACTCCCATCCTGACCGGGTCCCTTGTGGCGCTCCTTAAGCCAAGTGGTGACGCCTGCACCTCCTAGCCAAACGACAGAGGCAAGAGGTCGGAATCTGGGGGGTCTGCCCATTGCGCAGCAGCCACCAGCTGTGAGCTCTGGCCCTCAAAAACTGCCCCGGAAAAAACTCGGGACCTATAAGCCTTCCCGCTTATAGGTCCCACCTCTCCCCGACTGTTTCTAGGCCGAGCGAGCTCTCAAACATTCTGCCTTTACGGCCGCAGGGCCCCCTGCCTTCCTGCGCTCACCGACGGTGTCCCCGAGGGTGCGGGGAAGTATGCTAACTGGGCGGCAAGGGCGGAATGCGCCTCCTCCCGAGTTCCAAGGAGCCAAACTCCTGCGCCCGGGTATTTGGCATCTTCAAGGTCAAAAATAAATTTAAATAAATAAAATGTTTAAAATGAAAAAAACAACAACAACGAAACACAGGGCTCTGGCAGAAATATGTACTAGGCGCAAATGATCGCACACCTGTGCCTCCAAAGTGATGCTGGGTTCTTCCCACCGCCTGCCTGAGGCAGCCGCTGCCCCGCCCCGAATTCGGGGCGGAACCGCGCCCTCTCGGACTTGGGACCCTACCAGCGGCGTAAAGTACGCGGATCCCAAAAGCAGGAGGGACCAGTGGTGTTTCTAGCCGCCCCTAGCTCGGCGGTTCCCTCGGAGGCTTAAGACAGCAGCGGGCAGCCGGAAGGGCGCGGGAGGGGGCCGGGAGGCAAACTTACGACGAGAGTTGGCCCGGTCGGGTGGGAGGGGGCAGCACCCGCGCAGCCACTTACCGCTGGCGTTCTTCCCGCAGATGAGGTGCTGGTAGGGCTGCAGCAGCCCCCAGATCTCGGAGTCGTTGTTGACGGTGTGCTCCAGAGTCTCCACGGTGAACTTGGGCGCCTCGTGGAGCGCGTGGTGGTGGTGATGGTGGTGGTTGGCGGCGGCTGCCGGTGGGGCTGCGGCGGCGGCGGCGGCAGCGGCGGCCGGCGGGGCGCAACAGCTGCTGCCCCCGCTGGCGCTGCTGGCTGCGCTGCAGGCGCCGCCGCTCGCCGCTCCCCCTCCCGGCGCCTCCCGCTCCTTATCCGCCACGGGGGCTGCTCCGGGACCCGAGCCCTGACCCGGGCCGGAGCTGGAGCCCGGGCCCGGGCCGCTGCAGCTCCTGGGCAGCCCGGAGGCCACGACCCGCGCGTAGATGTCCCGGAAAAGGCTCTCCATGCAGGCCGTCAGGTAGATGGCCGCGTGCTCGTGGATGCGCAGCGCCACGCGGCTGTCCACCATCCAGCGGTACACGCGGCCCACGGAGAAGGTGAGGCCGCAGCGCGCCGATTTGCCGCGGCCCAGGCGGTCGCCACCGGCACTGCTCATGTTGTAGAGGGACAGCGCGGCCAGCGCGGCCGCCGTGCAGTGCGCCGCTAGGCCCCAGGACAGCACGATCTCCATGGCGCTCTGGATCTCGTACTTGGTGCACTTAGCGAAGCGCAGGCTCAGGCGCTGCGCCTCTTTGGCGATGCGTACCAGCGCCCGGCTCACCAGCGTCGACAGCTTGGCCAGCGCGTCTTTGGGTAGGCCGCCGGGGGCCACCGAGCCTGCCCGGGGATCCCGCGAGCGCAGTAGCAGCACCTCCAGCTCCTGAAGGGTCCAGGGGACCTCGTCGAGGTCCGGCAGCAGCCGCGAGCAATGCTGGCCGGCGCAGTCCAGCCCCTCGGAGTCTTCCACCAGGGCAGTGTTGACAGTGTCAAAGCTGTTGTGCCGGCTGTGCATGGAGTCAGCTAGAGGCGGCCAGCAGCTCCCGCCATACGGGGACGCCGGGTGCGAGTCGGAACAGCACAGGGACAAGTTGGAGGAGCGCACCGAGTCCGCCGCGCCACCATAACCCGAGTCCAGCGTCAGATCCTCCAGCGTCCGAACCACGGGCTTCTTACCTCTCCTGGCCATCGCTGCGCCACTTCATGCTGCGGCCGCCGGGGAGCCGAGGGGAAGCAGCAGCGAGGAAAAGCGGGCGCCGGGGCGCAGGAAGAACCGAGTCCGCGCTGCCTCGGCTCACTTTTCCACCAGCCGCTACTACCTACTGTTACTACTTTCGGATGCCTCCCCGAGCCGTCGCCGCTGCAATACGCAGGACAGAGCAGAGAGTCATCTTCCAGAGCCCGGGCCGGAGCTGGGACACGCTGAGGAGCGAGCCAGGCCGGGGGAGAAGCTCACGCCGGACTCGTCCCTTTCTTCCAAAATAAAATAAACAGTCTGACCCGCTCCCCACCGGGCCGGGCTGGGCGCAGAAACCACTGGGCGCCGGCCTCGGTGTTCGTAGGACGGAAATCGACCCAGATGCCCGCGGCAGCACCTCTGCCGGCAGCTGGCTCTCGGCTCTCGGCTCCCCGGCTCCCGGTTCCCGGCCCGGGGTTCGCTCGGCGCTCGCCCGCCCGGCACTGAAGCGCAGCAACGACCGCGACAGCTGCAAACCCTACAAAACCCCGCAAGCCTCGGGCAGCCCAAGGGGGCGGGCGTATGTAAAGCAGGGCCGGAGGAGAGCCAATGGGATTGGAGGATGCTAATTACCTCTTCCCCCCCCCCTCAGCCCCACGCAGCCCCGCCCCCATACACGCCCCCGGCCCGTGACCGAGGCTCCATGAAGTGGGGAGCCAGGGCCTGAGAATTGGGGGACCTGTGGGAGCATAGAGACGCAGATGCTACCCCACCCCTCCTCTGCTGTCCCTGCCCTTGAGCCTTCGGCTTTGATACCAGAACAGAATGGTAGGTTGGGCATGTGACCCACCCACCCACCCACCCACCGAGTTGTGCTCCCCCCCAGCGGTTCACAAAGTGTCTGTCTGGGGTCGCTTTCTGCCCCTGCGTTTCGGATTTCACTTTCCTTTTTCTTTCTCTAGTACACAAAGCATGTTTTTTCTCCCTCTCCAGCCTCCCCCACCTTCGGGTCCCCAAACCAATTAATACGGTCCTCTTTCAGCCCCAGTTTGCCCCAGAGCGGAGGGAAATAAGAAACCAGGCAAGCAGAGGGATCAGGGAAGTGGACATCACTGGAAGGCTGAGTCTCTGGACATTAGCCGTCTGCCACCAGCACTCATTAACTACGTTCCTTCAGTAGCAAGGAGGACGCTGAGCCCATCCTTCAAACGCCTGGGGGTACACTGGAGGGAAGGCTTATGTCCCACTTTGACGTTCTGGTGGGTAATGGTCCAGAGAGCTCAGCTTTAAAAAGGATAAATTTGCACAGAGGAGAGTTTTCTTTTTTGAATAAAGAATGGTATATATGCATGACTTAGTTGCATTTATGTCCAGTGGCATTGTCTTATTTATTTGTCCCCATCCACCAGGGCAGAAACCATATCTTATTCACCTGGGGATCACCAGCTCCCACTGTCTCTGCCTGTAGGGGACTCTCCTCTGAGTTTCCAGCTTCGAAGTGCCATCCTACAAGAAGGTAGCCCATATCCTTCATGTTAAAAAACAAAATTCAACTGAGTAAATTTTAAAGCTCTTTATTGGCTTTATTCAACAATTCACAAATCTGGCAGCATCCAATCTAGCAGATAGAAGGGAGCTTGGAGGAGCTGTACAAAATGAAAGGCTTTCATAGACACAATGGAGAAGGAACAAGGAATTTACACTAGGTGAAAAAGCAGGTTGCTTACTGCAAGGTTACTTTCCTCTAGGAGACGGCAGGGGGCTATAAGGCAGATTACCCAACTACTGCTGATCAGGTGATTCCTGATTGACTAGTTTAAGATTCCATTTCTGGGAGAGCCAAAACTGTAATTAAGTGTCTCAGTTTGGTGAAGTGGAGCTTAGCATAAGTGACTCCATTTGGGGCCTGGTATTTTGTTAACACGCAATACTGTCCTGGGTGTTTCAGCTGCCTCCCCCACTTCTGAGGCTGTTGATTTCTGGCCCCTTGTAACACTAGGATACTACAGTCTGGCTACTTGTTAGATTCCACACTGAACTAGGGGTTCCCCATGCACAGGCCTGACACAGAGTAGTCAGTCAGTAAATATCTGTTGTAAATGCGTGAAAGGAAAGAAGGACATGCTTTTGCACTGTTGGTTTGATGTTCAACAACGGATTTTGCCAGATAACCCAGCAGATTGTCTGATGTTTCTCATCTCTGTCAGCCCAAATCCACCATCACCCATCCCTTCACCCCAGTATACTACCATCACCCTGTAGCTATCATCCTAATGCATATGCTCATCACCTCTCTGTATTGACTAATATTCTACCAACTGGTCTCCTCTCCTGCCTCTTCCTTCTCCGATCCATCCAGTCCGAGAATCTTCCAAAAGCCCAATTCTTATCTTGTCATTTCTCTCTTGAAAAATATTCAAAGATTCCCATTTGCCTTCCACATAAATAAAGTTTATACTGATTAGTGGCCTTCAGGGATCTCCACACTTTGTTCCCAGACTTTTTCCATAACATTCCAAACCTTTTAAAAGGGATTGTGATGGTTAATTTTATGTGTCAACTTGAATGGGCCACAGGTGCCCAGATTAAACATAGTTTCTGGGTATGTCTGTGAGGGTGTTTCCAGGTGGGATTAGGATTTGAATCAATGGACTCAGTAAATTGCCCTCCCCAATGTGGTTGAGCATCATCCAATCTGCAAGGGACTGAATAAAACAAAAGGTGGAGGAAGGAAGAATTCATCACTCCCCACCCACCATCACGGACTGAACTGGGACATCTCATCTTCTCCAGCCCTCAGACTGGAATTTACATCACCTGCTCCCCTGGTTCTCAGGTCTTTGGACTTGGACTGAATTATACCAGCAGCTTTCCTGGGCCTCCAGCTTGCAGACATCAGATTGTGAGACTTCTCATTCTCCATAATTACATGAACCAATTCCTCATAATAAATCTTTTTCTATATGTATTTTTCATATACCATCGAATACAAGGATACACAGTCTTTAATGATCTGAACCCTGCTTCTCCCTCTAGGCTCTCCGTCATCACCCTAGCCTCCTGAACACATATTCACAGTCACATAAACACACAGATGCACTCCCACACCCACACAGATACCTACACACACATGAACACACACACACACACACACACACACACACACACACACGCTTATGTTCTAGCCATACTGAAATCACTTGCTGGTTTTCCAAGTCGACATGTTGTCCCTTGCATCCGATAAGTCTTTGCAGATGTTCTTTCCTCTGCTCACTTTGCTCAAAGACCTTGTCTTCTTCTGAACCTGGCAAACCTCATCCTCTAAGATTCAGCTCCAAGGTTTTACCACCGCAGTGAAGTTTTCCCTGATGTTGCCTCCTGTCCACCCAGCCCAGACCTGGGAGGGCGTCTCCATCTCTGTTGTTTGGGATTTGTTCCCAGAGCCTTTTCTCTTCTCTGCGTGTTTCCCTGGTGATCTCGTCCACTTGTACGCCTTCAGTTCCCACCTATGTGCCGATGATGCTTGAGTGATGACCACTCAGAGTGTAAGCAGCAAGAGAACCCAAGAAAAGCTCATGCACAGGGAAGAAAGGGGACTGAAAGCAATGGGCTTAACATTGATTTATTTATTTTTTTGATGGCACCAGGTCAACTTGGGTTCCATTACTGCCTCTGCCAGTTTTCCAATCATGTATATGCAATCTCTTTTATACTCTCTTCCTTTGCCTTTGAAATGCACAAATAATCACACCCATCTTTTTGGGTTGCTAGGGGGTTAAATGAGATTTTTCTGTATATAGGATTTAGCACAGTGTTCCACACATGATAATAACCCTATACATGTCTGTTATTATCTTATACATTTTCCTATTTTCTGTAATAAACACATTTCTTATAGAGTCAGAAAAAAATGACAAATGTTACATATAAAATCCAAATGATCCTTCAGGGCTGGGCTGAAATGCTACCTTGTCTAGGAGGCTTTGCCATATCTTAGTAGACATGCTGTTGCCTGTTATGCTACAGATGTGCAGATGGCTCCTCTCCCCTTTCAGAAGTCACACTCCTTGAAAGCCAGGCCTTGCCCCCAACACAGTTCCAGTACTAATGAGCATGTCCCTTAGTTAGTCTTATGGATAAATCAAAGCATATGTCTGTTTAGTTTACTGAAATAGGTCATTAATGATAATGCTAAGTGACTGAGGGCAAGTGAGCCCAAGCACTGAGAATAATAAACACACCAACCATGTGTTCAATATTAGCCCCATACTTTGAGAAAATTTGGCATCTGCAAAAAAGTCTGAAGAAAATTCAAATCATCCCAAATTCCATCTTACAGAGGTCAACATTAATGACTTGTGTTTCCTTCAAGTCTTTCTAATTTTTTCCCGTCTTTTTCTTTTAACATATATATTTTAACAGAGTTGGAATTATTCTGTAAATCATTTTGCATTTCAACTTTTTCCTTAAGAAGTTTTCTCAAACTTGATACTATAATCATTTCCCCACGCTAGTAAATATTCGTCCAAAACATTCTTTTTTGTGACTGTGAAATATTCCAACATATGTTTATACCTTACCTGGTGGGTTGATTCCCTATTTGGTTGTTAACTGGTGTAAGTAACGCTGGGATGAACCTCTTTGTACATAAATAACTCTCTTCTTCAAAACTGGAAGTTTTATCTATGTTATCCTTGGAGAAATGCAGATCAACAATAAACATATACTAAAGATTTTTTGAAAACAGAAATAAATTACTGGGGTTATTTTGCCTATCAGATTAGCAAAGATTTATAAAGTCAGTCGTAATGAATGTGTGTCACAATGAGACATAAACTGGGGCAATCTTTTGGGAGGGCAGTTTGTCAATATGTATCAAAATGTCAGTGTGCACTCCTTGTGGCTTCCCAGAAGTCATATCTTCTGATATTATCCAAGGTGATCCTTGTAAATTTTTCAAAAGTATACAGAATGTTCTTTGTAATGCTGCTTTAACACAGGACTTTGGGAAACAACCTAAATGTCTTTCAATAAGGCCTGATGAAATGAATTATATTAATTCATACAAGGAAATATTTAGCAGTTGCAAAGAATAATGATGGTGATCTTTATTTCCACAGCATATTGGCGAGTGGAGAAGATTTTAAAAATAGGTTTGGGAATTTTGCACATATAATATGATCCCATTTATGTAAAATACTTTATGTAGAGCTAAATATGTATATAAATATGTAAACTTGCCTCAAAGGGTGGAAATAATAGCTATAACTAGTTTGTTGGATTTCTGGTGATTTTTTTTTTAAAGGAGCTTTATTGATTCTAGTTCTATCCCTGATATTTTCTTCTTTTTCTTTTGTTTTCTTATGATCTTTTTTAAACTTTCTTCTTCATACTTCTGAACTTTTTACAATAAACAGGGATCATTTTTACCAGAGCCAGAAAGCTATTTTCCAAAGAAAATTAAATAATTTTTTGCCCATTATTCTGAAGCCTACCTGCCAATCAAAGTATTAATATAATCTTTCGTCCTTCAGCATTCTAGAAACCAAGCAGCAAGCTTAGCAACCAACCCAACAACCATAATGTGAGCCAGCCTCATTCAGCTAGGGTCACACGTGTTGAGAGCTTCGTCACGTGCTTTCTATGCATCTACTGTGCAGGAGCAAACAAGGCCGCTTGGGTTTGAAGCCTGGCTTCACTACTTTCTAGCTATGTAATCCTGAGCAAGTTTCTTAGCCTCTCTGTGCCTCTCGGTGCCTCCGTTCTTCATCTTTAACTGGGGATAATAACAGTACCTTGACCGGCTGTCTGTGAGGACTAAATGAGATCATCAGAACAGTGTCTGGCCAGCACTGTAAATGCTCAACTAGAGTTGGTTACTTCTATTATGGGTCAGGCACAGTGCTGGTTGTTGGGGACAATGGGGACTCAGCTTTCCTTCTGGGTCCTGCCCTTGTTGAGCTTTTAGTTGAAAGACAGATGTTAATAAAAGCTGCAAGTGCAATGAGTTTCAGGAAAGAGGAAGTTGTTCAAGAATTACACACACAAATTAGCAGATTGTGTATGTTTCACTGCACCATTTCTGAACAAGCCCCTGGCAAATACCAGCTGTTTCCTGGATGTATAGTCAGTGTGTATAAAGCTCTGCAATGAGCCCTTTGCCATGGGAGTGTCTTTGTGAGTGGAAGACTCTATCACTAGGTAGAGGACTACTGATGAGTCCAACCCAATTTCAATCTGCTCCACATCAGAAAGGGACGTACGTGCCTACTTCTTCTGAACTTTGTCCTGAAAGAAAGAATTACAGAGTCAACATAATGGCTTGTTCATTTGCAGAGCAGATAGGTCACACAACTCAAGGAGCTATAAAGAGGTAACTTTTAAGCAAGGGGTATAGTTGCACCTCTTAATACAAGGCAGCTCTGAGAGCAGATCCCAGTGCAAGCATGACCCTCATGGCAGTGAGTCTTCATGTCTTAGGGTCATACATCCTTTGATAAACGGGTAGAGCTGCATGTGTGTGCATAAACATTATTTGTATTCAACTGGTATACAATATCTGGGGTTCACTGACCCCCAAGATTCCACCTGTAATTGTCCTAATTGTCAATTAATATGATAATCATTATAAACTCTAACCCTCATTGAGAATGTACTTTGTGCCAGACAACTGTTCTATGCACCGTTCATGTACCTTCCCCACAGAATCCCCACTTTATAGATGAGAAAGTTGAGGTGCAAGGAAGCCGAGCAACTTACCCAAAGTCAAAGAGCTACGAAATGTGGACATAGAATTTTAACCCAGACATTCCAATTCCATTCCACTTCCTGAATCAGTACCACAGGGCTGTGATAGGGGACATTTTGTATGCCAAGGGGGTCCTGAGGAGGGGATCCTAACCCACAGTGGATGAGTCAGAGATGGATTTCTGGAAGAAGTGACACAGATGGTCAGACTTTAAGAACGAGTAGGAACTTACCCACTGTGGGAAATATTCCCCAAAAGCAGAAATGGCACATACAAGGGTCCCAGGGCAAAAGAGAACTTGGTCCTTTGGAGGAACTGGCAGAAGGTCAGTGTTGCTGAGCTCAGAGGCAGAAAAAGGGATTTGTAAAATGAGACGGAGAAGGAAGGCACAGGCCAGCGTAAAGTCCCAGAGGGTATTTTACGGAGTTTGGACTTAATCCTGAACCAATTTCAGACCACGGTTGGCCAATATGCCCTGCCTCCCTGAAATCCAAAAATCAGTAGACCTACAAGATTAACTATGAGAAGGAAGGCAGGGCCACAATCATTCAGAACCAATTTGCCTTACGCCCATAAGAGCCCAGAGATTTTAGGTAAAGCTGTAAATGGCCTTACCCAAGCCAAAGGTTTTCCCTTTTCACAGCTCCATAAACCTCTTGCCCTTCTTCCTTAGGAGCCAGGTGATACTGTAGGGTCCTGTGTGCAAAGCCCAGTGGCAGCCCTATCTGTGATGGCCCTTGACTTCCAGCTGCAAAACTGGGAAATATAATGCTTACCTCAAACTGTTAGAGTTAGGAGAGTTCATTAACATAAGGTACGTAATGTGCCGGGCTTGTCTGTTTGAGAGCAACTGGTCACTCATCACTGAGATGAGGAAAAGAAAATACACAAACAATCCTGTATCAGTCAGGATATACTAGATTATGCTTCAGTAACAAACAGTCCCCAAATCTCAGCAGGCTAAAACAGCAAAGGTTTCTTTCTTGCTCAGGCTCCAATGTGCAATGTGGGTCGATAGGGTTGGCTACACTACTTACAGTGTTCACTTAGGGACCCAGGCTGCTGGAAGCACCATCTCAACACATGCTTCCAAAATTGATGAGGCAGGAAAAGGGGTGAGGACATAAGAGTAATACTCTTGACTTTCAAAGTTTTCACCTGGAAGTTACACACACATCACTTCCGCTCATGTTTCATTGACTAACACCATTCATCTGACTGCATCTAATTGCAAAGGAACTTGGAAGCATAATCTCACATGTACCCAGAAAGGAAACTAGAATATTTGTGAACAGTCATAATGGCTACCACAAATGCAGCTTTTGCTCTACTAGGAGTGTCATTCCATAGGAGGACAGTTTAATTGACAGACTCTGGAGGAGATGCTGATCTTTCCAAGTTCATTATTTGCAAGCAACATGGTCTGTTAAAATCTGAGAATGTTGGTGACAAGCTCTTAGAGAGCAGTAAGAAAATAGGAAATTGCTTCTCGAGTTTCTGGACCCTCTGATGTCAGTGTTAAATGAGATGGCAAATGAAAACTGCTCCAGAACACTTTCTACCACCCAACCCACTGGGCTCTCAAGGTTTAGCCAAAACTTGACTTCCCTGGGGAGGCCTTAGCTGACCACCAGTACCGCTAGGCTAGGTCAAGTTCCCCTATTATCAGCTCTCATAGCACATTTACTTGTCCTTCAGAGCGTGTGCCCTAATTTTAATTATATATTCACCTTACTATTTGCTTAATGTCTTTCATCGCAACTAGACTATATGATCCAGAGGGTGTGGACCTATTTGTCTTGCTCACTTCTGTAAACCACATTACCTATTACATAGTGGGTACTCAAGAAATGCTTATTGGATTGGATGGATAGGTGTCTTAGCACAGAATCTGTCCCCCAAATGATATTATTGTTATTTTTATTTTCTACCTGAAAGTCTCCATCTCCTAACCAGATTATCTGATGGGGGACCTCCAGGAAGTGACTCTAGAAAAAATGAGCCAGCCCCTTCTCCCCAGTGGCTTATTGGTGCATTAAAGTCCTCTACTAAAATGTAAACTCCCCAAGGAAAGGATCACTGCTATATCCCCAGCACCTAGGAAAGTGCCTAGTACTTGCTAGGCACTCAATACATGTTTGTTGATTGGATGAACCAATGAATGGGTGGAAACTACACCATAATCCAAGCTAAGCACCTGGAAGAAGGAATTAGAGCTCATTTCTTTCGTGTCTTCTCTTTTCAGATCCCACACAAGTGAGCCAATGAGGATTACTGTTGGGATCCTTACTGTTGGGATCCAAGGCCAGGTATCAATCAAATATTTCTTCCTCCTTGTAGAATTATAAAAATGGAGAGATACAGTGCCTGTCCATTAGGAAATTCTGCTCTGGGTGGGGAGTCTAGCCAGGAAACAGAAATACTCTAGGTGTTTCAATCTGAAGGAATCTAATGCAAGGAATCAGTTCCAGAGAGGATGGGAGAGCTGAGGAGCTAAATGGGACAGGAAGGAGACAAGGGGGAAAGTAGCATCAGCAAGAAGCTTCTGCCACGCCCAGGGCTGGAAGGACAGAGAGAAGATGGTGTTACCAGAGGCCAGAAGCCAAGCCATCTGTTAGGATCTAGAGCTACAGTGGAGACCAAGCAGGAGAGGTAGCTCCATGTTGGGAGGGGCTGCCCAGCAGGATCTGGGCTCATGGATGAGACACAGCTGCTGCCAGGATCACGACCTGTAGCAGACAGAGAGGAACAGAAAAGCCCTGGGCTCACCCCTCCTTCTGTCCCACAACTTCTGCCAGTGCCTCCCGCTGGCCAAACCCACCAAGAAGTTGGAGGGTGAGGGAGTCCGGGAAAGGTAGTTCCTGTGATACAAACTAGATGTATATGAGCACAAACAAGCAAAGGACCAACTCAGGAAGATAAGATGATATTTCAAGACATGTATCTATTATGGCATGTCCCTGAGTAATACTGCAAACTTTCAGAGGAGGAAGCTTCGATTCTGTCCCCTCTTCATTCCCACTGTTCTTACTCTGGTAGAATTGTTCATCACCTCCTATTGGGACGGTTCCCAAAAGCCCCTCGCTTGGTCTCCCCACTGACAGTCTCACTTTCCCATCCAGACTACTCTGCTGCCTGGGTCATTTTTCATAAGCAGTTCCCCGCACCATCAGAAAGGAGGAATGCTGGTCCCTGTCCAGTCTTATAAGTTGCCATCTTCCCTGGTTAACTGCCCCTACACTCCTTACAAACTAATTATGGTTTTCTTAAATACAGTGTCTTTACTCATGCTGTTCCCCCTATTGTACTCCTATGGATCCTTCAAAGCCCATCTCAAATGGTACCACTGTAGTAAGTACTACACTCCCCCTGTCCTCCTGCCCTATAGAACTAGCCTCTCCCTTTGCTTTTGCTTTTTTAAAACATTGACTATGTATCTCCATTACAGCCCTTATCAATAATTATTAGCCATAATCAATATCACGGTCAGCAGCTACAGCAGCCTCCTGCTCTTTGTCAATAGCGTGGTACTTAAGAGTGTGGACTTGAGCGAAATAAGCCAGACACAGAGAGATAAATACTGTACGATATCACTTATATGTGGAATCTAAACAATACAACAAACTAGTGAATAAAACAGAAAAGAAGCAGACTCACAGATATAGAAAACAAACTAGTGGTTACCAGTGGGGAAAGGGAAGGGGGAGGGGCAATATAGGGGTAGGGGGAACAAAAGGGTTGTTATGGGATTATATGAAATCATGTGTGTGAAACTTTTGAAAATTGTAAAGCACTATAAAATTTAAAGAATCGTTTATTCAATTAAAAAAAAGAGTTTGGACGTGAGGTCATAAAGACCCATGTTTGAGTACAAGTGGCTGGCCACGTGATTTTAGTAAGTTTTTATTTTTTATTTTCATGTTTTTTGGCCATGCTGCACAGCTTACAGGATCTTAGTTCCCCAACCAGGGATTGAACCCGGGCCACAGCAGTGAAAGCACCAAGTCCTAACCACTGGACTGCCAGGGAATCCCCTTTAGTAAGATTTTA
>NW_006781395.1:0-45170 GCF_000442215.2 Lipotes vexillifer | reverse complement strand
GAAAGTCATAATGTCTCAGAACTTCATAGGGTTTTAGCTATGTGAGACAATGCACACTTAACACAGTGTCTGGCATGTGGGAAGGCTCCAATAAATACCAGCTAATCCTAAACTTCCAACAAAAAAATTGAGATCATATTGCATATACTGTTTTGTAAACTACTTTTTTCCTTAAAATATATCATTTCTTCCTGTCCTTAAATGTTTTCTTACATTTTTCCAACTTTTTATTTTGAAAAATTTCAAACAGACAGAAATGTTGATAGATAAAATAAACATCCTATCTACCCTTCACCCAGATTCACCATTGCTTTCTCTCTCTGTGAGATATTTATGGATATATATATATATGATGTGTGTGTGTGTGTGTGTGTGTGTGTGTGTGTGTGTTATGTTCTTTTTTTCCTGAACCATTTGAAAGTAAGCTGTAAACATCATGGCATTTCAGCATGTATCCTACATTTTCCTACAAAGAGCTGTAGGACCATTATCACACTCAAGAAATGGCACTGATACAATAACATTATCTAAGTCATATTTCAATTGTTCCCCAAATGCCCTTTTAGTGGGTCTTTATGTCATTTGATGACTACTTAGAATTCTACCTAATGGATGTCCAGTAATTTGTTCAATGAATCTACTGTTAGACATGTAAGTTCTTTCCAGCATTGCACAATTATATCCAGATCAGAAGAAAAGTCTTTACAGCAGCTTTTTCTTTATATATTTGACCTCTCATTTCCTTGGGGAAAATTCCTACCATGGAGTTTGGCACAAGGCAATGTAGCATTCTAAGAGCTTAATGCACGGTGCTAAATTGCCCTCCAAGAAGATTGTACCAATTTATACCCCCCAGCAGTGTACAAGAGTGCCTGTCTCACTCCTTTGATACCACTGGCTATTATCATTTTTGTATTTATCAGTTTAATAAGAGAAATAATAACTAGCATTTATATACCATTCCTGGTGCGCCAGGCACTATTACAATTGTATGATATCAGTGAGGAAACTGAGGCAGCAACCCAGGCAGCCTGAATCCAAAGACTGTGCCACTATTTGCTTTATGCTCTTACCTTTCAATATAGAGTCTAACATTTACTTAATCACCCCAGAAGTTGAATTTTTTCACTTGTTTGTCTTTTATATCTTTGCCCGTAAGAATTCCCTGTTTATGTCATTTCTTTTTTTGGAGTGGGGAGGGGGCATCCTAAGATGTTTGTCTTTTTCCTAATGACTTTTAGGAACCACTTACAGAATAAAAATACTCTTTCTCTGTCGTATACACTGCAGGTAATACTCCATGGCTTGCCATTTGCCCTTTGTATTTATTTATTTGTTTGTTTAGCATAAGATTTTAATTTTCTCACAGTTAAAACTGTCAATTCTTTTTTTTTTTTTTTGCGGTATCCGGGCCTCTCACCGTTGTGGCCTCTCCCGCTGCGGAGCACAGGCTCCGGACGCGCAGGCTCAGCGGCCATGGCTCACGGGCCCAGCCTCTCCGCGGCATGTGGGATCTTCCCGGACCGGGGCACGAACCCGTGTCCCCTGCATCGGTAGGTGGACTCTCAACCACTGCGCCACCAGGGAAGCCCAAAACTGTGAATTCTTTTACTTAATGTTGGTAAGTTAGAAAAGTCTGCCTTCCTCTCAAGAGGATAAATATTATCCTATCTTATATCTTCACATTTTACTTTTAAATCTTCAACCCATCCCATTTCTCTGTGTCTTTGCCAACACCGGCATTGCCTCATGCCTACCAGGGATAGAAATGGGACAGTTTGCTGAGGGGTTGGTCCCAGGACATCTCTTACTTCATTAAATCTGGAAATGTCACGTGCAATCCCAAGGAGCAGTGCACCAAAGACAAAATAGGATTGCCATTTCAATCTGTTTCATAAATGAGGTACATTTTTTTCTCTCCTGCTTTCACCTAAAATATGAAACACTTGACACATGTTTGACAATTAAGACAAAAGCCCTGCTTCCACAGGCTTCTCTGAAGCAGGCTATTGTGTGGAGAGTGATGGTAGTTGAGGGGAAAGCATGCCAAGAATTCATTTCAATTTGAAAGAACTTTTCAGGGCTTTATTTGTTCCAAGAGTTCCTCAAACATTTTAAATACAGTCCGATGAAGTGTTTCAGGCACTGTTTCAATACCGATTATGTCTTCTCTCCTTGAGCACAATGCTTTGCTTCAATACACATTACAGTTTTCAGCAAAGCTTTGATTTTAACATTAACCAATCCCATTCTTTCTCTCCTTGGCTCTTTGTCCAAATATTGTGGCTGAAACCATTACTCACAAAACGAAACAATTAGTGCATTTCCAAATACACTTCAGGAGAAATACAGCAGCCCCATGGCCCAAGTAACTATTCGGTTCCTGCAGTAGACAATCAGTCAATGTTTGCTTAAGTAAATTAGTGAAAATGTGCATGGGGTCCAGGAAAAGAAGAATAGCTATTAAGTCTATAACGAACAAAGGGTGGCATACTCTGAAATTTTTGCAGGGAAGCTTAAACCTTTAAAATTACAACTTTAATTCATTTACTCATTTAGCTAATAAGAGAATTTTCCAGTGTGTATTCCATAAAACATTAGCCCTATGAAATGCAGAGCAAAAAAAAAAGAGTATAAGAGACCCATCCTCCCCCTCTTAGAGATTGATGGTGTACACTTGCATATTAAAGGCTCTGTCTATTCCCGCAGCATAGAAACACATTTAAATTAATTTAAACTCCATAAGGGCATAAGTCAGGTCTGTTGTGCTCATTAATGTGTCACAAGAGCTTCACATACTGCTGTTAGATATTTATTGAATTCTTTATCTGTTGCTGATAAAGAATTACCCCCAAAACTTAGTGGTTTAAAACAACAAACAGGGGCTTCCCTGGTGGCGCAGTGGTTGAGAGTCCGCCTGCCAATGCAGGGGACAGGGGTTCGTGCCCCAGTCCGGGAAGATCCCACATGCCGCAGAGCGGCTGCACCCGTGAGCCATGGCCGCTGAGCCTGTGCGTCCAGAGCCTGTGTTCCGCAACGGGAGAGGCCACAAGAGTGAGAGGCCCGCGTACCGCAAAAAAAAAACAAAACAAAAAAACAAAACAAACAAACAAACAAAAAAAACAGTTATTAGCTCACAGTTGTGCATCAGGAACCCAGGCACAGTTTAGATGGGTCCTTAGCTCAGGGTCTCCCAGGCTGCAATCAATGTGTTGGCTGGGCTGCAGTCATCTCAAGCCTTGTTTGGGGAGGACCCACTTTCAAGATTAGTTACAGCTGTTGAAAGCCTGCAGGTCCTAACTGGCTATTGGCTGGAGGCTTCAGTTCTTTGCACGTGGGCAGCTCACAACATGACAGCTGGCTGCTCTCTGGGCAAAAGATCAAGATACCCAGGACGGAAGCCACAGTCTTTTTATAACCTAACATCAGAATTGACATCCATCACTTCAGTCATATTCTGTTTGTTAGATGTGAGTCAATAAATCCAAACTACACCCCAGGGGAGAGGCTTACACAGGGTGTGATTATTGGGGGATGGGGGTCACTGACCAGCTTAGAGGCTGCCTACCACAAAGAATGACTGAAAGAACCCAGCATTTTCCATACTTATTTGACCTCCTAACTTTTTTCAAGTAATAGCTTTTAACTTAGAAAAACACTTCAGGAAACATGCAAAACTAATATGTATTGAGTGCTAGGTCCTAAGGCGTAAGAATATATAAGACAATTCATTTTTAAATTTATTCTTTTTAAAAATATATGTTTTGAGTATGTAGCACTGCCTCCTTGAAGAGCTCAGAGTTTAGCTCATATTTGAGGAGTCCCTCTGAGAATGCATCATCCTAGAAGAAGCAGGCTTAATTGATCAGCAGTACAGATTCCAACCGAAAAAGATGGGGAAGGATTCTGTCACGTTATAGCCTTCTGACTGACTAGCATGTGCCCTCCCTCATGTGCCTTCTTGATGGAGCACTGAACATGACCTTACCTTGGCTGGTGGGATGCTCCCACCAGGATTTTGAATTCTAAATGAGTCACATAAAGTGCAAAGCTAGTGAGCAAGCGCTCATGGTAGAGGTAGTATTGGAACTGTCAGTCATCAAAGCTGATGACAAATATAAAAATTCTCATTCTGGGTGCTTAGTAGAATTGTATTTTCTCATCCTGTAAAAGATTAGGCCTCCCTTGCTTTGGTCAGTTAGATGTGAGGGAAAGTAGCATGTGCTACATCAGAAAGAAGCTTTAAGAGCTGTTAGGTTGGCTAGCTGCAATTGGCTTCATGCCTTTCCCTTTTCCAGTTTCCGAGATCATGGAAGCATGAGGCGTCCGCTGGCCTGGGCCCATGATTATAGACATATAATGGGAGTGAGAAATGAACCTTTGTCATCTAAGCCATTGAGATGTTGGGGCTGTTTGTCACTGCAGCATAATCTCACTGATACAGTAGTCCAGCAGTGAACATCAGCATTCAGTGTCCAGCAAATGGTAGATTGAGTGTCCAGCAGTGGTGCTGCCAGTGGTAGTAGCTTAACCAGCCATGGTTTTGGCTGTATTTTTTCTACCTACACTCACTTCCTTCCTGTTTCCTTCCTGCAAGCTATATCCTTCCAATAAATCCCTTTCCTGCGTAAATCACCCAGGGCAGGTTTCCATGGCTTGCAGCCCCAAACCCTGCCTAATACTAGTTAGTTCTGTTTCATGCAATAGGAGGCTATTGAGCCCAGAGTGCCCATCATTGTCCTAACTTCAGACAAGCTTAAAATTGGAACTCAGTAATGAATAAGACACACCTCTTCTCAAGTAACCTACAATCTCTTTCAACAAATAATATGCATACAAGTTGAGAATTAAATGAAACTAGTTAAGAAATTTAAAATAAGTCATGTGACCCTGAAGGCACATGGGTGGGTTCTTTACCTAGAAATGTTCAGAAGAAACACACAGATAAAAAAGAGATAGGGGGCTTCCCTGGTGGCGCAGTGGTTGAGAGTCCGCCTGCCGATGCAGGGGACATGGGTTCGTGCCCCGGTCCGGGAAGATCCCACATGCCGCGGAGAGGCTGGGCCCGTGAGCCATGGCTGCTGAGCTTGCGTGTCCGGAGCCTGTGCTCCGCAACGGGAGAGGCCACAGCAGTGAGAGGCCCGCATACCGCAAAAAAAAAAAAAAAAAAAAAAAGAGAGATAGGGCATGTATATTTTAATCTCTTCGTACTGCACTTTACTTGCCAAAATTTGTCTTTTGATTTGAGCAATATTTTCTTGACACAGGAAATACGACTTATTACAACAGTACCTGGCGCACAGGAAGCAGTGAGTATATATTTGTTGAATGATTCACTGAATGAATGTAATCAGGGGCACATAAGCTTTAGACTCAGTGACTCAGGGTTTGAGTCTTGCCTCTAACGCTTATTAGCTGTGTGCTGCTGTACACATTCCTTATGGTTACTGAGCCTTGGAACAGAGACACCTCACCACAAAAATGGAGATGCTATTATTGGTTTCCCAGGATTGTTGACAGAATTGAATATATGTGACGGCATATAGGAAACATGTAATAAATGAAATATAGGCATTTAGACACCCACATATATGTACCTATGTGTGTGCATACACTCCTCAAAGTGTATACACATTTCACTTCATTTATTAACTCATGTATAAATAGTTCTTGAGCATCTACCTCATGGGACACACACTGCTGAGGACATGCTTAGTGGCGAGCATGACATAAAGCTCACAAGAAGTAGTATGACAAGGGACGTTCAGCAAGCTAGGAGACTACACTACAGGGAAAGTTTGGGCTGAACTCTTATAAAATCATCAATCAGAACTTCCAAAGCCCTGGAAGTTCTCCCAAGTCCCACCCTCTATACTCCCAGCTGAGAAAAAAAAAATCAAAGGGCAGATGAGGCAAATGCTATAAGTCACCTCTCCAATATCCATTTCTCTTTTCTCCTTACTCTTAGAAACTTGATATGTTCTTTAGGATAGTCATGTGTCCTGCTGTAAGACCACATTTCCTAACCTCTCCTGCAGCTGAGGGTGGCTGTGGGACTTGGTTCTGGCCTAAGAGATGTCAGCAGGAGCATGCTAGGCATTTCTGGGAAAGATTTCTTTCCTGATGTAAGTGTCACCTCCTCCTCCCTGTCACCTCCTACTTTAACCAGCCTGGAGCATGAAGGGGAGGCCAGAGTGGAGTGAACATCCTGTGTTCAAGAGGACACCATAGGGAAAAGAAAGCCACCCACCAAAGATGGCAGGGAGGGGAGGTGGAGGAGGAGCCAAGGGGTCCTGATGGCGAAGCCACCCTACGACCTGAATAAGCCACTATATTAAAGATATATATTGGAACATTACTCAGCCATACAAAAGAATGAAATAATGCCATTTGCAGCGACATGGTTGGACCTAGAGATTGTCATACTGAGTGAAGTAAGTCAGACAGAGCAAGACAAATGTCATATGATATCACTGAATAAGCCAATATTGTTTGGGTCTTCTGTTGGGCAGCAGAATTATGAGCCTTTGATGTTATATTTATCCATCTGACAAACATTTAATGGGCACCTACTATGTGCCAGGCACTATTCTAAGCCCTGGGGATAGAGCAGAGCAAAAAAGACAAAAATACTTGTCTTCAAGGAGCTTACTTTTGGGGTCAAGGGTATAAACAAGACAAGCAGTGAAATGTGTATTATGTTAGTGTGCAGCTCTAAGGAGGAAAGTAAACCATGAAAGGAGGATGGAGGCTGTTGGGAGAGGGAGGGTTGCAATTTAAATGGGGCGACCGGGAAAGTCTTTGGTGAGAAGACTCATTGAATCAAGACCTGCAGGCAGTTAGGGAGCAAGTCATGAGGATACTGAGGGGAAGAATATCCCCACAGATGTGGACCAGCCTTTCAAGGCTGAGGTGGAAAGATGTGTCCTAAGTTAGGGGACTAGTATAGACCCGAGTGCGTGGATGGAGCAAAGTGAGCAGGGTAGGAGGACAGGGGTCTGAGTGGTGACCGTGGGGAGTATGGATGAGGCAATCATATAGGGCAGGGGTTGGCAAGCCTTTGCTGTAAAGGGCCGTTTGATTTTAGTCTTTGCAGCCCACGTCGTCTTCGCTGCAACAGCTAAACTCTACAAGAAAGCAGCGGTACACACTAAGTAAACAAATGGGCGTGGCCATGTTCCCAAACTTTATTTACGAAAGCAGGCAGCAGGCAGCTGGATTTGGCTGGAGAGTCATAGTTTGCTGATCTAATGCAGGGCCTTGTAGATCAGTATAAGGACCTTGGCTTTTACTAGAAGTAACTGGTTAGCGATTGGTAGGAGCATAGGAGTGACATGATCTGAATTGCATCTTACCAGGATCGCTCTGGGTGTTGAGTAGAGAATAGAAAATGGAGAGTGTGGGGTAAGAGTGAAAGCCTGGAGACCAGTTAGGAGACAACTGCAATAATCCAGGTTTGTGCCACATAAAATGCTTCCTTGGTTTCCAAATTATCGACAAGAGTATGACATTACTCAAATGATTTATTCAACTCACTACACCTCATGCACGATTAATGATACCCACCTCCCCTCCAAAGGGGAGGACCCCAAGTGCTTTGCAACCTGACTTGTCAAGCAGAATATGAAGAAGTCCTTATCTAATTGAAAGAGTGGGGGAGATTTTAAATAGGCAACATGCAATTAGCCAAATTAGAATAGACACAGGACAACAAGGCTCACACCCCCTACAAAAATCAAAAACAAAAGCAGCCCAGCCCCAGACTCAAGTGATCTGCAGAGAAGACCTGGGACCAAGGCTTTTTGTTGACTTCATGATAGAAGGGGTGCATCACAAATATTGAGATTTGGAAGCCAAAAAGGAGAGATATTTTCCCCCTTCTACTGCACATATTAAGCTGGCCCTGGGGTCAGGAAAGTCTCCTGATAATCGGCAGTCATATCTGATTGGGTCTGGCTGAGACAGATGTACTCAATGGCCATCTATTGGTACCAGGGATTTGTTGAGTGGTGGAGTCGGGGGAAGAGGTTGGCAGACACTCTTCTTTTTTTTTTTTTAATTCAAGTCTAGTTGATTTACAACGTGTGGCAATCTCTGCTGTACAGCAAAGTGATTCAGTTATACACGTATAGACATTCTTTTTTTAATATTCTTTTCCATTATGATTTATCCCAGGAGATCGGATACAGTTCTCTGTGCTATACAGTAGCACCTTGTTGTTTATCCATTCTAAATGTACTAGTTTGCACCTACCAACCCCAAACTCCCAGTCCATCCCTCTCCTGACCCCCTCCCCCTTGGCAACCACAAGTCTGATCTCTCTGGGCAGACACTCTTGTTGCCTCCCCATCACCACTCCTCTCTTCCTTCCACTAAGGGGAATCCTCACCTTTATCCTCTCTGCTCTGAATGGCCAAGTCCCTGTGCAGACCGGGCCCTTCTCTGCCCCAGGGATGACTCTTTATTGGTCTTAGACAGCTGTGGGTTCTTGTTCTCCTTGGTAAGTGTGGTGGCCATGAGAATGCATCTCTTAGATCCTCTAATGCAGGGAGCATAACTGGACATCGGCCCACCTGCTGTGCTTGAAAAGCCGTCATTGATTTGGTCATGATTCATGCTTCCCATGGGCTCCCAGCCAATGACACATTGCTCCCAGCCAATGACAGTATGTGGCAGGGATATTAAGGCAGGCTTGTTCCTGGGAGACACAGGACTCTCCGGCAGGTCACTTCACCTTGAGTGCTCCCAAAAGGTTTTGCCAAACTTTCCTTAGGCTGCGCTGCAGGGTAAGATGCTTTCACCCAACCTTCCTTGCTTCTCTCCCCTCTTCACTCAGGGTCAGACCTGCATTGCTATCTGATGGCTCTCCCAGACTCCAGCTCCCTCCCCATTTTCTCTCACAGACATTTCCCCTAATAAATTTCTAGCTTGTTTAATCCTATCTCAGCATGTGCTTCTTAGAGAACCTGAACCAACACACCAAGTAACAATTAAAGTGTAGGCATGTGATACAATTTTGGCTAATGCAATGCAAAGGGAAGTTGGGTGGGAGGAGCAGCTTCCAGGAAGCTTGTCTTTGTTCTTAGAAAAGGGATTCAGGGTAGGACAATTTTTTTTCCGTCTTAGCACTAGGGATAGGTCCAGATTTGTGGAGCATAAAGTTTACAAAATTTGAAACATTCTTTATGTCAAAGAATACATATACTTTTTATTTTTGAAAATTTCACAAAAGCATATGGCCATTTGAGTACATTGCTAAGCCTTGAAGGGTCCTATGAAAGTGAGGGACACTGAAGCTTAAGTTTCATTAGCTTCATGGCAATCTGCCTCTGCTCTTGATGTTGCCATCAACATGTGATGACTGGAGCTGGGGCAGCTATCCTGGGACCATGAGGGGAGCCAGCCCAAGAGAATGAGCCAACACAACGGAAGGAACACATGCTTGTTGATGTTTCTGAGCTACCTGAGTTTCCAACTCTGGAAGTACCCTATCTCTGCATTTAGGGTTATAAGAGCTAACAAAACTAATAAATGTTCTTATTCTGTAAGCCAAATTTAGTTGGGCTTTCTTTTATTTGTAACCCAAAGTGTTTTAACTGATACAGATTTATTTCTGAAAAGGTTTCATCTGCCAACCCCATTCTCTGTTATGCATTAGATGAAGAAAATTGGTCTGGGATAAGAAAAGAAAGGAAATGCAAGGTGGTAACTGCAGAACAATTGGGTCTGCACAGCTGATGTTTCCTTGGGAAATCCAGCCATTCTTCTAAGATGAGGCAAATGAATGAATGAGTTGTAGAATTCACTTGCCTCTGGGAAAATGATGAGGGTCCTAAAGAAGAGGAAAATGATCTAGACTTTGGTTGTGACATGGAGCAATGAATTGGTGGAGAGACAACAGGAATGTAGCAATGAGAACTTTGCAAGGGAAAAAGCACTGGCATTGAACCATAGGCCTTCATGGCACACATAAAATCCTCTACCTGGACTAACAATAAAAACTGGTATCTTGGTGGCTGTCAGCTAATAATAGCCAATGACATGTATTGAGCCCCGGGTTTATGTCAGGCACTGTGCTAGCCCTTTACACACAGGGTTTCACTTAATCCTCATAGAAAGTTTGTGAGGTTTGTTCCTCCTCCTGTTCTCTGATCCCACCTCCTGCTTCCTTAGAAAAACTGTTATCCCCTTTTACAGATTGGGAAATTGAGGTTCATAAAAGTTGAATAACTTGCCCAAAGTCACATAGTTATGAAATGATGGAGCCAGAATCAAATCTCAATAATTTGAATCTAGCGCTAGCTTTTTCTTGCCTCATTTTCTTCTATTTCAAGACCTTCTTAATTTTCCCCAAACTTTTAATATAAAAGGCCAGATAGTAAATATTTTCAGCTTCATGGACAAGTCTCTGGTACAATGATTCCACTCTGCCATTGCAGTGCAAAGCTCGCCATGACAATGAGTGTAGCTGTGTTCCAATAAAACTTTATTTGCAGAAACAGGCAGTGGGCCTGACTTGGTTTGTGGGCCATATAGTCTGCTGATCTCTGCACTATGTCATCACTCACTTGCTTCTCCTATTAGCTCTCCCATCGCTTCTACCACCTGCTACAACCATGCCCATTCCTGGTGACATACAGAGTCCAGATGACTCCAGTTCAGTTGTGACAGCACAGGAAGATAACTATGAAGCTATTGAAGCTTCAGCTACATCGGGGCACTTGCACAGGCTTCTTCTAAGGCCTTAGATGGGTCTCTAGCAGTGGAATTGCAGAGGGAGATATATACAGATATAGATATATTTAATTTGCTTAAGTAATATATTTTAACAATACCTCCTTTTCCTCCTACTTCCCATCATGCAGGAGGCATTGAAGTGGTCATGGGCATTTTGGGGGTCTGGCCTAAGAGGAACAATTTAATTTGGTTCCAGGGGGATATTTTTGTGGTTCACAGTCATATATGTGTGTGGTTAGGCTATTGCCTGCCACCTAGTGTGGGAATGGCTTCCAGAACACTCCTATGACCCACTGTGGCACCCGTCCATCATCGTAACCTGAAGGTGTAGGGCTAAAGATGACACAGTGCCAGGAAAGTGTCCTACAGAGCCTGGCACTGGAAACAAGTGGGTGGCGGGGAGAAACAGGCTTAAAATGTAGCAAGGCATTGCCCTGTCTGCGGAAAATTCCTTAAAGCATCAGACATGTCAATTTCTTAGTGGAGGACTGGGTTCTCAGCCAAGTCTAATCAAACCAGAATTTCTCTCTTTTCAGGAAAATACTTGATCATGCAGCATACGTGACTGTGAATGCACTACACATTTTTTAGGGGTAGTGCACAAAACAGTAAGGCGCTTAATGAATGTTAGCTATTTTATTTCATTTTGCCCTCATTGTTCTACAAAAATGATTGGAAAAGAGAAAATTGATAACATTGGTATTAGTACTAAGAAACATGGCTCTCAGAAATGTAACACAATATTAAGAACCAAGAGGGAGAACATGGAGCAGACAAATCAGTGGATTTTCAGCCTCATGTTGACGCTTACTGATGTAAGCTGACCAACCATCTCCATTGGTGAAGGAAAAGAATAAGATGAAAGAACACGTACAAAGTAAGGGAGCCATATCATCAAAGATGATGCATGACTAGAAATTCCACTGTGTTTCTGCAACTGGGAGGAAGTCTCCCCTCCTTCGTCTCTTATGACATTTAACTTAACACATTTTCAGCAGGTCATTTGTATAAAAGTTGGGCAGTGACTAAAGACACCTGATGTCCCCGAGCCTCAGCTTCTTGATCTGTAAAATGGGGATGATACTAATATGATTATTGTGAGACTTGCACTAGGAAATGTGTGTGAGTGTGTGTAGCAGAGGGTCAGGCCATCAGTGGGTGCTCAATATGTTTAACTCTCTTCCCCACACCCAGTTGTTGGACATGGAGGGATCAGCAGGGCAACTTTAAGAGCCTTGTTTGCCAGTGTTTGCCAATGTTCCTACCATTTCCCCAGTCTGTCCACGGGCTTAGGGATGGTGCTGAGTAACATCCTACACTTGCTCAGAAATGACTTAAATTGTCTGCAGTAGGTGCAGCTCCCTGGTCTGACATGAGAGTGTCTGGCAACCCTGTGCCACTAGGAAATAGATCCAGAGTGATGAGTGCTCCAGAGAAGGTATGAAAAGGAAGGGAAACACCCTGAACCTTGGTGGGGAAGAAGAAATAATGGAGACCTGATCCTCATTGAACTGGCCCTGAACTTGATCCTTGGAGAGGGGTGCCTATGCCATGAGCATTTCACCCTCACATCTATCCTGCAAGCTGGAGATTCTTACTTCCTTTTCACAGATGAGGAAACTGAGGCACACAGGTTCGAAGGGACTTGCCCAAGGACACATGGCAGGACAGGGGCAGAGCAGGGCTGGAGCTCCAATTCCCTGAATCCATCTCTAGTGCTCTGTGGCACTTACCCTCCCCCATCACAGATTCCATGGCTCTCCCCCCTGCTCATGGCCAAGGGTTTGAGATGGCTCCCCTGGTCCTTCTCTACCCCTACCACCTACCCCTACCACACAAGAGGAAAGATATTCTGTAATGTTGCTCTCCCTGATAAGCCAAGCATCTAAAATTCTGTCTAAGGTCATGGGGGTGTCTCTGAGGATGCAGGACCTTGAATTCCAAGTCCAGAGAGCTTGGTCTCTATTTTTAGGAGTTTATCAGAAAGAAAACACTCTATTCAAGATCTTCACTCATTCATTCATTCATTCATTCCAGCGTGTGATGAGGGCCTGCTATGTATCAAGAGCTGTGCTGGGTGCAAGGATACAATGGTGAACATGATAGAAGTGGTTCCTGTCATCCTAGGCCTTGCGGTCCAGTGGGGAAGACAGACAAAAAGATGGGCATACAAATAAAACATGTTACTGCAAAGGGTGATGAGGATTAAGTAGGAGTCCAAATAGGAAGCTGAGATAGAGACTAAAATTTTGGTTCAGGAGTTGCAGGGAGGCCCCTCTGAGGTGACATTTAAGCCTAGTCCTAAAGGATGCAGAGGAGGCGGCAAACAAAGGGTGAGGAGTGGGGGTGGGGAAGGTTCCAAGGTAAAGGGAACAGCACGTGCCAAGCCCTGAGACAGGAAAGTTGGGCCTATTTGAAGAGCTAAGGAGGCCAGTGTGGCTGGAGCACAGGGAGAGACGAAGAGAGTGGTCAGAGCTGAGTTTGCAGAGTTGTCAGCCAGCTAATGGAGGGCCTTGTAGTCATGGGAAGGAGGCAGGTTTTACTCTGAGTGCCACAGGAAGCCACTGAGCTTGAAATGCATTGCTTTCTAGCTGTATTTTGATGTTATAGTAAATCTGTAGAAATGTGAAAGTCTCAATTTGGACATGCATCTCATGGTAGGCTGATTGAATTAATAACCCCAATTCTTCACCCCTCTCTATATCCATGTGCTTTTTCATGTGACTTTCCAATTCTTCTCAATAAAGATTTACCTAGAATCTGGGATGGACATATGACTTACCTTGAAAGGACTGTTAGAAAATGTGATGTAAGCAGAGACTTGGAAAAGCACTTTCATGTTTCTACTTCCTCTGTCATCATAAAACATATCTGGGCTAGCTGGAAGGAGAAAGACATGGATCAGAGCTGGGACCCAGTCATCTCATTCAAGGCCATCCTAGATCAGCCAACAGCCAGCCAATTCCCATACCTGGAAGTGAGCTTAGCAGAACTGACTAGCCAAAACACAACTGATCACAGGCACGTGAATGAGCCCAGCCAAGATCAGCACAGCCCAGGACAGTTTGACCGTGCAGACTTGTTAGCTAATAAATGTTTATTGTCATACGTCATTGAGGTTTTCTGGTTGTTTGTTACACAGCATTATAGTGGAAATAGATAACTGACATACACTTCAAACTGAAGCTGCTTAAATCTAAACTCCTGAAACCTCAAAATCAATCATTCAGATGGAGTGTGTGGATGGTTTAGCTCCTTCCAACACGAACTCTGGAACACTGTATCTTGTATTCAAATCCCAGCTCTGCAATTTATTACCTGTCAATGATTGCACAAAATATTTCACTTCTCTGAGCCTCAGTTTCCTTATCTGTAGGATGGGTTTAATGATTATACCCACCACATAGGTTGTTAGAAGAATCAGATGAGACAACACTTCGTAGATGTTAAACACTCTCTCTGCAGCTTTTAGTTGTAATCACCAACATATTCATATATGGGGAAGAGAGAATAAAAGCAAAAAGGAAATAGAAGCAGCCTGGAAAGCATGGCCTGGTGAGGATATATAAGAACTTTTATAGAGCCTTGTGTTGACAGTCTGCTGTGGTTAGTAAGTTGCATCTGTTGTAGGGAAGAACCAGAGAACATAACATGTTCCATGGGGCATGACGTGCTTTGGTTGGAAATCACTTTTCAGGTGATGGATTGAAAAGGATAGCCAGAAGCTAAGAAACTGTCAGGCTGGTGTTACCAGCGCCCCAGAGATGGCCTCCCAGGCTGGCATCATCCACACCACCACAAGGAGGCATCAACCAGCAGTGCTCCACTCAGCAGAAGTAAATGGTCAATGTGTCCTACCTGTTAGACATGGTCCTGAGACCAACAGTGGCTGATCTGGATAAGGGTCACTCTCACCAGCCAGACAGCATCTGAGGGTTGTTCCTCCTCCTGTTCTCTGATCCCACCTCCTGCTTCCTCCAAGGCCCTGCCTCATTGATTCCTCCCTCTTGCCTCTTAAAGCCCTGTCTCTCCCTGAATCCAAACGTGCTTAAGCACTCCTATTACAAAACCATCTCTCCACGGGGCCATGCTCGCCCTCCTTCCTTTCCTGCAACACTTCTTCAGAGAGTTGCCTACATGTCCCACTTTTTCCTAACTCTCCATGTTTGCCTTTACTTCTCAGAAGCATTCGATTCTAGTTGTTTCTTGGTCCCCAACAACCAACTGTTTGTAAAAGCCCAGAGACTTTACATCCTTAATATCTCTCACTTCCATTGTCTTATTGTTTGGATGTCTATGACCTTGGTTTTGATACTTTTTTTTTTTTTTTTTTTTTTAGGAAGTTGCAATAATCTCTTGTCTCTTTCTTTACTAATCTACATTCCACATCATTTCTGAACTCTTCTCTCTGAATCACAGTTCTGAGCCTGGCTTTCTCCTGCTCAAAACCTCTCAGTGGCTCCCCATTGTCCACAGAAATCGTTTGAATTCTCTAGATTATCTCGAAGACCTTCATGCTCTGGTCTCATCCAGCTTTCCAGTTGCCACCACATTCATTCATGAGTCTTATGTCCCATCAAACTTAATTATTCTTTATTCCTTGTGCATACTGAGTACTTGAATACCTCCATGCCTTTGTTTATACAGTTTCCCCTTCCTAGCAGTCCATCCCTGCAATTTCTACACACCTAAATCATACCAAATCTTCAAAGCCCAGCATAAATACTTCCTCCTCCATAAGCCTTATTTTATCTTTTCAGGAGAAAGCAATCTTTCCCTTCTCCTTCCCTAGAAATGGATACTTTTGTAGCTTTTAGTATAGTTTTTGTACGTATTATATCTCTCACATTGGACTAGGACTTCTTGAGAATACAATGCATCTTTGTATCACTGCAATACGCAGCACTGTGCATTGCACATAACAACTGCCCGATTAGCATTTCTTGAACAAATAAATGAGTGTATTTAAAATACCATTGGCATAAAGATGATAACCATAAGTCATAATCGCCAACAATTATACCATATACTCAAGTCATGTTTATTGTAAGTTAATCTAGGGGTTGCAAACTCGGGCGACTATCAAGGCCAAGAAAGTAGTGTAAATTGTAAAACAGGCTTGGGTAAGTACAGTGGCCAATGCTATGATGTCTGCCATATCTCATGGAGGCAGCTTCTACTCAGCGGCAGCCAACTGCTGCCAGCTGGAAATGTGGGCCCAGCGTTACCAGGTCATTTGATTATTAGAGCGATGTTAGAAATATAAATATTTATGTGAAATCTTCCAGTTTTTAAAAATTGGCAACTAGCTCAATTTTTTAAAGTTGGGTTGCAAGTTGGAAGTGTGGGATTGGAGAATAGTGTATTCTGTTTAAGTGAAAAATGCTAGTTAATTGACTTACCAGATACCAGACTTATACTCAGTCAAAGATGGCTGGCTCTCCAAGAATTACAGCATCCTACAATGCATTTAAGGCTGGTTCTGGGGTTGATTCAGAAGGCACTTTGTGGCTTTGCCATGTCTAGGCTCCCCATTTCTGGCATCAATCATCATCTGGGAAAAGAGGGAAGAGATTTCTGAGAATGGGAGCCCTCTGTTTGTCTGTATTCTGGAGACAGTGGCATTGCTTTTTTCTGAGTACATCGATTTCCGAGGCTGTTCTCATTTCCTCTGTCTCCTGCACTGAGCAATCACTCTGCTGGCCTCTGGGCAGGTAGCAGAAAACTCCAAGGCCCAGTTTCTTAAACTTCATATAATCTCAGTGGCTTGGCAGGGCCCACACTCAAGGAACTGAGGGCCAGACAGGAAACCACCATGCTCCCCTGAAGCCCCAGATCTTTGTTTGGCACCATTCTTATAGGACTTATTTATAATCTTAACAGTAACAAGGGGACCATGTATTGAACACCTAAGCTAGGCATTTCACAAGCTTTCTCACAACAATCATGCAAAGTAGATGATTGGATTAATCAGGATAAGTTTATGGCTATAACAAGACAACCCCTAAAATTCCAGCGGTTGAACACGATGAAAGTTTATATCTTGCTCACCTCACAAGGGTTAGGTCATTTGGGTTAAGAGGGGGAGCTCTGCTCTATGCAGTCATTTAGGGACCCAGGATCCCTCCACCTTGTGGCTGGACCCTCCTTTAGGGTATCAGGATCCTCTCTATTCAGCTGCAAGATGGGGAAAGAGAGAGAATGAGGACAGCACATGGGAGAGTTGTATCAACCAGTCCTGGAAGAGCTCACATCACCTCCACTTACATTCTAGGGACCAGAACTCAATCAAGTACAATCAGGCTGTGCGCCCAGGAAGGAGCAGAAGCAGATGTTGGTAAACTCTAGCAGCCTCAGCCATAGTCGTCATTCCCATTTCCCAGAGGAGGAAAATGAGACTCAGAGAAGTTACATCACTTCCCTAAGATCATATACTACTAAGTGGCACCTCAAACCTAGGCTGGTCTGGCACTGACATCCACTTATATTCATTGCCCCACTTGGCTCTATTTGCACCTCCTATTCCATCTTGTACTGTGGGCATTAATGAATTTGAAGTACCCACTCCCATAAGACCACTTGCATCTGCAAAATATGTTATTGGCATATCCCCATGGGATTTTGCCTAAAAAGGCTCTCAACTCCCAAATCTTTGGGCATACACACTGCTTTCTCCTAGGATAGAAAAGGGAAAGAAAAGAAGCAGGCCACAAGCGATGTGTAGCTCACCTGTCCATCAAGGTTTACCTGGGACACTCTGAGACTAATAGTATACCACTTCATATTAAGTTTGCATATTGCTTCCCCCAACCCCAGTAGCTAGAGAGCACATCAAATCTCATACTACCTGAATGCTCCAGAGCTCCGCCATAGACATGTACACATCATCAGTATCTATTCGTGTGTTTTAGTTGTTTCCTTTCTTAGGGTTAAGATAACTTAAAAGGTTCGTACAAACGCAACAATGTCAACTATCTGAAGGAATTTGACAGTATAATTAGTTAGCTACAGATAGGAAACCTCAGTGTTACTCTTTCTAGAACTATCTTCCCCCTGGGGGGGGAAAAAAAGACTTGGCTAGATGTTCCTGTCACACACTCTTTCAGCACTATGTATTCTAGTGTACTTCCTTCATGACACTCATGACAATTATAATTTTTAAAATTGCTTGTGTAATAATTGGTTTAATGTCTGCCTCTCCCTCTAGACTATAAATTCCATGAGGGCAGAGATCACGTCTTTTTCATTCACCACTTGTATCAGTCAGCTAATGCTGCATAATAAACAATGCCCTAACATGGTAACTTACAACAATTATTTATTCTCACTTATATAGCCACAGGTTGGCTGCAGTTTGATACATTTAGGCTGGTCTCCACTGAACTTAACTCCAAGCTGACAGTACTTCTTATTCTTTAGAACCACTGGCGTGTTTTTCTCATGGCACTGACAGAAGTGCAAGAGGCACTGAAAGCAAACAAAGTCTCTCAAGGCCTAGTCTTGGAATTGGCACACAGTCACTTCTGTCCACACCCCTTGGGCTAAAGTGAGCCACATGGCCAAGCCTGACCTCAGTAACATGGGGAGTAACATACTCCGCCTCTAGTAGGGACAGTTGCAAAAGGCGCAGGTACAGGGATGGGTGAAGAATTGGGAACAATAATGCACTGCATTACATGGCTGTGCCTGCAGCAGACAGCACACTGCACTGCACATGAGATGCTAATATTGCTTGAATAAATATATAGGGTATTCTTAGTAAATTAATCTCTCTAGGTTGAGAAAAAAACTACTGGTTGGTGAGGATTACCTAATGTGGCAGGATAATATATCAAGAGATTAATTTGTGTTTGTTCTTCCTAAACCTTTCCCTCCTTGCAGTTACAGCAGGGAGCTAGGTGGACTTGAGTGCTTGCTTACAGGGTGGAAGAGCCGAAGCAACCTGGAGCTGAGAGCTTTTCCAATCTTTTATTGAAGCCTCAGCCACTCGAAGAGAAAACGCCAAGGAGGACAGAGAGACTCTGAGAAGGGAGGATAGAGAGACTCTGGAAAGAGGATGACTTGCCCAGCCAGGGAGGGGAGTACTGACATGGATCCTCCATGCACGGAGCCCCATGCACCGTTCTGTGGCCTAGTCTAGAAGATGGAAGAGCTTCAGAGAGGATGACTGTTTGGTGTGCCTGAGGCAGGGAGACCCTGGCCCCATCAGGAAAAATCCCCAAACCCCATGACTGGCCCAGAAACAGGGACTTCTGGACCTCAAGGGTCCCCTCTCCCCCACGAGCTTGGACAGCAAGGACGTCCGACCACTTCAGTCTCCCAGGTCCTGTTAAAGCCTTGGAACTTGAAGATGTTCCAATAAAGTCTGAGATTAAATTTTCCACATCCCAGGGCAATAAGGGTCTAGTGTCATAATGAAGGTGATTTAAAGGAAATTAAAAAATGCTATTTCCAAGTTAGAGAACAGTTATTCATACCCGTTAAAGTATAAAAATTATAGCTGGGAATTGGCAAACCAAGCCTCTTTGAAAGCTTAGTGTAATAACAGTATTTAAATATTTTGATTGTTAGCATTTTCATGTGAAATCTTATAAATCCATACAAAGGCTTGTGCAGAGCACTAGGAGAAAGATTCTGATAAGAAAATAAAGGACTTTCCTCCCCACCTTCCAGGGTTGGAGGTATCTTTTGTAAAACCCACACAATCCCAGATTGTGAAGTTAAATGAGCAATCGTGGTTAAATTATGCAGGCTCCCAGCTGTGCTGTGATGTTTGCACACTTTCTAGGAAGTGACTAATTATAACTAGTGCTTAAACACAAAAGACATACCATCATTAAAAGAAAAGGAGAAAAATAAATCTTACACGTTTAGACCTTGGTCTCCCAGCACTGGCTGTTTCCATTTGCTCATGCTGCGCTGCTAGCTGAAATGACAGGAGAGAAATGAATGCTGCTTTCTGCACTTCATGTGAGAAGATGGGTCTAGATGTTCATGGGTCAAATGAGGACGCCAGACACAGAACAACTCCCGAGGCTAAGACTCTGATGTCAGCTGGTCACCTCACCAGGAAAGCAGGGAGGAGGAGAAACAGGGAGCAAGCCATGAGAAGAGCTGGGATCTCCTGCTGGTTACGCCCCTTGTTATTTGTGGAAGGTCATTTAGTGTTTCTGGGTCTCAATTTCCTGATCTGCAAAGTGGATCAACAATGCCTGCCCTAAATGTTTGATAAGTTTGTGTGTGTGTGTGTGTGTGTGTGCTTTCCCCGGCAACAATCAATAGCCACTATTATTTGAGTGCTTATGAGGTACGAGGCCCTGGGCTGGAACCTGTGGATTTGGGGGCAAAGAAGAAATACAGAACTTCCCCTCCTATCCTCCCCCAGCCACCCTGCTTGTCTTTATCATGGTGGTTTCTTCATTCATCTCCCTCACTAACCCTTCACCATCGGGTCTTGCTTACATCCCCAGCACCTATCATTGTGTCTGCACGTAGTAGACACCTGATAAGTATTATTTGGAAGAAAGAAGGGAGACACCTTGTCTCATGTTGATAGAAAAGGATTTACATATATTAGTCTTGCCTCATCTGTACCATAAAGTCTTTTGAAACAAGGAGTGTGTCTGACATTTCGCTTGGTATTCACTACAGTGCCCAGCAATTCTGAGCATGTAATTATTCATACGTTCTCATGAATATTTATTGAGCCCCGACTTTGTGGAAGGCACTATAACAGGTGCTGAGGACACAGCACTGAACAACACAGCCGCCCATCCTGCCTCCTGGGACTTAGGCTGGAAAGGATAGTCAGATCATTAATGAATCGTCAAACCAATAAATAGTCAACCATAAATTGTGAATAGTTAATGCAACAAACACTAGTAGCTGCCTATTGAGATCATCGCTCCCTTCTTTCTTTTGCTAACAGAACCTTGCTTTGTTTGAGAGGCCATATCCCCGGTTCTGAGTGACTCAACATCATTTAGTTGAATTGAACTAAACTGTCATTATACTTCCAATTCTCTCTGCTAGTCATTGGTCTGGAGTGGACATGTGACCCAGTTCTGACCAATAGGTTGTAAGGGAGAGTCTACTGGGGGCTTCTAAGAAATATTTTCAAGAGAAAAATCCCTTTTGCCCCTTTCTCCATCCTTCTTGCTTGGGATGCAGTCATGTGGTAATGTGATATTTGCAGCTGTGGCAGTCATCTTGTGACACCAAGGGGACACATTGTTGACAGACTGATGATGGCAGAGCAGGCAGACTGAACATAGCTTGGTTCTTGATAGCATCTGTTGGAACCCAATGAATAGCTCCCTTTTTCCCATTCTGAGTTCTGAACAAATTGAGAAATCGGATAATGGAGGCAGAGATGAATAGGAAAATATCACCTTGGTTGCTGATAAATGCTAACTATGAAGGTGTAACTTAATGCAAGCACCAGTTGGGTCTGAGGCCCCAGGTTAGGCAGACTTAGCACCAAGTTAGAGATCACATCCAGAGCAGCAGAGACCAAGGGCTGCGTGTGGTAAGTTTCATCCCAAGAGGAGCTTGACCAAATTTACCAAACAGATAAGCCACTTTTCCCCGCCAGGAACAGAGAGAATAAAGGGGAAAAAAGAGAACAGGAGTTACAGTGATTAAGCTTCCTTCAAATGGAAGGAAACTCAGGAAGGGGCACAAGGCACCTGTCCCTCATCCCAATCACACAGTTGAGCCACTGCACCAACCCTAGCATTGTTTGTAAACCTTTTATTACGTGAGACTCATAAAATGTTGTTATTTAAGTTACATTTAGTCAGGTGTTCTGTTCACTGCAACCTAACTTTTCTAGGAACATCCTGATTGTTCTGTTCAAAGCATCCTAACTGGTCCAAGACAATGAAAGAAAAGCAAAGGACAGTGAAAGGAATTGTACTTTCACTACAAAAGTGGATTGAAAGGGGACTTTCATTTTTATTCGGACAGAGATGAAGGCAGTCAAGGAAAAGACTTGCACTCCTTGAAAACCTGCACAGGTACAAAACCAGAGGCCACCTCCACTGCCCTTTAACCTGCTCACAAGCTGATTATTTACTGGAACTTGATGAGTTTTGTGAATAGAAGCAAAATCACATCCACCAGGTCTTCCCAACTTCTTGCTAAACAGGTTCATTGTCTTCCCTTCTGGCATTTTCCTTGGGTTTCTTGTCAAGGCTGACTCAGCTATTGCCTTCCTTCAGAATTCTCCACCCAGCTTTGGATTCTTTGAGACAGGCCCCAGCACATATTCTCTGAGTCTGTATTAATATGCATTGTATCAACTTCTGCTCCTACAAAGAATTAGCTTCCCACTGCTTTTTCTTTTCTGAACCGTTTCCTCTGTGGCAGGAAAGAACTCTCAGAATTAGAAGGGATGACAGACACTTAGACACTGGAGGCTGGGTTCTGCAGTTGGCAACTAATGGGGGTTTGGAGATCTCCACAGTTCTCCTCTTTCAACTGACAGATGTTCCTCCCTTTTTTGAGGGACCACCCCTTGACAGAGGCTACTAGCCATGTTCCATACTCTGGCCTCTGGGGTTGCCACAGTCACACAAGATGGACCAATAAGAAGGCCAGTTTCTTCTGGTCATAGTGATTGGTTCAATGATGAGCATGTGACCTCAGCTGAACCAATCGCCCTTCAGCTTCATTCATTCTGGTCATAGATTCAGATGAACCTGCAGCTGATGGTGGCTTGATGTTCCACTAAGGGAGAATAGAGCCCACACAAGGAGAGACAGCAGAACAAGAAGCAGAGAGACATAATAGCATTTGAGCCTCCTTGGGGCAGATGTCTTGGAGACTAGCCTGTACAACTCCTTGATTATGCAGGGCCAAAAATTACATATCCCTCCCTCACCCCATGCTTTTTAAAATTTTTCTTAAACTAGTTTGAATTGAGTTTCTTCTGTCTGCAGGGAAATATTCTTGACCAACACAGATTAATTAAGCCTTGACCCCCATATCTATAGCAATATCAGATATTAGAACAGAAAGGGATAGTTGTATTCACTTATTCATATGATCATTAAATGAAAATCTATCAAGTGCCTACTAGTCCAAGCAAGTATAATAATGATTAAGGGTACAGTTTAGGAGTCAAAACTGTGTGTTCAAATCCTGGCTTCAGTTCTCTGTGGCACTGGGTAAGTAAATTTGCTGAGGCCTAATTTCCTCATATCTTCAAATAGAAGTTTAAAATACCTACATTATCAGGTTGTTGTGCAACTTAACCTATTGTAACTCATTTACCATTTAGCCTGCTATATTCTAGGTGCTTAGAAAATGACAGTTCCAAATGTATATATTATACATCAGAGAAACATAAGATTTTCCAGGTTACCCAGCTATCTAAGGACTTAATCTATCCTTACCTTACTCAGATTTATCAAATTCCCTTAGAGAATCAAAGAATTTAGATCTAGCTCACCATCCATTATTTTGAAGGGGTTGTCATTAATTTAAATTTGGCCAAGTAGAGGGTAGGATTACCAGTGCTTCAGAATTCTCCTTTTAATTTTTTTTTTTTTTTTTTTTTTTTTTCCTTGCGTTATGCGGGCCTCTCACTGTTGTGGCCTCTCCCATTTGCAGAGCACAGGCTCCGGACGCGCAGGCTCAATGGCCATGGCTCACGGGCCCAGCCGCTCCGCGGCATGTGGGATCTTCCCGAAACAGGGCACGAACCCGCGTCTCCTGCATCGGCAGGCGGACTCTCAAGCACTGCGCCACCAGGGAAGCCCCAGAATTCTCCTTTTAATATCAACTGGTTTGCATCAGCTTAAACAACAGAAATTCCAAGTTGTGGTAGCTTAAGCACATGACGTTTACCTTTGTTGCACAACTGAATGTTGGAAGAAGGCAATTCGGCTGTGTGGAGACTGCAATGCCATCAGGGATCCTGGATCTCCTGTCTGCTCTGCTATCCATAGATGACTAGCTTTTATTCTCATGGACACAAGATGGCTGCTATAACTCTAGCCATGATTTCTGCATTCCACCCAGGGAGTAGCAGAGGGAAGCAGGAAGAGGTGGTATCTATATCAGAAATATAAAAGCTTTCCCAATAAAAGTTTATACATTCTATGTCCAAATATAGCTGCAGGAAGTCTAGGAATGTAGCTGTTTTCATCTGGGTGTGTTGCTACCCTGAAGAAAATCAGGGTTCTTTAGTAAGGAAGACAGAGAATGAATATTAGACAGGAAACTAGCAATGCTTGCTATACTCCTAACCTCCATTAAGCAGCTTTACCTGAACCCCAAAGGGCCTCACCTTATATTTCCTATCAAACTCTTAGTTACAGACAAATATTAATTAATTAATCAGTTAATTCATTAATTGTTTATTCATTCATTTAACCAGTCAACAAATTGCCAGGTATTGTGCTAAGCAATGTGAGATTACAGAAATACTAAGAGATGATTTCTGCACAGAAGGAGCTCTCAGGTTAATGAAGAAGATAGACAAAAAGAAATTGTTACAATATAAATCTGGTGAATGGGGTTTTAGCTGTAGGTTCATAGAACAATAGGAGCATGGTCCAGGGAGTGGTAGCTAATGCCACCTGCACAGGTGAGTCAGGGGAAGCTTCAGAGAGGAGGTGACCTTTGGCCTGGACCTCGAAAAGAGAGTAAGTGTAAGTCAGGATAGGGTGTGCTGTGCTGTGGTAACAAGTAAATCCCCCAATCTCAGGGGACTAGCACAAATAGAAGTTTCACACTCACGCAGAAGTGAATACAGACATAACTGGTCAGGAGGCTCTCCTGGGTACCTCTCCATCACCTGGTGACTCAGGGGGTGCAGGCTCTTCCATCTAGTGGCTCCACTGTCCCCTGAGGCCTCAGAGTCCTTTCCAGATACTCTGAATCCAGTGGCCACTGAGTGAAGAGAAAGTGTGCAAAGGATTGTGAACCCCAAACAGAGACCACATCAGACTGAAGTGCTGTACATTTCTGCTTATATTCCATTGGTGCTAGTTCCATGGTCCCATCTCCATGGGCAGCAACTCTGCAGTATGGAAGGGTTATGCCATTTCTGTTGACCAGTTAATCATCTCTGCTACTGTAGGACTTTACTAGGCAGAGAAGGGAGATAAAGGGCATTGAAAGAAGAGGGAGGGACTTATGCAAAATCCTAGAAGTGTGGTGTATTAGGGGCACAAAGAGTAAGTTTCTGTGGATGGGTTTCAGGTTACAAGGGAGATGCGAGTAGTATCTAAAGAGGAATCTGAAATGGTAAATATGATGGGCTAGGGAAGGTCCTCAAAGGAGCTTGAATTTCATGCCAGGATTTGACCTTGTCTTGTAGGCAGTGGGGAGACGTTAGAGGTTTTATATGTAGCTGAGCAGAGGATGGATTAGAAGGTGCAGAGACAGGAAGCAAGGATCACATTTAAGAGATGAAAGCAAAAGCCCAAGTGAGAAATTATAAAAGCCTGACCTAGGGCAGTGGCTGGAGACTAAAGAGGAAAAGGCTTTGGGAAACACTGCAGAGGTAGAGTTGATTGGACATGCCCACGATGGAATAGGGGAGGTGGAAGCTCCAGTAAAATACAGTCTGCACCACTCAAACAGAATTTTCTTCTGTCCTCCCATCTTCTTCCCTCCTATGGCAACCTACATTGATTCTATAGGAAAATCAAAGAGCTACTTTTCTTCACTTGTCAATTTGGAACGAACCCATGCATCCTGGCATCACCCTGTCCCCCATCCTCAGAATAAGCTACCCCACCCCAGTACTCTTCCTGCTCAGCAATTCAATAACAACACAAAAATGATTGGGGCAGAATAGTAAAGTGCTTAAGAGTATGGCTCTAGCATGAAGCTGCATAGGTTTGTTTCCCAGCTTTTCTAGTTACTGGCTATATATGACTCTCAGTAAATTAAAGCCTTTCTGTGTTTTAACTTCTAATGAAATTAGGCAATTAATATTCTCTACCTTATAAGGCTGTTGCAAGGGTTAAATGATAGAATCTTATATAAAGCACTTAGAACAACGCCAGGCTCTTGGTAGGCACTCAAGAAATATTGGTTGCTATCCTTGCTGTTGTTATTATTACTACTGAGCACCTACCACCAGGCAGGCACTGTACTAGACATCATCACACCAAAGCTCTCTCACCAAGATAAAACAAAGGAAAAGATTGCTACACACCCCTGCACGTCACCCTCCACTCCTGATTCCAGTGCTTCTGTTAGACCTGGCCTGATGGGACCTCTGCCCCCGGCCCTACTCCTTGGAAGGTTTCACATAACATGAACATAAAAAAATACATTTATTAAAGGGTACACCATCACCTCTGTCCCTCAGGATTAAGTCAGCAGTGCAACTGAATTGTGAGCCCAGGTAACCTGACTCTGAAGCCAACAGCAAGCGTAACCACTCTGCTCTGCTAACCCTGTGAGTCAGGTATGTTACCACACTTAATGCTCACAATAATCCTAGGAAGTAGGAAATATTTTTATCTTCAATCTACAGGTAAGGAATCTGAGACTGAAAGACATTAAGTCATTTGCATGAAACACAACAGAAAGTAAGTGTTGGTATTAGAATCCAAACCTGGATTATTTGGTTCCAAGTCTCCTGTAGTTGTGCTTAAGCAGTTAAGACAGGGGTTTGTCAGGGTCTCTTGATATATCCTTGAGTATTAGAGATTAGATAGAGCTGTAGAGTATGGATGGTAGTTAGATTAGGTGGATGTATAACTGGCCAAATGACTGTGCCCAAAGGATATTGATTAATGGGCTGCAGCCCCTCCTTTGAGGAAGGTTTCTAATGCAAGGTCATAGAACTCTGGCTGCAGCACTGTACAAGCGTAGAGGCCTGTGCCATCCATGTCTCGTCTGGTCTCCATGTGGATCTCTAAGGAGTTGTAACTGGACAGTCAGGGCTGGGCTCAGAAGACGAACTCTTGTGTTGTATTTCTCAACACCTGATGAATGTCGAAGACCAGCTCGGTCTTCCAGAGGAGAGGGGGATGCCAAACTAGCCCACAATGCTTCAGGCTCTGCAACCAAGACCACAGTGAGAGCTACAAAGAGACCATGGAGATTCAAAGTCAGGAGGAACTTTCTTAAAGTCAGAACAGTTTGTTGATAGAATGGACTGTTGTAGATCCACATAAACCCAGGGGCAGGAGCTCTGTGGGGGTGGGGCTGCCTTTCCTACAACATCCCAAAATAATGTCTGACTGTCCTAGAAGGAAAAAAATGGTAAGAACTGGATATTCCATAGACCTGTCAAAAGTCCGCCAAAGCAAAAATGGAAACTATAAAGCAGTGTTTTCTATTTGTTCCACAGTAAAATAAAATTGTGAAAATTTCAGCAAAGTAGAAGGTGAAAACAAAGACTATGGGCATTATCTTCTAGGGAGCCCCACCCCATCTAAGGTAGATAGCCCCGCCCCATCTAAGGTAGATAACCCCGCCCCAATCTAAGGTAGATAGCCCCACCCCATCTAAGGTAGATAGCCCCACCCCATCTAAGGTAGATAGCCCCACCCCAGCCATTTTCTCTGCTGTGTCTGTGCTATGGGAGACAGTGAGTTTCCTGTCAGTGACACATCCAAGCAGAGGGTGAATGGCCATTTTGCAAGGATAAGATGCTATAGATATTTTCAAGCATTGATGGAAAACAAGATTCAATGAGTTTTGGGGTTTCTTTCAGTCCTGACATTCTAGGGTGGAGGTTTCCATGTCCTTTCACCCATTCTGTTAGAGAATCTTCCCAACCTAATTCTGATTCTGTCCAGTTCCAGTTTGTGGAACCAGGGCATTCTGCATGGCAGCACACAGTAGGTGCTCAGTAAATGGTGCATATATTTTAAGTGGGAACCTCCTTTCCCCTTGCTTCATGTTTCCAAGTAGAGGGACCACCATTCAAGTAACAGTTCTTCCCTCTTCTCCCACATGAGGAGTGCCTTATCTGATTGGCGAATTTAGGACAAGGCAGTGAGCATGCTCAGTTTCATCTCTCTCTTTCTCTGGGGGCCAGATGCTCATCAGCTCTAAGCAGTCCTGTCCCTGTAGGAGAGGCCTGTGCTTGGGAATTAAGTTCAGTACTGGGAAGTGTTAGCAAGCAATTTGGCCAGATCTAAGCCATGCTTATTGTTTTATCAGCAATAAACCTGGCATTTTAATTTCCATCTGGATGACTTCTTTGGGTTTTTCTCAATTAATTAGGAACCTGGGCAGGGAACATGGGTGTCATTTATTAGTGCCCTAAGTCCCAACAGAATTATCTTACTTGCAGACAGGCCCTCCGATTTGGTTTACCCACCTCATCAGCTTCATCTCACACTGCCCATTGCCCTCTTTTTATCCTTCAAGGACATCAGGATGCTTGTAATTTCTTTCATGCTCCTTGCTATTTCATACTTTTATGTCTTTGCTTGTGTTATTCCTTCTGACTGCATATCCATTCTCCCCCACCCTACTGCCCAATCTGCTAACACTTATCCACCTATCTGTTCTTAATGCCTCATCTTAGGGACACCTCATCCAGGAAATCTTCCATGATGGTCATCTTGCCACCACTCCAGGCTCAGTTTTGGGCTCCCTTATGAATAAAGCTCTGAAATGAATACATACGCCACATTGTCTTAAAATATCTACCTCTCACCACCAGATTGTGAGCCTACTGAGGTGGGGACTAAGTGTTCTTCATCTCTGAATCCCTCAGAATTCAGAACCTTTCACAGAGGACATGCACAGTACATTTGTATTAAATCAATGCACAAATTAGCCAATAGTGGGCAATACCCATTCCTGAGGCCAGGCTGAACTGGGAAGGGTACTTACACCAGCCAGAGGTCAGGAGCAAAATCAGTTATAGCCAAGGAGACAGGGCCAACCATTTAGTCCACAGGGCAAGGCAAGGCAAAGAGTGACAAAGAGAGCAGAGGGAGAAACAGACACAGGAGGAAGAGGAGGCCCAAAAGGACTACAGTGCAAGGAACGGGTCAGAGCAGGTAATACAGAAAATGACTGACTGTGAAGGGCAAATGAGTCTGGTGCTCACCTCTTTCGCGGTGCCAGGTGCATGGTTTAGTGAGGGAATGAGAATACCTAATGCTACTGGCAAGGATTTGGTGACAGTGGAGGGCAAGGGAAAATCATAGGAGTGAGCAGGAGATGTAGAGCCTGATCCCAGCTCTGCCACTGAATATGTGGATGAGCTTGGACAAATCACTTCCTTTTCCTGGGAGAGACTTTCCTCATCCATAAATCTGAACAGCACATCCTAGAACACCTCTAAGTTCCCTTCCAGGTCAAATGCATTGTGATTCTTCAGATGCTACTCCATAGTATGATCGCAGAGGATTCTTCTGTTACATATATAACATTTAGTCTCCATTTCATTCTTTATATTCAATCAACCCAAAGTACTTCTTCTATTTTGATCTCAGTTCTTCTGAAATCAAGGAGATTAGACTAAATTATTTTTGAAATCCCTTCCAGCTATAGAATTTTTACTGTGCTGGAATTTTCTCCATTCACTGAACATTCGTTCTTTGTTCCTCTCTGTTCTTAGCTCCATGGCACTCTCTGCTCTGAATGCATTTATAATCTAGATGAAACTATAAGACTAATATCTTAAAAGTGATTGAGAGAAAAATCCAAACCATTGTATAATTTTGTGTGAAATTTTATGCTACAGACTATAAGGAATTGTCAGAAATGAAGAGGATCAAGAGGGGTTGAAGATATCATTGAAGATTTCCTAGAGGACATAGAAGATAAAAGGAAGATAGAGATGGAGGGAGGGACGGGTGGATGGAGGGATGGACAGATAGAGGGATGGGTGGTTGGAGGGATGGGTGGGTGGGTGGCTGGAAGGATAGATGGAGGGAGGGATGGGTGGATGGAAGGATAGATGGAGGGAGGGATGGGTGGATGGAAGGATAGATGGAGGGAGGGATGGGTGGATGGAGAGATGGATGGATAGAGGGATGGATGGATAGAGGGATGGGTGGATGGAGGGAGGGGTGGATGGAGGGATGAATGGATGAAGGGATGGGCAGATGAAGGGATGGGTGGATTGAGTAGGATATCCTTAGTGAGAGGTATAGTCCAAGTAAAAGTGAAAACCTAAAGTTAATCATAAATTTGTATGGGGCTCATATGGAAACCTGCTCTGGTAGAGTAAGGAGAGGGGAAAGAGATGGAGGATAATGTTTGTTGTGCAAGATGCAGCTGAAATGTTTTGGTGTCTGCACTCCTGCAGGCCATGTCTCTAGGAATCACCCCCATACAGAGCTGAAGGGGTAGGCTAGCCAGGGCCATGTTTATACTACGTGACAGTCTCACATCCTGGTCACAGATCATTGGACCAGGGGTGGACACTGGACCTAAACTCAGTTGATCCAGTTCTTCTCCCAGAAATATAGCATTGGTCACCAGAAAACTGAACAGGACTTTATGTGGAAAGGCCGGGGTGTAGAAAGGTCTAGAGAAGGGGGAAGGTGTGAGAGGTGGAAAGGAGCTGAGGAAAGCTAAGGACACCAGTCTGTGGAGAGCAAAGAGGGGAGAATGTGCAAAGAGGAACAGATGGAGACCCCATAAGGCAGACTCTGTGGCTCCTGGGAGACAGAGCATGTACCTGGATTCCAGCAATCCAGCTCTTGGTTACTCCCCAAGGACTCTTTTATTTCCTGTTCCTTGATTTCAGTTGAATTAGTTTCAGTGGTTTCCTGTTCCTTGCAATAAAAAGAGCCTTGGCCAGGATGGTCTGTTCACAAACATTTTTCCAGCTTAATCCTCACAACAATTCCATGAGATAAGTATTATTTCTCTTTTTTTGTGTGTGTGGTACGCGGGCCCCTCACTGCTGCGGCCTCTACCGTCGCGGAACACAGGCTCCGGACGTACAGGCCCAGCGCCATGGCTCACAGGCCCAGCCGCTCCACGGCATGCGGGATCCTCCCAGACCTGGGCACAAACCCGTGTTCCCAGATCGGCAGGCGGACTCCCAACCACTGCGCCACCAGGGAAGCCCCTATTTCTCATTATTAATGTAGATACCAAAGCTTAGAGGAGCAACATGACCTGCTAAAGCTCTTAGCCAGTAAATGGTTGATCAGGGATTCAAACCCAGGCCTGTCTGGCTCCAGAGACTTCTACTTCACCACACACCCCCATAGGGGACCTTGTCAGTGTTGGCATCAACAGCTGATCGCAAGAACATTTTCTTTGTAACCTGCACAAGACGTCTCCACTCTGGGGATTACGCTTTGTTTATACATGGGCCAATTCGAGCTTTCAGTAATTCTGAGATTCTCCTGTGGAGGTTCGGGCCTAGAAGGTGTATTTAAAATGCACTAATTCAGAATTGCTGAAAAGCCAGGCATTGTTATTTGTGACTCATATTGGGTCAAATTCAAAGCAGTCTTGTCCTTAGAGAATTATTCAAAGTCTAGTGAAAAAAGAGGAGCTGATCAAAATTAGTGGAAATTTTCCAAACCAAGAAGATTAAAAGAATGTCTTTAATTTCAGCTAAGTAATTCATTCATCCTAAGCAATATTCATGGAGTGGTTGCCACACCTAATTCTTAGATTTTAATAACCCATTACAAATACACCTTCACGCATTCTACATTCTAGTCAGACTCAACTCTTACAGTCCTCTCAAATACCATATTACTCACCCTCTATGCCATAATGCGTGTGAAAATTCATTTCCCTCCACCTGTTCATCTGGAAAACTTGCATTCTTCCTTCAGAATCCAGGTAGAAAGGCACTTCCTCTATAAAGCCGCCCTTGGCCTTTCACTCTCTGCCCCACACAGGTCAGTAGCTCTTTCCTCTACGGCCCAATAAAGCCTGACGTTAACTCTCATCACTCTTTGCTGTTGAGGTGAGATGTTCTTCGCCTTCCCATGCCAGGTCACTCTTTTCTAATTCCCACCTTTTCCCATCCCCCACCTAATGGGAAAGTAATTGCTAACTTGATGCACCTGAGATATTGACTCCGCCACATTTCATTAATGAGTGAGGCTGCCATGGTCAAGAAAACTTTATCCTTCCTGAAGAGGGTCAGGACTTTTCTGGGCTTTCCCTGCCACCAACAGAGGGTCTGGGAGGTAACTTGGTCAACCTTCTCTTTCTTCCACTTCTTCTCTTCTGTACAGTTGGTAAAGTAAGAGAATATGCAGCCCTGGGTACGACAGAGACCAGGCAGCCCTGCCCTGCAAGCCCAGCCATCCTCCCATCCCTGTGCCAGCCTCTTCACCTGTACCCACGTAGGTCAGCCAGGTGGGGTGTGCTCTGTAGGCTATGTTATCTTTTCAGGGGCAAAGAAATAGGAAGTCCTAGTTGGGTTTCCCAGCTAAAGTTCAGCTATTGGGCTCTGTTTACCAGAAATGGCTAACTTGCATGAGTGACAGTGGGGTCATGGGGCACCTGCTCATCCATTAATAGAGTGGAACTTTATTTTTCATTTAGGTCTTTTTCCTTGTTATCTAAACTCTGGATTCTCACAGTCAAAATTCTGGGATGAGGAGACTCCTGGAACAGGATCTGGCACTAAAATCTCACCCAACCATGTCCACAGCACTCTTCTGAGGGAAATATTCTAACTTAGTGATTTGCAACCTGGGCTGCACGTGGGAAACACCTTCCCCACCTGAAATCCCTATGGTTCTAATGTGTGGCTACATTTGAGAACCTTTGCAAAGGAGAGCTTAATAATGTCTCCTACCCCATTCCACCTGAGGACGTGAGTTCTGTTATGAGGCAATAAAAAGAAGCTTCAGGAATCAGTAGATGTAAGTAGACCTCTGAGTGAACTTGAATTACTTCACTTCCTCGTGCTACACACCTCCCATCTGTGAAACAAGAGTTTTCACTGACAGCTCTGTTTTTGACATTTTGGGAGTCATGGACACCTTAGAAATTATATGAAAGCTCTGGACATCTCACCAGAAAAATGAACATTTGTACACACTCACAGATTTGCACCCAGCTTCTGGGGTGCTTGGATCCCCTGAGATGCTTGCCTAAAGGACAAATAAGGGCCTTTCCAGGTTTCAGGTCTGTAATCCCAAACTCTTCAATCTGGGGCCAGCAGACTTCACCCCCTTTTCACTGTTGTTCAAAATACTTGTGCTGTGTCTTTAAACACTAGCATTAGCAAGATGCTGATGCTAGAAGAAGCACCTGATAACAACTGAGGGAAACGCAGATCCATTTTTTGGTCAAATATTTATTGAGTCCTACCAGGCACAGGCTCTGAGTGCATATAGCAGTGAGAAAAATGAATCAAAAATCCCCATATTTATTGTATTTATAACCTGAAGGGAGATTTGTATCAGGACATATGCTTATTGAGTGGTATTCCCATTCTACTTAGAAATCTTTTTCTGCCTCTCTCTCTCTCACTGTTACTCTCTATACGTGTGTTTATCTCTGTCTCCCTCTATTTCTTTAATGGTTGAAAATGCACAGTTGGCTTTTTATAAGAAAATGTACTATTTCCCTTACAACTGGGCAAGAGACTCTACCCTTGGCCCACACTTTGGAGGGTCCTGTTCTGACCTTCCTCTGCCCATGCGCCTGCACACCGAGAGAGGAGTCCATGAGGCCAAGGACATACATCCACTCCAAAGCTGCATGCTATCCTCCTACACCATGCTCTTGGTATCCCTGACTCTGTATCCTCTGCCACAATGTCCCTGAGTCTGTCCCCAGGGCCTTGCAGGCTTCTTCAGATCTGTCCTCCCAAAGCTGAGCCACACTGATGGTTTATGTATCCCTGGACCTGAGGGGTGGCCATGGGGTAGCTGTTTGCTGGGAGTGTGGAAGGAGCTTGCCTGTGCAGGCTGGCATGTCCATGGGAATGCACGAGGTTCCTTGCAGAGAGTCAGAAATGGGAAGAGAGGCAGAGTGGGCTGGGGGCTGGGGACTGAGGGCTGCCTCTCCCTGGGCTGTTACTGACAGCTCTGAACTTGGAGGAAACTGAGAATTCTAAATTCTCACCCAGCCTTCCAGGGCAGTATAAAGGCATATTTCTCCAAGTAGGAAGATAGAGCATATTTTAGTGAACAGTCTCAGCCTGATCTATAACGTTTAAATATTTATATAAATGGTATTTGGGTATACTCTAGATGTATCCTCATTCCAGGCCCCTCAAATGTTAGGGGAGGGTCTGAGGAAACATATATAGTATAAATTAACCCTAAGCTGCTTTTCATCACCAGTCCCTTATAATAATAATGATGATGATAATAGCTAACCTTTTAAAAATAAAATTCTTATTGTAACATAACATACATACATAAAACTCTTATTGAAGTGTAAGATACATACATAAAAGTGCACAATCATCAACACGTCCATGTAATAAGCAACTAAATACATAGAACATTACCCAGCATCCATGCCCCCTTCCAATGACTACACCCTCCGTTCTTTCCAAAGGTAGCCAACATTCTCTATTTTGCCCATTTTTGAACTTTATATAAATGGCATCATATCATATGTATTCTTTTACATCTGGCTTTTCCCCCTCAGTATTATCTTTATGATGTTCACCCATGTTACTTCATGTAGACTAGTTCACTCAATTTCATTTCTCTCTAGAATCCCAGTGAATGAAAATACCACCTCTCATTTACTCATTCTATCACTGGTGGACATTTGGATTGTTTTTACTTAGAGCTACGAAGAGTAATGCTGCTGTGACTATTCTTCTTTGTGTCCTTTGGTGTCCATATAAACTCATGTCCGTTCCGTTGAGTATATGCTCCTAGGGGTGGGGTTGTTTATGGATGTCTTAGTTTATGGATACATTCAGCTTTAGTAGATACTGCAGGAAGTCTCCCCAAGAGGTTGTACTGATTTCCATCCCTATCAGCAATGTATGAGAGTTACAGTTACTCTGTATCCTCAACAACTACTTGATATAGTCAGGTGTTTTTTTTTTCATTTTAGGCATTTTGGTGGGTGTTTATGGGTGTCTTTTTGTGATTTTGATTGACATTTCCTTTGTGAATAATGTTAATGATTATTAATAAAGTGTTATAATAATGTTTTCATATACTTGTTAGACATTTGAATATCCTCCTCTTTTGTAAGCCATCAGTTTTAAAAATTGGGTTCTCTGTTTTTTTCTTTTTGTTTGTAGTTCTTTATGTATTCCAGATACAAGTCCATTGCTGATTATATCTAATATAGATATCTTCTCCTGCTCTTTGGCTTGCATTTCACTCTTAATGGTGTCTTTATATGAACAAAAATTCATTTTTCTCATATAGACCAATTTATTAATCTTTTCCTTAGGGCTCTGAGAAAGGCCCTAGCAATGTGTTTACTTGAAGATGTACTATGTTAAATGTGAAAAAGATATACTCACTACAGTCAGTTAAGATCAGCGTGTTTTTCCATTCCAGCTTGCTCTCATTATACTTCCCTTTATGTCAGGTAGCACTGAAGTGGCCATGAGCATTTGTGGGGATGTAGGGAAGGTAGCAATTGAATTTGGAATATACTTAGTGTTTAATGGGATATTTATGTAGTTTTCAGTCATATCTGTGAATAGTTGAGTCATTGCTGCTGTCCTACTGTAGGAATGACTTCTGAGAATATGCCTGTTGATTAATGAATATCATCAATTCAAAGTGTTCTTTAGAAGAGCCACTACAGAAGAAAAATTCATATGCTCTGTAATGTTAGAAATTTTATATGAAAGAAATTTGATAGATTTTCCCCAAATTGACAGCAATCCTAGGTATTTACATTTCATTGCTGATAACAAGCTTTAAAGATAAAATACATTTTTCTAAATAAGTAATAAAATTTTTAAAATAAATCATGCTAAAAAAAAGACCAAGTTATCTTTTTATTTTCTCTATAGAAAGTATTGCACAAATAATTATCATAAAAAGGAGTGACCAAAGATTTATTCAGCCAAAAAATGTAAGGAAAAATATTGTAGAGTTATGTCAGACAATTAAATAATCAAAGTAACTGAAAATTTTTCCGGGCTCTGTGATGCTTGTGGGATTTGTCAGCTTTTTACTATTTGTAACTTGTTGGGATTTCTTTTCTCATGCTAAATAAACCTTCACTTCCATGTCTTTTGGCTTTTGCTGGTAATTTTATATCATTTTTATTAATATTAGAAATTGTACCAGCTTTGGGCCTTACAAAAGCCTGATGTGCTCCTGGATGTTTTAGCTAATTTCCTCTGTAACTATTTCATGCTCATGATTTTTCCTCTTTATTCTGTGAATATAATGAATTATATTGATTACTCTCTACTGTTAAATCCACTGTGCATTCCTGGAGTAAATCTAACTTAGATGTAATGTATTAGCCTTTTAATATGTTGCTAAATTTGATTTGCTAATATTTAGCTTAGGATTTTTTTAAAAGATTTAATTTTATTTTTAATTTTGGCTGTGTTGGGTTTTCATTGCTGTGCTCAGGCTTTCTCTAGTTGCGGCGAGCGGGGGCTACTCTTCCTTGCAGTGCGTGGGCTTCTCCTTGTGGTGGCTTCTTTTGTTGTGGAGCATGGGCTCTAGGCACGCCGGCTTCAGTAGTTGCGGCACGTGGGCTCTAGAGCGCAGGCTCAGTAGTTGTGGTGCATGGGCTTAGTCACTCCACGGCATGTGGGATCTTCCTGGACCAGGGATTGAACCCGTGTCCCCTGCATTGGCAGGTGGATTCTTTGTGTGTGTGTGTGTGTGTGGTACGCAGGCCTCTCACTGTTGTGGCCTCTCCAGTTGCGGAGCGCAGGCTCCGGATGCGCAGGCTCAGGGGCCATGGCTCACGGGCCCAGCCGCTCCGCGGCATGTGGGATCCTCCCGGACCGGGGCACAAACCCGTGTCCCCTGCATCGGCAGGCGGACTCTCAACCACTGCGCCACCAGGGAAGCCCCGCGGCAGGTGGATTCTTATCCACTGCGCCACTGGGGATGTTCCAGCTTAGGATTTTTTTAGATCTACAATTATTAGATAAATTCATTGGTGATTTTTCTTTTTTGTAACAAAGAAGCTGAGAGGTGTTCCTGCTTTGTCTATTCTCTTGTTGATGCAAATAGTCAACAATCTATAATAAGAATAGAAGAGCGTTTTATTCAAGTCAAACTGAGGACTATAGTCCTGGAGACACAGACTGAAGAAGCACCTGAATTGTGTTCCACCAGACTACAAAATGGGGGAGGCTTATATAGGCAAAAATCTCAAAGCTACATAAGTTGTTTGTCAAGAATTAGGATTGGAGCTGGCAAGAAGTAAGCGTGCTTGTTAACCAAGGATTGGTTGGGGTCCTAAATGGTTGCATACTTACAAGGGGAGACCTTAAGACCATAAAGGTGCAGCTGGCAGCTGCTAGCAGACATTGTTTAGAAAACGGCTGGTGGTATCCTTGAATTTGATACAGTTCAGAAAATTCAAGTTCTCAGTGATTCAGGAACGTGTCTGAAACCACATCTACAATGGCCACCTGCTTCCATTTTGAATGCCTGAACCACAATTACTCCATTTTGATTTTTAAATGCATTCTTTTCTTTAATGGTTAAAGCAGATGCACAATGCATAAAGTTCAAGCCAAATCAGGTATAAGCAAGAATGACTTCCCTATACCTCAATATGTGAAAATTTCTTCCACCAGTCTCAACATTAAACTGTCTGGGCCTGAAGGTTAAAGTGTAGGAAAATTATAAATTATTAATTATATTTCTTTTATAGGTATAATACTGTTCATATCTTTCATTTCCTCATATGTCAATTTTATTAAGCTTTGTTTTCCTAGGGATTTGTTCATTTCCTTTAAAACTCCAAGTTTTTAAATAGTCTTGAGTTGTTTAGTATGTTCTTAATACTCACAGAATCTGTAGTAACATCTCCTTTTCTATTCCTGAAATCTGTACCTATTTTCTTCTTCTTTCTTCACATGATTTATTGATTTCATCAGTCTTCTCAAATAACTTTTGGTTTTCTTGATTTCCTTTATTGTACATTTCTTTCCTTTTTTTTAAACGATTTTTTTTGATGTGGACCATTTTTAAAGTCTTTATTGAATTTGTTACAATATTGCTTCTGTTCTAAGTTTTGGTTTCTTGGCCACGAGGCATGTGGGATCCTAGCTCCCCGACCAGGGTTTGAACCCGCACCCCCTGCATTGGAAGGCGAAGTCTTAACCACTGGACCGCCAGGGAAGTCCCTGTACATTTATTTTCAGTTTTATTAATTTATGCTCTTATACTTATTACTTCTTTCCTTCTACTTTCTATGGGTTTAACTTGCTGGATATTTTTAAATTTCTCAAAATGGATACATACATAATTGAATTTCAACTTTTCATCTTTTCCAATATATGCACTTAAGGTTACATATTTCCTGTTAAGCACGTCTTTAGTTGTAGCCCACAAGTTTTGATATGTCATATTTTCATAACCATCCAATTCTAAATATTTTCTGATTTCCAGTGTGATTTTTACCTTTGATTTATGGACGACTTAGAAGTGTGTTGCTTAATTTCCAAATATTTGGCCATATTCTAGTTGCCCATTGTTATTTATTTTGAGCTCAATTCCATTGTGGCTAGACAATATATTTTTTAAAAAATTTCAATCCTTTAAAACTTGTTGAGAACTGCTTTAAGGCTCAGCACATGGCCAATTTTGGTAAATGATGAAAGAAATTAAAGATGATACAAACAGATGGAGAGATATACCATGTTCTTGGATTGGAAGAATCAACATTGTGAAAATGACTCTACTTCCCAAAGCAATCTATAGATTCAATGCAATCCCTATCAAACTACCACTGGCATTTTTCACAGAACTAGAACAAAAAATTTCACAATTTGTATGGAAACACAAAAGACCCCGAATAGCCAAAGCAATCTTGAGAACAAAAAATGGAGCTGGAGGAATCAGGCTGCCTGACTTCAGACTATACTACAAAGCTACAGTAATCAAGACAGTATGGTACTGGCACAAAAACAGAAAGATAGATCAATGGAATAGGATAGAAAGCCCAGAGATAAACCCATGCACATATGGTCACCTTATCTTTGATAAAGGTGGCAGGAATATACAGTGGAGAAAGGACAGCCTCTTCAATAAGTGGTGCTGGGAAAATTGGACAGGTACATGTAAAAGTATGAGATTAGATCACTCCCTAACACCATACACAAAAATAAGCTCAAAATGGATTAAAGACCTAAATGTAAGGCCAGAAACTATCAAACTCTTAGAGGAAAACATAGGCAGAACACTCTATGACATAAATCACAGCAAGATCCTTCTTGACCCATCTCCTAGAGTAATGGAGATAAAAACAAAAATAAACAAATGGGACCTAATGAAACTTCAAAGCTTTTGCACAGCAAAGGAAACCATAAACAAGACCAAAAGACAGCCCTCAGAATGGGAGAAAATATTTGCAAATGAATCAACTGACAAAGGATTAATCTCTAAAATTTACAGGCAGCTCATGCAGCTCAATAACAAAAAAATAAACAACCCAATCCAAAAATGGGCAGAAGACCTAAATAGACATTTCTCCAAAGAAGATATACAGACTGCCAACAAACACATGAAAGAATGCTCAACATCATTAATCATTAGAGAAATGCAAATCAAAACTACAATGAGATATCATCTCACACCAGTCAGAATGGCCATCATCAAAAAATCTAGAAACAATAAATGCTGGAGAGGGTGTGGAGAAAAGGGAACACTCTTGCACTGCTGGTGGGAATGTGAATTGGTTCAGCCACTATGGAGAACAGTATGGAGGTTCCTTAAAAAACTACAAATAGAACTACCATATGACCCAGCAATCCCACTACTAGGTATATACCCTGAGGAAACCAGAATTCAGAAAGAGTCATGTACCAAAATGTTCATTGCAGCTCTATTTACAATAGCCCGGAGATGGAAACAACCTAAGTGCCCGTCGTCGGATGAATGGATAAAGAAGATGTGGCACATATATACAATGGAATATTACTCAGCCATAAAAAGAAACGAAATTGAGCTATTTGTAATGAGGTGGATAGATCTAGAGTCTGTCATACGGAGTGAAGTAAGTCAGAAAGAGAAGGACAAATACCGTATGCTAACACATATATATGGAATTTAAGAAAAAAAAATGTTATGAAGAACCTAGGGGTAAAACAGGAATAAAGACAGAGACCTACTGGAGAACAGACTTGAGGATATGGGGAGGGGGAAGGGTGAGGTGTGTTAGGGCGAGAGAGAGACATGGACATATATATACTAACAAACGTAAGGTAGATAGCCAGTGGGAAGCAGCCGCATGGCACAGGGAAACCGGCTCGGTTCTTTGTGGCTGTCTGGAGGGGTGGGATAGGGAGGGTGGGAGGGAGGGAGACAAAGAGGGAAGAGATATGGGAACATATATATATGTATAACTGACTCACTCTGTTATAAAGCAGAAACTAACACACCATTGTAAAGCAATTATACCCCAATAAAGATGTTAAAAAAAAAAAAAAAAAGATGTTAAAAAAAAAAAATTTCAATCCTTTAAAACTTGTTGAGAACTGCTTTAAGGCTCAGCACATGGCCAATTTTGGTAAATGTCCATGCGTACTTGGAAAGAGTTTGTATTCTGCAGCTTTTAGGTGTAGAGTTCTAGATATTTCAACTAAGCCAAACTTTATAATCATGTCAACTTTTTGTCTGCTTGTTCTGTCAGTTACTGAGAAATGAATGCTAAAATCTCCAAGTATGCTTATAGATTTGTCTACTTCTTTTAGTTATGTCTTTATTGCTTCATATTTTTTGAGGTGTTGTTAATGGGTTCATACAAACAGAATATTTACATTTTCCTGTGGGTGGACTGTTTTATCATTTTGAAGTTCTCCTCTTATCTCTAGTAATTCTTCTTGCCTTAAAGTCTACTTACTTAGTCTGCTACTAGTATAACTATGTCAGCTCTCTTTTGGTTGGCATTACATGATATACCTTTTTTTCCTGACATTTTGCTTTCAGTTCTCTGCATCTTAGTGTTTAAAGTGTGTGTTATAAGAAGAACATGGCTTTATTTTCTTTTTTAGTTTGACAACCTTTGGCTTTTAATCAGAGTAGTATGTCTTTTGTATTTCATGGAATTACCTGCACATTTGGGTTAATTTTTAAATTTGACTATTAGTTTGTTTTCACTGTTTCACCTGTTTTGTGTTCCTTTTTCAGTTTTTTCCCTTCTGGATAAATTATGTATTTTAATTATTCCATCTATCCATTAGCATAGTTTTACACATTTATTCTTTATTCTGTCACTGCTTGTCCTGAAGACAATTATACAGAAAGACTTACCAAAGTCCAGTATAAATTAGTAATTTTACTCCTTCCTGAAAATTCAAGGAACTTGAACACTTTAATTCCATTCACCACCCTCCCACCTTTAATGCTATTCTATTGTTGTCATATACTTTAATTCTATAATTATTTTCAAACATATAAGATATTGTTTTAAATGTTCAACATTCATTTAGATATATATTCATATTTTGCTTTCCATTAATCTTCATTCTTTCCTATTTTCCCATGTTTCCCTGTGATATCATTTACTTTCTGCCTAAAGAACACCCTTTAGTATTTCTTTAGTGAGGGTCTGCTGGTGACAAATTCTCTCATTTTTGTTTGTCTATAAATGCCTTAATTTCACTTTTATTTTAAAAGTTATTATCAGTGGGTTCAGAAGTCTAGATGCCAACTATTATCTTTCATCACTTTGAAGATGTCATTCACTTGTCTTCTTCCACTGTGGAGCTTCCATTGTTCTTGTGAGAAGTCATCTATCAAATTATTGTTGCTTCTTTAAAGGTAATATGCCTTTTTCCTCTGGTTGCTTTTAAGATGTTTATCCTTGATTCTGAGTAGTTTTACTATGATGTGCCTATGTGTGGTTTCCTTTCTACTTATCCTCCTTGGAGTTCATAAAAGTTCTTGAATCTGTGGTGCAATGCATTCGATCAGTTTTGGAAAAATTTCATCCACTATCCCTTTTTCATACATTGCTTTCCCCCATTCTACTCCTCTTGTTCTTCTGTGACTCTAACCACTTATTTGTTCAACTTTTCACTCTGTCCCATGTTTCTTAGGTTCATTTCTGTATTTCTCATTCTTTCATCTCTCCAGATGTTTTCTTCTGTCAAATTCTTCAGTTCACTAACCTTTCCTCAGCTCTATCTAACCTGCTAGTAACTCCATATATTGAGTTGTTTTTTTTTTTAATTTTGGCTACTGTATTTTTCAGTTCTAGTATTTTAATTTGGCCATTTTTAATAGTTTCTTAATCGATGCTGAAAATTACCACTTCATCATCTAATTTCTTGACTACATTAATGACAGATATTTTAGTGTCTGTGTTAACTCCAATATTTTTTATTTCCTGTTGGTTTCTTTATATTGTCTTAGTTTCTTTCCCTCATAGTTTTTGGACATTTTGTCTTGCCTCCAGGTGAGTCTGGTAATTTTAGATTGGATATGAGATATATAAGGCTCTGGATGGTGTTACCTTCCTCTGGAGAGGATTATTTTTGCTTCTGGCACGATGGGCCCACCTTAATTAAATCAGTGAACAGATTCAGAACCAGACTTCAGTCTTTATGAGGGTTGATGTATTTATAGTTCATCCATATCTCTGGATTATAACCCTTGAGAGTTCTAACTGAAAGAGTAGGGTAAACACCACGGTTCCTCGCCTTGGTAGGCCCTAAATTTCATTGGTGTCTCCTCCACCCCCATAAAACTGCCAGAAGTGATGCTCAGCTTTTCACCTGTCAGTCTTTTCTCTGCAGCCTCTCAGTATCTTAGGTAATGCTTGTCAACTAGCAAATGCCCTGGAGGAAAAGCAGCACAGAATTTCAGGCTCATTGTTCTCCGTTTCCGTTCTTTCTGAGGTCTTAGGCTCTTAAAGGCCTCTCAGCCTTGATAGTTTTCCAATATCTTTGGAATGATTTTTGACATTTTCATTCAGCTTTTCTCATTGTATTTGGTGAAACAAGATAGCTATTATGGAAATCCTCTATACCTAACATTTATTAAGAGCTTAACATGTGCCAGGCACTGCTCCATGTACTTCATGGGTATCTACTCATTTAAACCTCAACACAATTCTAAAATATAATTCTTATTTCTTAAATTCTTATTTTCCCTCACTTTACAGAGAAGAGAACTGATGCATAGAGAGAGAAATAGCTTGTTCAAAGCCATACAGAGTAAGTGATAGATCCAGAATTTGAAGCCAGGCAACTTGAGTTAGAAACCTACACTTAGCCATAGAACTATAAACCTCTTAATTCTCAGTTCTTCTTTCTGTATTTGGAATCCATGAGGTGTACCTAATGCCTTACATGTGAGCCACGTTTTACTTGAGTTAATCTGAGTGGGTTTCTGGCACTTGCAATCAAATGATTTCTGACCAACCTCTTTGGACAAGCCACTTCTCCCACCAAAATGCTTCATTAGAATAAAATGTATTAAGATCCTTTCCCCAAATAGATATAATTTTTCTTCCCAGAGCTTCTCATTTGTTAACATCCTCGTGATCTCATTTACTCTCCTTGTTTTTAAAAAGAAACTCACTGGACAATTCCCTCACACCCATGTTTCCAGCAAACCTATCTATGAGAAGTAAAGGACATATTCAAGCTAGAAGTAGGCAGCCTCAGTGAAGGAGGAAAGTCCTCCAGCAAGGTCAGAATTCCATCAGGCTTGTGTGCCAAGGCCGACAGCCCAACTCGAGCAGGAGAGGTAATTGAGCCAGCTGCTGGGAGGCAGAAGCCACACACCCCAACCCGTTAATCTGCCTCCCTTAGCCACGAAAGGAGCCCAGGGCTTCCATTTTAGCAGCATGAGGAAGCATACCATTCCCACACATCATTCCATTAAAAAATCCCCTCCTGGAGCCCTTATCTAAGGAAAAAAAAAAAATACTCAGGGGAACATTCTCTGCAGCTTCACAAAGCTCTTTATTTAGCAAATCTTGCCCCATAAAATCCACCCAGCTGTTTATTTTTTCCACTGTCAGCCAAACATGACATTCAGTGGTGGTTTTTTGGTTCATTCTAGCCTACACCGAGGCCTAGAATTTGGGAGTAGCCCAGAGAAAGGTGTTTGCCTTGAGGGGCATTAGAGGTAAGAAGGCTCTTAGGCAGAATGACCCTTCGATCAGGGTGAAACAATCCCTCTTTGTCAAGACAGAATGTGGAAGAAGGTGGCAGATATTCATCTTGTCCAATCGATCTGCTGTTCCCCAGTATTCAGAGAGAAACTCTGAGTTTCTGGTGAGAAAGTAAATGAGAGGCCACTAGGAAATTAGCAAGAGCACCAAAAAGGATTTATCATACTTGTCTCAGAAGATTCCAACAGAAACCCTTTCCCAACTCCTGTACTAGGATAATGATGATGATGATGATGATAGTTCATTTGATTGGCTATTATGTGTCAGACAATTTATATGCATTATCCCTAAGCAACCTGAAAGGCAGGTATATTTTTATCCCAAATTTACAGATAAGAAAATAAAGTTAGAAAGGTCAGTTAGTCTGTAAATGGCGAAGCTGGGATTTAAATTAAAGCCCATGCTCTTTTCAAAACACTACCCTATCTTCTGACTTCTCTTCCTTGTCATACCAAATAATATGAATATTTTTAAATGAGAGTGACTCTACACTACAACAGAATAACTATTCTCCCACCAAGGAACAAAAATAAATACTGTCCAACTATTAAAGATTATTTAATAAGATATTTAGGAGGAAGCTTCTTAGTTCCTGGAATTGATAACTAAGATGGAATGAAGGTTCCACATACCCAACCTTCTAAATAGAGCCACAAATAATTGGGCCAGTTAACCACCCAGGACTTCATAAGAGCCACAGAAGGACTGGTTCTATACCGGAGGGGAGGAGTTGTAGGAGATTTGGGTAGTTAGTCACAGGCCTAGTGGGTCCTACTGATTTGGGATCAGAGAATTTTTCTTCTACAGTGGATGGGAGGAGTGCTTGCTCATTTCCTAGCACAGCAGCTAACAAATTTTTTAGACTTAAGAATCCTTTATACTCTTAAAAATGACTGATGACCCTAAGGAGCTTTTGTTTACATGAATTCTATGAATATTCACAGTATTAGAAATTAAAACTAGAAAATTTTTAATTATACATTTATTCATTAAAAAATAGTAAATCTATTACATGTTAACATAAATAACATTTTAGTGAAAAATAATTTTATTTTCCAAAAATAAAAAATTAATGACTGCAATCCCACTCTTGGGCATAAATCCAGAGAAAACGATAATTCAAAAAGATATGTGCACCCCAGTGTTCATTGCAGCACTATTTACAATAGCCAAGACATGGAAGCAATCTAAATGTCCATCAACAGAGGAATGGATAAAGAAGATGTGGTGTATATATATATATATATATA
>NW_006781393.1:0-228 GCF_000442215.2 Lipotes vexillifer | reverse complement strand
CCCCTCCTCCTCCTCCTCCTCCTTCACCTTTCTCTCCCTCTCTCTCCCTCCCTCTCTCTCTCTTTCTTTTTTCTCTCTCTCTCTCTCTCTCTCTCTCTCTCTCTCTCCCTCTCTTTCTCTCTGTCTCTCTCCCCCACCCTCTCCCTCTCTCTCCGTCTCTCTCTTTCTCTCTTTCTCTTTCTTTCTCTCTCTCTTTCTTTCTCTGTCTCTCTGTCCCTCTCCCCCACC
>NW_006781392.1:0-222 GCF_000442215.2 Lipotes vexillifer | reverse complement strand
GTCCTGCAGTCTCCTGGATCTGCCAAGTCAGAACTAACCACTTGCTCCTCCGTGCTCCTGCAATGGCAATGATGTTAGAAGGGCGAGTGATTTTACAGCTCTCCCACCACCTGTGGGAAATATGTCCTATTTGCCCTTCCACATCCTTTCTCCACCCAGCTCTATATGGATGGCTTGCATGGCCTATCTTAGTAAGTGTCCTTGCTCTGGCTTCTGTTTGGC
>NW_006781391.1:0-252 GCF_000442215.2 Lipotes vexillifer | reverse complement strand
AAAAAAAAGAGAAAGATAATCAATAATGTTGTATAGGGAATATATTCTTGTCAAAAATGGATCACAATTATCTCACAGAGATTAGATAATTAATTTCTATAAAGTAGAAATAGTACAAACAATCCTCTCTAACCCCAATGCTATAAAATTTAGTAACAAAAGTTGAAAACAGAAAGGCCTTTCCACCTGAAAAACATTTTTAAAGCTTCTCTTAAGAACTGTTGAATATAAGAGGAGATGCAAACTGGAGTT
>NW_006781390.1:0-759 GCF_000442215.2 Lipotes vexillifer | reverse complement strand
TCTATTCCTATGCGTTGAATATGGGGTGTTGAGTCCGTTTCGTGGAGAAGGAGTAGATCTTGTCTATTACATATTTGGCTTCTACAACGGCATCTGTGCTGATTTCAATCTCTGGTTTTATGCAGCACCCCCACTCAGCTTTCCCCTTACCCAAGTATAAGTTTGTTTTCTAAATGAGAGACTCTCTTCTGTTTTGTAATTCCTTCCATGTGTAGAAAAGTTTACAAACCGTGTATTAGTGATACCGTATGATATTTCTTTTTCTGTGTGATTTATTTCACTTTGAATCACCGTACCTAAATCCAATCACTAAGATGCTACGGGCCAGATGACCTTGATTTCATTGCTGACTGATATTCCATGGCACGTAAGTGCCGCAACTTGACGATCCATTTTTTCCTTTCGTGGGTATTTAACTTGTACAGTGGACGAGGTTCCTGTAAAGAGGGCAGCCCCAAACTTTGGGGTGACTCTGTCTTTTTGATTTCTGTTTCCCTAAGCCTAGTGCCCGAGGCTATGTACCTTGTTTTTTCGATGTTTCAGGAAATACCATACGTTTCTCCAGGGTGGCTGGTGGCAGGTTTCATCCCGCCCATCAGCATAACAACGCTCCCTGTTCTCCCTGGCCTGTCCTGCCTTTTTGGATTTTACACTTTTTTCAGATGGCCTTTTTGACGGGGGGGATGTGAGAGTTCGTTGTAGCGGAGATTTCCGTTGCAAGCTTGCTTGGTTGGCCAAAAAGGGCGTATGCGTTTTTTC
>NW_006781388.1:240329-316932 GCF_000442215.2 Lipotes vexillifer | reverse complement strand
AGAATTAGTAGAAGTAGGAGGAAATAGGAAAGAAAGAAAGAAAGAAAGAAAGAAAGGAGGGAAAGAAGGAAGGAGGGAAGGAAGAAAGAAAGAAAGAAGGAAAGAAAGGAAGAAGGCGAGAAGGAAAGAAAGGAGGGAGGGAGGGAGGAGGGAAGGAAGGAAGGAATGAGGGAAGGAAGGAAAAAGTACAGAAAGAAAGAAGATACAGTAAAATAAAATAAAGTATAATAAAGTTATTGAATTAAAAAAATAATTATTTAGAGAAAAAAAAAAAAGGGACGGATAGAACCTTAGGACAAATGGTGGAAGCAAAGTTATAGAGACAAAATCTTACATAGAAGCATACACATATACCCTCACAAAAAGAGGTAAAGTGGAAAAAATCATAAAACTTGCTCTCCAAGTCCACCTCCTCAATTTGGCATGATTCGTTGTCTCAAAACGGGAAGGAAGGAAGGAAAGATAGAAGGTAAAGTATAATAGAGTTCTTTAAATTAATTATTAAGAAAAAAATTTTAAAAAACAATGGTCGGATAGAACGCTGGGACAAATGGTGGAAGCAAACCTATACAGACAAGATCTCACAAAGAAGCATACACATACACATTCACAAAAAGAGGAAAAGGGGAAAAAAATCATAGATCTTGCTCTAGAAGTCCGCCTCCTCAATTTGGGATGATTCGCTGTCTATTCATGTATTCCACAGAGGCAGGGTACATCAAATTGATTGTGTAGCTTTAATCCGCTGTTTCTGAGGCTGCTGGGAGAGATTTCCCTTTTTCTTCTTTGTTCTCACAGCTCACAGGGGCTCAGCTTTCGACTTGGCCCTGCCTCTGCGTGTAGGTCGCTGGAAGGCGTCTGTTTTTTGCTCAGACAGGACGGGGTTAAAGGAGCCGCTGACTCGGGGGCTCTGGCGCTCTCAGGCCGGGGGCAGGGAGGGGCACGGAGTGCGGGGCGGGCCTGCGGCGGCAGAAGTCGGCGTGACGTTGCAGCAGCCTGAGGCCCGCCGTGTGTTCTCCCTGAGAAATTGTCCCCGGATCCGGGGAACCTGGCAGTGGCGTGCTGCACAGGCTCCCCGGAAGAGGGGTGGGGACAGTGACCTGTGCTCGCACACAGGCCCCTTGGTGGCGGCAGCAGCAGCCTTAGCGTCTCCCGCCCGTCTCTGGAGTCCGCGCTTTTAGCCGCAGCTCGCGCCCGTCTCTGAGGTCCGTGCTTTTAGCCGCGGCTCGCGCCCGTTTCTGGAGTTCCTTTAGGCAGCGCTCTTAAAACCCCTCTCCTCGCGCACCAGGAAACACAGAGGCAAGAAAAAGTCTCTTGCCTCCTCAGCAGGTGCAGCCTTTTCCCCGGACTCCCTCCCGGCTAGCCGTGGCGCACTAACCCCTTCGGGCTATGTTCAAGTCGCCAACCCCAGTCCTCTCCCTGAGCTCCGACCGAAACCGAAACGGAGCCTCAGCTTTCAGCCCCGCCCGCCTCGGCGGGCGAGCACACAAGCTTCTCGGGCTGGTGAGTGCTGGTCAGCTCTTTCTTTTTCCTTCCCTCCTTCCTTCCTCCCTCCCTCCCTCTCTCCCTCCCTCCTTTCTTTCTTTCTTTCTATCTACTTCTACTAATTCTTTCTTTCTACTTTTTCTCCCTTTTATTCTGAGCCGTGTGTATGAAACGCTCTTGGTGCTGCAGCCAGGAGTCAGTGCTGTGCCTCTGAGGTGGGAGAGCCAACTTCAGGACACTGGTCCACAAGAGACCTCACAGCTCCACATAATATCAAATGGTGAAAATCTCCCAGAGATCTCCATCCCAACACCAGGACCCAGCTTCACTCAACGACCAGCAAGCTACAGTGCTGGACAACCTATGCCAAACAACTAGCTAGACAGGAACACAACCCCACCCATTAGCACAGAGGCTGCCTAAAATCATAATAAGTCCATAGACACCCCAAAACACACCACCAGACATGGACCTGCCCACCAGAAAGACAAGATCCAGCCTCATCCACAAGAACACAAGCACTAGTCCCCTCCAACAGGAAGCTACACAACCCATTGAACCAACCTTGACCACTGGGGACAGACACCAAACACAGCAGGAACTATGAACCTGCAGCCTGCAAAAAGGAGACCCCAAACACAGTAAGATAAGCAAAATGAGAAGACAGAAAAACACACAGCAGATGAAGGAGCAAGGTAAAAACCCACCAGATCTAACAAATGAAGAGGAAATAGGCAGTCTACCTGAAAAGGAATTCAGAATAATGAAAGTAAAGATGATCCAAAATCTTGGAAATAGAATGGACAAAATGCAAGAATCATTTAACAAGGACCTAGAAGAACTAAAGATGAAACAAACAGCGATGAACAACACAATAAGTGAAATTAAAAATACTCTAGATGGGATCAATAGCAGAATAAATGAGGCAGAAGAACGGATAAGTGACCTGGAAGATAAAATAGTGGAAATAACTACTGCAGAGCAGAATAAAGAAAACAGAATGAAAAGAACTGAGGACAGTCTCAGAGACCTCTCGGGCAACATTATATGCACCAACATTAGAATTATAGGTGTTCCAGAAGAAGAAGAGAAAAAGAAAGGGACTGAGAAAATATTTGAAGAGATTATAGTTGAAAACTTCCCTAATATGGGAAAGGAAATCGTTAATCAAGTCCAGGAAGCACAGAGAGTCCCATACAGGATAAATTCAAGGAGAAATACGCCAAGACACATATTAATCAAACTGTCAAAAACTAAATACAAAGAAAGCATATTAAAAGCAGCAAGGGAAAAACAACAAATAACACACAAGGGAATCCCCATAAGGTTAACAGCTGATCTCTCAGCAGAAACTCTACAAGCCAGAAGGGAGTGGCAGGACATACTGAAAGTGATGAAGGAGAAAAACCTGCAACCAAGATTACTCTACCCAGCAAGGATCTCATTCAGATTTGATGGAGAAATTAAAACCTTTACAGACAAGCAAAAGCTGAGAGAGTTCAGCACCACCAAACCAGCTTTACAACAAATGCTAAAGGAACTTCTCTAGGCAAGAAGCACAAGAGAAGGAAAAGACCTACAATAACGAACCCAAAACAATTAAGAAAATGGGAATAGGAACATACATATCGATAATTACCTTAAATGTAAATGGACTAAATGCTCCCACCAAAAGACACAGATTGGCTGAATGGATACAAAAACAAGACCCATATATTTGCTGTCTATAAGAGACCCACTTCAGATCTAGAGACACATACAGACTGAAAGTAAGGGGATGGAAAAAGATATTTCATGCAAATGAAAACGAAAAGAAAGTGGAGTAGTAATTCTCATATCAGACAAAATACACTTTAAAATAAAGACTATTACAATAGATAAAGAAGGACACTACATAATGATCAAGGGATCGATCCAAGAAGAAGATATAACAGTTGTAAATATTTATGCACCCAACAGTGGAGCACCTCAATACATAAGGCAAATACTAACAGCCATAAAAGGGGAAATCGACATTAACACATTCATAGTAGGGGACTTTAACACCCCACTTTCACCAGTGGACAGATCATCCAAAATGAAAATAAATAAGGAAACACAAGCTTTAAATGATACATTAAACAACATGGACTTAATTGATATTTATAGGACATTCCATCCAAAAACAATAGAATACACACTTTTCTCAAGTGCTCATGGAACATTCTCCAGGACAGATCATATCTTGGGTCACAAGTCAAGCCTTGGTAAATTTAGGAAAATTGAAATTGTTTCAAGTGTCTTTTCTGACCATAACGCTATTAGACTAGATATCAATTACAGGAAAAGATCTGTAAAAAATACAAACACATGGAGGCTAAACGATACACTACTTAATAATGAAGTGATCAGTGAAGAAATCAAAGAGGAAATCAAAAAATACCTAGAAGCAAATGGCAATGGAGGCACGACGACCCAAAATCTATGGGATGCAGCAAAAGCAGTTCTAAGAGGGAAGTTTATAGTGATACAATACTACCTTAAGAAACAGGAAACATCTCGAATAAACAACCTAAACTTGCACCTAAAACAATTAGAGAAAGAAGAACCAAAACACCCCAAAGTTAGCAGAAGAAAAGAAATAATAAAAATCAGATCAGAAATAAATGAAAAAGAAATGAAGGAAACGATAGCAAAGATCAATAAAACTAAAAGTTGGTTCTTTGAGAAGGTAAACAAAATTGATAAACCATTAGCCAGACTCATCAAGAAAAAAAGGGAGAAGACTCAAATCAATAGAATTAGAAAAGAAAAATGAGAAGTAACAACTGGCACTGCAGAAATACAAAAGATCATGAGAGATGACTACAAGCAACTTTATGCCAATAAAGTGGACAACCTGGAAGAAATGGACAAATTCTTAGAAATGCACAACCTGCCAAGACTGAATCAGGAACATAGAAAATATGAACAGACCAACCACAAGCACTGAAATTGAAACTGTGATTAAAAATCTTCCAACTTACAAAAGCACAGGACCAGATGACTTCACAGGTGAATTCTATCAAACATTTATAGAAGAGCTAATACCTATCCTTCTCAAACTCTTCCAAAATATAGCAGAGGGAGGAACACTCTCAAACTCATTCTACAAGGTCACCATCACCTTGATACCAAAACCAGACAAGGATATCACAAAGAAAGAAAACTACAGGCCAATATCACTGATGAACATAGATGCACAAATCCTCCACAAACTACTAGCAAACAGAATCCAACAGCACATTAAAAGGATCATACACCATGATCAAGTGGGGTTTATTCCAGGAATGCAAGGATTCTTCAATATACACAAAACAATCAATGTGATAAACCATATTAACAAATTGAAGGAGAAAAACCATATGATCATCTCAGTAGATGCAGAGAAAGCTTTTGACAAAATTCAACACCCATTTATGATAAAAACCCTGCAGAAAGTAGGTATAGAGGGAACTTTCCTCAATATAATAAAGGCCATATATGACAAACCCACACCCAACATCGTCCTCAATGGTGAAAAGCTGAAAGCATTTCCACTAAGATCAGGAACAAGACAAGGTTGCCCACTCTCACCACTCTTATTCAACATAGTTTTGCAAGTTTTAGCCACAACAATCAGAGAAGAAAATGAAATAAAAGGAATCCTAATTGGAAAAGCAGAAGTAAAGCTGTCACTATTTGCAGATGACATGATACTATACACAGAGAATCCTAAAGATGCTACCACAAAACTATTAGAGCTAATCAATGAATTTGGTAAAGTAGCAGGATACAAAATTAATGCACAGAAATCTCTGGCATTCCTATACACTAATGATGAAAAATCTGAAAGTGAAATCAAGAAAACACTCCCATTTACCATTGCAACAAAAAGAATAAAATATCTAGGAATAAACCTACCTAAGGAGACAAAAGACCTGTATGCAGAAAATTATAAGACACTGATGAAAGAAATTAAAGATGATACAAACAGATGGAGAGATATACCATGTTCTTGGATTGGAAGAATCAACATTGTGAAAATGACTCTACTTCCCAAAGCAATCTATAGATTCAATGCAATCCCTATCAAACTACCACTGGCATTTTTCACAGAACTAGAACAAAAAATTTCACAATTTGTATGGAAACACAAAAGACCCCGAATAGCCAAAGCAATCTTGAGAACAAAAAATGGAGCTGGAGGAATCAGGCTGCCTGACTTCAGACTATACTACAAAGCTACAGTAATCAAGACAGTATGGTACTGGCACAAAAACAGAAAGATAGATCAATGGAATAGGATAGAAAGCCCAGAGATAAACCCATGCACATATGGTCACCTTATCTTTGATAAAGGTGGCAGGAACGTACAGTGGAGAAAGGACAGCCTCTTCAATAAGTGGTGCTGGGAAAACTGGACAGGTACATGTAAAAGTATGAGATTAGATCACTCCCTAACACCATACACAAAAATAAGCTCAAAATGGATTAAAGACCTAAATGTAAGGCCAGAAACTATCAAACTCTTAGAGGAAAACATAGGCAGAACACTCTATGACATAAATCACAGCAAGATCCTTCTTGACCCATCTCCTAGAGTAATGGAGATAAAAACAAAAATAAACAAATGGGACCTAATGAAACTTCAAAGCTTTTGCACAGCAAAGGAAACCATAAACAAGACCAAAAGACAGCCCTCAGAATGGGAGAAAATATTTGCAAATGAATCAACTGACAAAGGATTAATCTCTAAAATTTACAGGCAGCTCATGCAGCTCAATAACAAAAAAATAAACAACCCAATCCAAAAATGGGCAGAAGACCTAAATAGACATTTCTCCAAAGAAGATATACAGACTGCCAACAAACACATGAAAGAATGCTCAACATCATTAATCATTAGAGAATTGCAAATCAAAACTACAATGAGATATCATCTCACACCAGTCAGAATGGCCATCATCAAAAAATCTAGAAACAATAAATGCTGGAGAGGGTGTGGAGAAAAGTGAACCCTCTTGCACTGCTGGTGGGAATGTAAGTTGATTCAGCCACTGTGGAGAACAGTATGGAGGTTTTTTAAAAAACTGCAAATAGAGCTACCATATGACCCAGCAATCCCACTACTGGGCATATACCCTGAGAAAACCATAATTCAAAAAGAGTCATGTACCAAAATGTTCATTGCAGCTCTATTTACAATTGCCCGGAGATGGAAACAACCTAAGTGTCCATCATCGGATGAATGGTAAAGAAGTTGTGACACATATATACAATGGTATATTACTCAGCCATTAAAAAAAAGAAAGAAATTGAGCTATTTGTAATGAGGTGGATAGACCTAGAGTCTGTCATACAGAGTGAAGTAAGTCAGAAAGAGAAAGACAAATACTGTATGCTTACACGTATATATGGAATTTAAGAAAAAAAAATGTCATGAAAAACCTAGGGGTAAGACAGGAATAAAGACACAGACCTCATAGAGAATGGACTTGAGGATATGTGGAGAGGGAAGGGTAAGCTGTAACAAAGTGAGAGAGAGGCATGGACATATATACACTACCAAACGTAAGGTAGATAGCTAGTGGGAAGCAGCCGCATAGCACAGGGATATCAGCTCGGTGCTTTGTGACTGCCTGGAGGGTGGAATAGAGAGGGTGGGAGGGAGGGAGATGCAAGAGGGAAGAGATATGGGGACATATGTATATGTATAACTGATTCACTTTGTTATAAAGCAGAAAGTAACACACCATTGTAAAGCAATTATACCCCAATAAAGATGTTAAAAAAAAAAACATAATGCATAATTGATCGGATACAAGCAGAAAAAGGAGAGGTGAGAGCCAACCCTTGCAACCAGATTTGTGTCTTTAGCAATTTGGTGGATTGTTGAGTTGTAGCTACTACTATCAAAAAAACAAAAGCATGTTTATGTTCAAGGAAAGATGATGAGGTCATTTGGATGTTGAATTTGAGGTGCCTTTAAGGCAGTTAGATGTATAAGCCTAAGTTCAGGAGAGGGGCTTTCCTTAAAAGAGATGGATGTGGAAATCTTCAGTATAAAGGTGCTATTTACCACCATGGGGGTTAGATTAGATCTGCCCCCCGTAACATCCCACCACCAGGAAGATTGTTACAGCATAAGAGAAAACAGTCTCCATGGGTTTACAGCTGATGACAGAAGCCAAGGAATTGTGGGATGGGGGGACAAGCTTCTCAATGATGGACCAGCTGAGGGGAGGGCCCCATGTTTGTATTTATTTTAGGAAGTGCCATCCTTCCCACACAGGTGGACCTTGGGCCACCTCAATAGGAAAGCAAGCAAGAAAGAAAAGACTGCTAGAGAGATGTGATGAAAGGTATCCTGAATTTTGAAATATATTCACGTATTCGTTCTTCTATAGTAATGACATTTTTGAAAATGAATTTGATTATTGGAAACTTGTATCTGTACTTATACTGAAAGTGAAAAATAATTCAAAGCCAAATTACTTCGACATTTATTTTCCTCTCTTCCTCAATTTTAATAGTAAATGCTACACGTATGTCTTCCCCCACTCAAAATGTTGATCTTGTTGACTAAAGCTGTCAATTACAGCAGACAATGCTTCAGATTTGATTAAAAAAATACAAAACATATGAACCATATTTAATTAAATTCTGATGGTTGAAAGCACATGAAAGAATTTTTCATTTATGCATAGCTCTGAATTGTTCTTATCAAAATCTCCAGTTTTCGGGCTTCCCTGGTGGCGCAGTGGTTGGGAGTCCGCCTGCTGATGCAGGGGATGCGGGTTCGTGCCCCTGTCCGGGAGGATCCCACATGCCGTGGAGCGGCTGGGCCCGTGAGCCATGGCCGCTGAGCCTGTGCATCCGGAGCCTGTGCACCGCAATGGGAGAGGCCGCAACAGTGAGGGGCCCGCGTACCGCAAAAAAAAAAAACCCCAAAAACAAAAAACTCCAGTTTTCAAAGGAGACTGCTGATGACAATAACCACATCAGCTCCTAAGAGAAAAATAGCGATCTGGGCTCCCAGAGATCACCAAGTTTTTTTCTAGTGTTATAAAACAGAGCCCTCCCCAACTCTCTCATGTATTTAGATAGTAAACATCTTTTTTTAAAAAATAAAATTAGGCATAATATAAATATTTATGATTCATAGTAGTCGTGATTCTTAAAAATAATTGTGATTGTGTGAGAATCTCTAGAAATCCACCAAGCAAAATACTGTGAAAGAGCCAATTTTAGAGTAAAAAGCAGACACATGGCACTGGGTGATTATGACACTGAAAAAACCACAAATTGTAGACGTTTTTCCACTTATTGTTATGTAATTACTTTTCAAATACTGCCTTAAAACTTCTTTTTCCTGTGTATGACTGAAGGTGTATTAAGGGATCTCTTTCCTAAAAAAATGCCTTTAAGCCATATTTATAATTCAGTACAATAGTATCACTCCTTAAGAGCATTAAACTCTTATTTATTCTGGGCATATGATTTTTCCCTCTCATTTTTTTCACCTTTCTGTCCCTTTGACCTTTTAAATTTTTCATTTCTTACAGCATCTTTACACTTCTGACTACTTAGAACTTTGCTTCTTTCAGGGAATCTTTGACTCCAAGTTTCCTGCACAAGCCAGAGTACTTTAAAAAACCTAAGATCTTTGTTAAATCTTATTCCTGGAGAAGCTTTTATAGTCAGCTCAGCACTAACACTTTGAAAATGTTTAACAGAAAGAAAAGACATAGATTCCAAAACATTAGGCCCAGCATGGAGTGAAGATTTCAGTTGCATTGACTCCAACTCTTATAACCTCTGTAAAACATCAGGGTTTAACCTTCTTTTCCAACTTGCCTCCCAGATTGAGAGAAGATTTACTTGATGGACCAGAGCAATGCTGGCTGTGGAGCTGGAGTTTATCTGGAGACTTTTCAACCAAGCTGCTAAGGAGAGTGAAGCACACAAGCAAGCCTGCTGCCAAAGTAAGAATTTCAGTGTGATTTGGTGAAAATATCTGACTGCACAAGCCAGGAAAGACTGAGGTGGGAAAAAGGAAACCTGTGTCCTAACATAATCACTGCTCTATCAGAAACTAAGTACAGGATCTTCACCAAGCTCTTCCCTTTTCCTGGCCAAGCTCCTTATCTCTGACAGGTTGAATGGAATTAGAACTCTGGTAGCCCATAGATGTGGTTTATTTGATTCACATAGCCCTCACCCTCCTTTTTTGCTTCTTTCCTTTTCCCCTTCCTTCCTTCTCTCCCTCCTTCCATCTCCTTCCCTCCCTCCCTCCCTTCCTTCCTTCCTTGTCTTAATTAAATTAAGCCAGAGGTTTAAGCAATATAAACATTTTTGGTCTTTTAGCCAAAGAGTCTTCAACATTTAAAAACTCCTTATAACAACAGATACCACTACACACCTATTAGAATGGCCAAAATCTGGAATACTGACAACACCAAATGCTGGCGAGGAGGTAGAACAATAGGGACCCTCATTCATTGCTGGTGGGAATGCAAAATGGTACAGCCACTTTGGAACACAGCTTGGTGGTTTCTTACAAAACTAAACACACTCTTAGCGGGTGATCCAGCAATTGTGTTCTTTGGTATTTAACCAAATGACTTGAAGACTTATATCCACATAAAAACCTGCACATGGATGTTTATAGCTGCTTTACTTACAACTGCCAACACTTAGAAGTAACCAAGATGTCCTTCAGTGGGTGAATTGATAAATAAAGTGTGGTCCATCCAGGCAAAGGGATGTTATTCAGAGCTAAAGAAGAAATGAGTTGTCAAGCCATGAAAAGACACTGAGGAAACTTAAATGCATATTACTAGTGAAAGAAGCCAATCTGAAAAGGCTACATACTGTATGCTTCTAACTATATTACATTCTGGGAAAAGGAAAACTATGTATGGAGGCGGTAAAAATATTGGTGGTTGCCAGGGGTTGAGGGGACGGAGGGATGAATAGGCTGAGCACAGAGGATTTTTAGGGCGGTGAAAATACGCTGTGTCTATAATGATATGTCATACATTTGTCTAAACAGATAGAATGTACAACACCAAGAGTGAACCTTAATGTAAACTATGGACTCTGGGGTGTAATGATGGGCTAATGTAGGTTTATCAATGATAACAGATGCACCATTCTTCGGGGCAATGTTGATGTGGAGGAGGTTATGCATGCGTGGGGCTGGGGAGTAGACAGAGACTCTCTGTACTTTCCACTCAGTTTCTGCTCAGTTTTTCTGTGAATCTAAAATTAAAATAAAGTTTATTAATTAAAAAAATTGTTGATGGGCATTTGGAATTGAGAAGCCATTTGACATATTGGAAATAACATGATCTTAGGAATCAGACCTTTGAATCTATACGTGTGTAGGGGCAAGAGGTTTATGGGAAATCTCAGTGCTTTCTGTTCAATTTTGCCATTAACCTGAAACAGCTCTAAAATTGTCTATTAAAAATAAATAAGTAAAATAAAATAAAACCAAACTACACTAGGTTATTTTACATATAACTCTGTGTTTCCTGTTTCTTATGAGAAATTAGAAGACCTGGCAAAGCAGAGCCTGGGTCTTCACATGGGAGAACCAGCTAGAACTAAGTGGTGGTCCTCCCATTTTACGAGGGGCGCGTGTGTTCCTGATTGCCACAGTCCCCACTGGGCCACCCTTACCCACACATGTCCTTGACCTCAGCAAGGATTTCGGTTTGTGACCTAAGGGATTTAGGCTTGTGAGCTCTGTGATGCTTTCCTTTCATCTCAAAAAGTCTGTAATTCTCACTGGGCAAACCAATAATTACATCTTCTTTGTATTGCCATTTTAGCAGCCTGGCAAATAAATTGTAAAACCTTAGTATAAGACCAGACTTAGTTAACATAACCAGACATTTTTTTTTCTTCTCCAGGTTTTCCTTGTGGGTGGCAGGCTCTCTGTACCATGTATCTTTCCACAGCTTCCTTTGAAGACACTCACTTTCCCTTTAACCATCATATCCTCATAACCAGATGATGTACTTTAAAAACATGGCCTCCTGTCCTCCTTTAGAACGGATTCTTAGTTTTGAACAACACAGTAGGCAACTTTAAAGCTCACAAAGCCATAACTTGAGAATTTAACCAACTCCAGCTCAGATAGCTCTTAAAATGATCTCCACATCCTTTAGGGAAATAATAAAGATAAATAGATTTTTTCCTTATTCTTATCCCCATGTCCCATCTATTTTTTTTTTTTTTTTTTTTTTGCGGTACGTGGGCCTCTCACTGTTGTGGCCTCTCCCATTGCGGAGCACAGGCTCCGGACGCGCAGGCTCAGCGGCCATGGCTCACGGGCCCAGCCGCTCTACGGCATGTGGGATCTTCCCGGACCGGGACACAAACCCGTGTCCCCTGCATCGGCAGGTGGACTCTCAACCGTTGCGCACCAGGGAAGCTCCCCCCATCTATTTTTGAAGGTGGGAAGTTTTTGTTAACATTTTCAAATACACCTATGGAAGGAATCTGCATGGCCATGATGTAAAGTTTGTCTCTGGAGGCAAAGCGTTTAGCACTATGAATATAGTGGGAATTTCTAGTTCAGTAAATGTGTCTGAGGCTCAAACCTTCTAATTGGCTTTTTTTCTTTTTTCTTGTTTCTGAATGGTAATACTTAGAAGCACTGTAAAATTGTCCATTTCCTCTTCTGAGATAAGTGACTTTTCTTTAGTGTTCCTCTTTATAATATGCAGTACTTACCTTGTGATATCCGGCTACCATCAATGCTCCTTCATCTTTAACATTCAGTCCTTTGCTGATCTTTGAAATAGACATGTCTTCTTCAAAGCTAAAGGCACCTGAATTTTGCCCTTATTTGTACTTTACTGCCTTGTTTCCAACCCTGCCAATGTGCACTCTTCCTGAGTAAAATTCTTGATTATTGTTGATAAATCCTCATTAACATTCTGACATCAATAATTGTCTTAAGGAACAAATTTACATTAAAATTAATTTTCTGATAGGGTTTGGAGTTCCTTCATAGAAGTCATATCTTCCAAGACTTTGCCGTTTTCTAATGCTTACTCATTTCATGGGGGACGAACTTGATTCTCATTTTATTCTCATTTCACTCTCATTTCTGTATGGTATAACTGACTTGAATTTTTTCTTGTGGAAAGTCAGTCGTAAAATTAACTAGTCAGACCTCTGACATGCTGCACTCTGCTCAAATTCTCTAGTATTTCTTTAAGGAGATTCTCTTTAAGGGGCTGTTCCAGAATACCTTCCAGGCCAGTTTTCCAGCAGCTTATGTAAATTGATCCAAACAAATGTGCCAACTAAATAAATTGCTTTTATATCAAGGACTTTCTAAAGGAAAAGAGGTCTACTTAAGTGGATGTTATAAACAAAGGAGAAAGTACCATTAACTATGATCTTCTCATTGTCATAAATTTATTATAGCATAGGTTAGTTTTAGGGTGCAGGCATTCTTTCCCTTGGGACAAGTGTTGATTTCTATAGCTGCTGATAGGGGCTCCCCTTTCCTTACCATGGCTCAGGGACACAGTGTTACCTTTTCATGTCTCAAAGAGATAGCAGGGTAGATTTGGGTTTCTGAGCAACATCTAATCAGGGACAATGTAATACCATCCATAGCAAAGCAACTCCAGTCTGTAACTCAGGATCAGGCCTTCCATGTTGCTCTCACAATAACTCTACCCATCAAAAGAAAATCAACTTTTCACCAGCCCCTCTCCCCTAGCAGAAGAATACATGATTTTTCATTGCCTAATTTCTTGATAAAGTACAAGTCTAATTATATTAGCTCATAGTTTTACCTTGTAGAGGGAGACATGTTTAATAAATCTTACTGGGTCTCCCAACCAGTACAAAGATATCTTTGATTTGTGGTGTGTTTTAAGAGAAAAAATATGCATGAATAATTTTAATGATTTAGAACGGCAATATCATGGAGTGGTAAGAGCTTAGACTCTGGAACTAGACACATTTGATTTGAATTTTGACTTTATCTTCGGTTTTAATATGAGTACACTCACTCACTACATGTGTAATCTTGAGTAAGAAACCTATCCTTTGGGGGTCTCAGTTTCCAAACTTGTAAAATGTGGATAAATAATACATTCATAGTTTATGGGTTTGCTGCAATGATTAAGTGTGTCGATTCGTGTGAAAGGACTTAGAACCGTGTCTTAGAATTAAATAAAAGTGAACTCTTATTATTTCAAATCACTTCATGGTTTGGCTTACATCCCCTTCTGTTTTATTGGATAGTGTCCTTTTCAATGGTTAATATGACCCACTAATATTTTGAATTTATCTATGGTGTAGGGTTGTTATGAATGAGGTGCACAGAGCATTGAAGGTGCCCATGGGCTAGTTGACGGGTTCTGCCTTCAAGGCAATCCCAGTGGCTCATGGATGGGCTTTATGAAGGAGTCTGCAAAGCAGTAGTAGGATCTGCTTTGATGTTCTCAGAGAGCCCTGACTGCTGTTCTCCCAGCCTGACCCCCAGTTGTTCAGCACTCCACAGTATTCTGGATGGGAGGAGAAAGAAGTGGTTCTCTTAGGTAGCCTCCTACACAACTGGGGAAGCTGGACACTCACTCACACACTGTCACTTTCCTCCATGGGCTGCATCATGTTCTAAGAAGGTCTCTCTTGGCACTAAGCTGTGCTACCTTAGGGGAGGGTTCATGGGTAAAGTGAAACTCTTACCCTCTTCAATGCATCTAATCTCTTTTTTTGCCCCAGTAGTATGCTGGAACTTCTCTGCTGGACTCCTGGGCTTCTCCTGAGACCACAAAGGTGGTCTCATCTGTGACTGTCAAAATTGGTGTTCTTTGAGGGGGAAGACAGTAGATAACATCAAAATGGCAAGATAAGAGTTGTTTTATAAAGCTCCATTTCTTGAGTGCTGTAGGTAACATTCTCTGTTGCCTCAGAAGACTTGCTTGGCTCCTTTCTGTGATTGAAATATAATTAAATAATTGGAATCTTTACCTTCCCCGTCTTTGCTTGCAGCTAGTGTTTGACTTACCCAAACATGCTGGATGTTGAAGAGGACACAGGTGGCATACATGGTATCTTTGGGGCCCAGGTGATTGGAGCCCAAGGAAGGCTATGTAGAGTGAGTGGCCGGAGCTACATTTCCTGGCACACCAAGAACCCACAGGAAAAAGATACAATTTCCAGAAAAGGCTCTCGAGGACAAACACTTTGGCCTAGAGATGAAGGTCTTACACTCATTTCTCCAGCTTTTCTTACAAATGGCTCCTACCACGTGTTTGGAATGTAGATTTTTTAAATGGTGCTTAGAAGGGAGGGACTCAAGTGTGAGGCAATTGAAATTTTGTTCAATCTTGGCTGCAGTTTTTTTACCATAAATCCTCAGTGAAATTTTATGCACTTATGAGTTGGTCTTGAGATGATAAATTTGTTGCTTGCTCTCACTGAGTTTCTTAAAATTTCCTAAGCTAGATTGGTCTTTTTGTTCTCTAGTCTGAAGACTCTAGGGGAGTCATACCACTGAGCAGTGACTCTAATAATTGTACTATATTTAATAAAATGAAATTTAAAAATACACGTGAAAGGACATGACAAATTCTAAAATCTAAGTTGATAATTATGGTTACTGTTTATCTATTTTTTTTTTGGCTGTGTTGGGTCTTCATTGCTGAGCGCGGGCTTTCTTTAATTGCAGCGAGTGGGGACTATTCATTGAGGTGCGCAGGCTTCTCATTGCGGTGGCTTCTCTTGTTGCGGAGCAAGGGCTCTAGGCACGTGGGCTTCAGTAGTTGTGGCACATGGGCTCAGTAGTTGTGGCTTGCGGGCTCTAGAGCGCAGGCTCAGTAGTTGTGGTGCACCGGCTTAATTGTTCCGCAGCATGTGGGATCTTCCCAGACCAGGGCTCGAACCCGTGTCCCCTGCATTGGCAGGTGGATTCTTAACAACTGTGCCACTAGGGAAGCCCTGGTTACTGTTTATTAATCAGTTACCTTTCACAAAGCTTCCACTCTGTAGCAAACAATTTGCTAAGTAAGGTACCTTGCCCAGGTTATTTCTCATCTATATTCTCAAACTTGCAAAATAGGAGTAATAATACTATTTTACAAATGAGGAAATTGAGGCTCATAGAGGTTAAAACAACTTACCCCCAACTTACTAGTAATTATTTTACAATGATTAAAGAATATTATTTGCATATACGTTGTGTGAAAGTGACTGCAGTTGGACCACTTACTCTTTTTCACCATCATCTGTGCCCACACAAAACATTTTCTTAATATTGTCATTTCAAAAAAGACAGTGAAATTCTCCAGTGGCTTTTATTTAAAAAAAAAAAAAATCATCTTCTCAACTTCCTCACATTTTCTTTTTGCCTGTTCCAGCTTGATCCCATCCTATGACTCAACAGTTATTTCTATCCTGCCCAACTGTTTGACTTTCACTTACACAAGCTCAGTCCAGAGGTCCAACTGAATTCCAGCTTATTTCTATCTGGCAGCTTTGACTATCAAACTCACAAGCACTTTTTATTCTTCTCTTAATTAATGCAAAGTTTCCCTTATTTTTAAGCTCACCATACCTCCCAGAAATCTACCAGGTTTTGTAAATTTTTACAAAAGCCTTTTGTAAGTATTGGCCAGGCTCAGTGAAATAACTGACTCGTCATGATGTTGTTCATTTCTCGGTAATTGTTGCCCACCCATAAGACTCCAGGGTTTTCTAAATCTGGGAAATGTCTTCAAGGCAGCACTGATCCATGGGAGGAGAAGTTCCAGTATGATAAGGTCATGTTAGGGAGGCTTGTGTGTGCTGCTATTCAGAATTCTGAGAGTTCGCTGCTTATTTAAAAACCTGTGCCATAGGAGTATAATTTTCCTATTTCTTTTGTAAATATCCAGAATACTATATTATGGCTTTTAGTCCATAGGAGGGCAATGTTGAGCTGCAGGAAAATCATTGCAGTTTTTTTTTGCAAAAGAACATATAGAACAGATTAATTTAAAAATTAATGAATCGAAACAAATTAATTTAACATACTACAAGATGACAGTTATTTAATAATATCCCCACGTCGAATACTGACTGGTTTCATGTTTGTCATACTGCTATTTAATTTGTAAATTGATGTAAATTATCCTTGTCACTCAAAGCCAAACCATTGCTGTCCCTTTGGAGAAGGTCATGTTCTCCTTTGTGCAGCTTTTCTTTATTTTAGATGTTGAAAGTTCTTAAATTCTCTAGAAATTGAATGATATTTTTAATATTTTTATGCATGGTCTGCCGATGATGGCTCTGCTTAAAGAGATAAGAATTCTTATAGTTCAAATCTCTAATCTGCTTTGACACCTTTCCTTGGGTCAGAGTTTGAGGTTCCGTTTAAATGCCACTATAAGGCTCTCAGAGCAAATAGTTAACCAAATGTAATGTTTCAAGTGAGTTATAAAGAACAAGACAAAATTAAATTTCAGCCAAATTTTAAGCTTTGAAATTTGGTCTTTTATCAGAGTTATCTTCGTAAAAAGATACAGCACACTGTCATTTCAACCTGAATGAAAGCAAGTCTATTTTGAATTTTTGAAGCAAGCATTGTAAGTAGAATTTAAATATAAGTATGTGTTTGTGTGAGAAAGTGACAGATTTTGTGTTGCTGTGAAGTCTTATCAGACTCTCCTAGATTGGAAAGCAATTTCTGTCTCCTCCAAATGTCTATATGTCCCATTTATCAGGGCATAGTGATACGGGTCTGGTTGTTGCTGACCTAAGTCCGCATTTGGGTTCAGGGGCATGGTGCATCTTGTCTGTGGTTTAGTTCCTGAGCCCAAGGAAGCAGTAAACTACTAGATCAATAATAATAAAAGCCAGCGTTTAGTAAATGCTTACTGTATGCCAAACACTGTTATCCAAATACTGTTATAAATTTATTTAACCCTCACAACAATGCTATAAGTTCTATTATTAACATTATTTACTGGATAAGGAAACTGAGCTATAGAATTTGTACATTAGGTGTTCAAGGTCACAGAGCTTCCCAAGAGACAGAGCCACACATTAGGGGACTTGCTGCTTATCTCTACTTCCAGGTTAAAAGTAGAGAGGGGGCTTCCCTGGTAGCGCAGTGGTTGAGAGTCTGCCTGCCAATGCAGGGGACATGGGTTCATGCCCCGGTCTGGGAAGATCCCACATGCTGCGGAGCGGCTGGGCCCGTGATGTTGGCCGCTGAGCCTGCGCATCCGGAGCCTGTGCTCTGCAATGAGAGAGGCCACAACAGTGAGAGGCCCGCATACCGCAAAAAAAAAAAAAAAGTAGAGTGGATCAAAGATTAGAAGTGGTGATGCATGTGGTGTTTCAGAGTAAAGGGGAAAAATATATGGACATTAGGGAATACTTAAAATATTTCCTCAATATCTTTTGTTTAATATGATGCCTCTGGGTAGGTGTGAGTGAATGGGGGTAGACAAATGTGCCAATGAGGAGCATCATCATAAGATTTACTTTTTCAATCTACCTACATGTCTTAACATTTGTGATTGGCAGATTTTTGTTCTTTTTATATTATAATAATATGACAAATGGATTATAATCTCCTGGAGGGTGGAAATTTCATCTTATAATTTTCTGTGTCTTTCATTACATCTAACCCAATAGCATGGATATGTGGAAATGATACTTTTGGAAAAATAAATAATTAATGACCCCCAAAATAATTACTCAGGTCCAAAAGGCAGATATGTGTAAAGTCAAATGCAGAAAGCACTGGCACACATCTTTGGTCTGTATTTTAGATCTGAGTAATATCTTTGGGGAATTTATTCTGTTTATTTACAACCAGGAAGAATAGTTTGGCTCTGAGCTACCATCTGGACAATTCACTTCAACCTTATCAGAGAAAGTGGATTTTAAATAATGGTCAGTAGGTATATTTTTCTTTCTAGTTGTTTACTTTAAGAAAGATCTCTGACTTCCCATTTTGAACTTTAAGACTGTATGATAATTTGAGCCCATGCAAGTTTCTAAACGGACCTTGTTGGCATATACATAGAGAGCTCTATTTGACTAATTTTTAATTAGTTTTAAATTTAACTGTTCTTATCTAGAAGTAAGAAGAAATGTATAATTCCTGTGAAATTCTAGTCAAACACTGAATGCTCACCTTAAATAGGGCATGTAGTTATTCGTTCTAGGAAATTTAGAACTCTATATAAACGAGTATTTTTCAAGAAATTACACATAGAGAATAGTTTCGCATAACAAAGAAACCCTTAAGGGAGGGAAATATTGGTGCACGCCTGGGACGTGTGTGCGTGTGCATGTGTGTGCACGCGTGTGTGTGTGCGTGCGCACGCACATGCATGCATGGTAATAGAAAGAAAAATAAATGTAGATTAAAACACAAAGTAAAGGATATAGATTTTACAGGAAGAGGATGAGAAAAGAGAGAAAAAATTCTGAGACTAATCAATGAAGGCAAAGGGAAGGAGAACAGGATGGATTTAAGCAATTTACACAGTAATTTCCCCATTTCCTTGTTCATCCTCAGCCCATTAATAGAGTTCTAATTGAATATGTGTAGCAATAGAGCCTATAGGTAATTTCAATGACTCCACAGCTGTGTGAATATACAAGGGAGGTAATGCTGTCACTGAGCTTGTCCTGTATCACATTGGGCTGAAGGGTTATATTTTCACAACCCATCCCATCCCATTCAACAGCGGGCACCCAGACTTCCCTAGAAACCTCCTCTTCTCAGGTTTCTTTCTAGGACATGGAGGAATATGGGGAAATGGACTAAAAGTCAAGAGACGGAGAGAGAGAGAGAAGAAAAAGACAGAGGGAAAAATAAAGAAAAGCTGGTGGGAACATCATTTCAAGGTTATTAGATTGAAATTTGAATTTGGTTACATGAGAACAACTAGGGATTAAGAGATATGGATATAATCTTAACCATATAACATAATTTCCATTTCTGGCCTCCACGCTGCATATATGTTTATACAAATCAGTTAATAACGACTTTGAGTAGAGTCAGTTCCATCATCTAATTTATTCCCAGAGGCATGGACTAAAGCTCATTCCTCTAGGTGGAAATCAGTAAACTTCTTGTTCAGATTTAATTGAATCCAGGACCATTCAAAGCTCAAGGGATCAGCTCTGTGGAAGGAGTGAGAATAACAAACATAATTTTATCTGTTGTAATTTTACTAATTTTAGTCTAATTTCTAATAACTCAGGATTTCAGTGACTTTTCAAGGCTAACTGAAACAGCTACCAGTGTCATTGTGAACACCAGAATATTTTACCAGAGTGAAGGCTCACATCCTGTCAACAAAGGCAAGACTTCCTTGGTTGACACAGTTGCCCTCTGAGGTAGCTCGTCATGGAAAATTCCTAGGACGTAATTCATAAAGTGAAAGACTGAATCTTGGCTCAGCTATCTCACAATTAAAAGACAGGGGTATTTTAAAAGTGGCTATAGGGGCTTCCCTGGTGGCACAGTGGTTGAGAGTCCGCCTGTCGATGCAGGGGACATGGTTTCGTGCCCCGGTCAGGGAAGATCCCACCTGCCGCGGAGCAGCTAGGCCCGTGAGCCATGGCTGCTGAGCCTGCGCGTCCGGAGCCTGTGCTCCGCAACGGGAGAGGCCACAACAGTGAGAGGCCAGCGTACCACAATAAAAAAAAAGTGGCTATAAACTTTTTTTATATCTAAATAAAATGTTTATTTTACAATAGTTTCTAATTCATTGAAATGTTTCAAAGACAGTTTAAAGAGTTCCCATATACACCACACCCAGTTTCCCCTATTGTTAATATATTACTATTGCAGATGAACCAATATAGATATATTATTATAAACTAAATTCTATACTTTATGTGGATTTTATTAGTTTTTGTGTGTGTGTTTTTAAAAAATTTTTTATATAGCAGGTTCTTATTAGTCATCCGTTTTATACACATCAGTGTATACATGTCAATCCCAATCCCCCGGTTCATCACACCACCACCACCACCCCCACGGCTTTCCCCTCTTGGTGTCCATACATTTGTTCTTTACATCTGTGTCTCAATTTCTGTCCTGCAAACTGGTTCATCTGCACCATTTTTTCTAGGTTCCACATATATGGGTTAATATCCAATATTTGTTTTTCTCTTTCTGATGTACTTCACTCTGTATGACAGTCTCTAGATCCATCCACGTCTCTACAAATGACCCAATTTCATTCCTTTTTATGGCTGAGTAATATTCCATTGTATATATGTACCTCATCTTCTTTATCCATTCATCTGTTGATGGGCATTTAGGTTGCTTCCATGACCTGGCTATTGTAAATAGTGCTGCAGTGAACATTGGGGTGCATGTGTCTTTTTGAATTATGGTTTTCTCTGGGTATATGCCCAGTAGTGGGATTGCTGGGTCATATGGTAATTCTATTTTTAGTTTTTTAAGGAACCTCCATACTGTTCTCCATAGTGGCTGGATCAGTTTACATTCCCACCAACAGTGCAAGAGGGGTCCCTTTTCTCCACACCCTCTCCAGCATTTGTTGCTTATAGATTTTCTGATGATGCCCATTCTAACTAGTGTGAGGTGATACCTCATTGTAGTTTTGATTTCCATTTCTCTAATAATTAGTAATGTTGAGCAGCTTTTCATGTGCTTCTTGGCCATCTGTATGTCTTCTTTGGAGAAATGTCTATTTAGGTCTTCTGCCCATTTTTGGATTGGATTGTTTGTTTCTTTAATATTGAGCTGCATGAGCTGTTTATATATTTTGGAGATTAATCCTTTGTCCGTTGATTCATTTGCAAATACTTTCTCCCATTTTGAGAGTTGTCTTTTCGTCTTGTTTATGGTTTCCTTTTCTGTGCAAAAGCTTTTAAGTTTCATTAGGTCCCATTTGTTTATTTTTGTTTTTATTTCCATTACTCTAGGAGGTGGATCAAAAAAGATCTTGCTGCCGGTCTTCCCTGGTGGCGCAGTGGTTGAGAGTCCGCCTGCCGAGGCAGGGGACGCGGGTTCGTGCCCCGGTCTGGGAAGATCCCACATGCTGCGGAGCAGCTGGGCCTGTGAGCCATGGCCGCTGAGCCTGCGTGTCCAGAGCCTGTGCTCTGCAATGGGAGAGGCCACAGCAGTGAGAGGCCCGCATACGCAAAAAAAAAAAAAAGATCTTCCTGGGATTTATGTCAAAGAATGTTCTTCCTATGTTTTCCTTTAAGAGTTTTATAGTGTCTGGTCTTACGTATAGGTCTCTAATCCATTTTGAGTTTATTTTTGTGTATGGTGTTAAGGAGTGTTCTAATTTCATTCTTTTCCACGTAGCTGTCCAGTTTTCCCAGCACCATTTATTGAAGAGACTGTCTTTTTGCCATTGTATATCCTTGCTTCCTCTGTCATAGATTAGTTGACCATAGGTGCGTGGGTTTATCTCTGGGCTTTCTCTCTTGTTCCATTGATCTATGTTTCTGTCTTTGTGCCAGTACCATATTGTCTTGATTACAGTAGCTTTGTAGTATAGTCTGAAGTCAGGGAGCCTGATTCCTCCAGTTCCATTTTTTTCCTCAAGACTGCTTAGGCTATTCGGGGTCTTTTGTGTCTCCATACAAATTTTAAGACTTTTTGTTCTAGTTCCGTAAAAAATGCCATTGGTAATTTGATAGAGATTGCATTGAATCTGTAGATTGCTTTGGGTAGTATAGTCATTTTCACATTATTGATTCTTCCAATCCAATAACATGGTATATCTCTCCATCTGTTGGTATCATCTTTAATTTCTTTCATCAGTGTTTTATAATTTTCTGCATACAGGTCTTTTGTATCCCTAAGTAGGTTTATTCCTAGATATTTTATTCCTTTGTGGGGTAAGTGGGAGTGTTTCCTTAATTTTTCTTTCAGATTTTTCATCATTAGTGTATAGGAATGCAAGAGATTTCTGTGCATTAATTTCGTATCCTGCAACTTTACCAAATTCATTGATTAGCTCTAGTAGTTTTCTGGTGGGATCTTTAGGATTCTTAATGTATAGTATCATGTCATCTGTAAACAGTGACAGTTTTCCTTCTTCTTTTCCAATTTGGGTTCCTTTTATTTCTTTTTCTTCTCTGATTGCTGAGGCTAGGACTTCCAAAACTATGTTGAATAATAGTGCTGAGAGTGGACATCCTTGTCTTGTTCCTGATCTTAGAGGAAATGCTTTCAGTTTTTCACCATTGAGAATGATGTTTGCTGTGGGTTTGTCATATATGGCCTTTATTATGTTGAGGTAGGTTCCCTCTATGCCCACTTTCTGGACAGTTTTTATCATAAATGGGTGTTGAATTTTGACAAAAGCTTGTCCTGCCCGGCATCTTTTGAGATGATCATATGGTTTTTATTCTTCAGTTTGTTAATATGGTGTATCACATTGATTGATTTGCATATATTGAAGAATCCTTGCATCCCTGGGGTAAATCCCACTTGATCATGGTGTATGATCTTTTTAAAGTGTTGTTGGATTCTGTTTGCTAGTATTTTGTTAAGGAATTTTGCATCTATATTCATCAGTGATATTGGTCTGTAATTTTCTTTTTTTGTAGTATCTTTGTTTGGTTTTAGTATCAGGGTGATGGTGGCCTCATAGAATGAGTTGGGGAATTTTCCTTTCTCTGCAATTTTTTGGAAGAGTTGGACAAGTAAGTGTGTTAGCTCTTTTCTAAATCTTTGATAGAGTTCACCTTTGAAACCATCTGGTCCTGGACTTTTGTTTGTTGGAAGATTTTTTATCACAGTTTCAATTTCATTACTTGTGATTGGTCTGTTCATATTTTCTGTTTCTTCCTGGTTCAGTCTTGGGAGGTTATACCTTTCTAAGAATTTGTCCATTTCTTCCAGGTTGTCCATTTTATTGGCATAGAGTTGCTTGTAGTAATCTCTCATGATCCTTTGTATTTCTGCACTGTCAGTGTTACTCCTCCTTTTTCATTTCTAATTCTGTTGATTTGAGTCTTCTCCCTTTTTTTCTTTATGAGTCTGGCTAACAGTTTATCAGTTTTATTTATCTTTTCAAAGAACCAACTTTTAGTTTTATTGATCTTTGCTATTGTTTCCTTCATTTCTTTTTCAGTTTTTTTCTGATCTGATTTTTATGATTTCTTTCTTTCTGCTAAATTTGGGGTGTTTTTGTTCTTATTTAATTGCTTTAGGTGTAAGATTAGGTTGTTTATTTGAGATGTTTCTTGAGGTAGGATTGTATTGCTATAAACTTACCTCTTAGAACTGCTTGTGCTGTATCCCATTGGTTTTGTGTTTTCATTGTCATTTGTTTCTAGATATTTTTTGATTTCCTCTTTGATTTCTTCAGTGATCTCTTGGTTATTTAGTATTGTTCACCTCCATGTGTTTCTATTTTTTACAGTTTTTTTTTTCCTGTAATTGATATCTTGTCTCATAGAGTTGTGATCAGAAAAGATACTTGATGTTATTTCAATTTTCTTAAATTTACCAAGGCTTGATTTGTGACCCAAGATATGATCTATCCTGGAGAATATTTCATGAGCACTTGAGAAGAAAGTGTGTTCTGTTGGTTTTGGATGGAAGGTCCTATAAATATCAATTAAGTCATCTTGTTTAATGTGTAATTTAAGGCTTGTGTTTCCTTATTTATTTTCATTTTGGATGTTCTGTCCATTGGTGAAAGTGAGGTGTTAAAGTACCCTAGTATTATCGTGTTACTGTCGATTTCTCCTTTTAGGGCTGTTAATGTTTGCCTTATGTATTGAGGTGCTCCTATATTGGGTGCATAAATATTTACCATTGTTATATCTTCTTGTTGGATTGATCCCTTGATCATTATATAGTGCCTTTCTTTGTCTCTTGTAATAGTCTTTATTTTAAAGTCTATTTTGTCTGAGATGAGAATACCACTCCAGCTTTCTTTTGATTTCCATTTGCATGGAATATCTTTTTCCATCCCCTCACTTTCAGTCTGTGTCTGTCCCTGGGTCTGAAGTGGGTCTCTTGTAGATAGCGTATATGTGGGTCTTGTTTTTGTATCCATTCAGCCAGTCTATGTCTTTTGGTTGGAGCATTTAATCCATTTACATTTATTATCGATATGTAAATTCCTATTACCATTTTCTTAATTGTTTTGGGTTTGTTATTGTAGGCTTTTCCTTCTCTTGTGTTTCCTGCCTAGAGAAGTTCCTTTAGCATTTGTTGTAAATCTGGTTTGGTGGTGCTGAATTCTCTTAACTTTTGCTTGTCTGGAAAGGTTTTAATTTCTCCATCAAATCTGAATGAAATCCTTGCTGGGTAGAGTAATCTTTGTTGTAGATTTTTCCCTTTCATCACTTTGCATATGTCCTGCCACTCCCTTCTGGCTTGCAGAGTTTCTGCTGAAAGATCAGCTGTTAACCGTATGGGGATTCCCTTTTATGTTATTTGTTGCTTTTCCCTTTCTACTTTTAATATTTTTTCTTTGTATTTAATTTTTGATAGTTTGATTAATATGTGTCTTGGCACGTTTCTCTTTGGATTTATTCTGTATGGGACTCTCTGCGCTTCATGGGCTTGGTTGACTATTTCCTTTCCCATATTAGGGAAGTTTTCATCTGTGATCTCTTCAAGCACTTTCTCAGTCCCTTTCTTTTTCTCTTTTTCTGGGACCCCTCTAATTCAAATGTTGGTGCATTTAATGTTGTCCCAGAAGTGTCTGAGACTGTTCTCACTTCTTTTCATTCCTTTTTCTTTTTCTGCTCTGTGATAGTTATTTCCACCATTTTATCTTCCAGGTCACTTATCCATTCTTCTGCTTCAGTTATTCTGCTATTGATTTCTTCTAGAGAATTTTTGATTTCATTTATTGTGTTGTTCATCACTGTTTATTTGCTCTTTAGTCCTTCTAGGTCCTTGTTGAATGTTTCTTGTATTTTCTCCATTCTATTTCCAAGATTTTGTATCATCTTTACTATCATTACTCTGGATTCTTTTTCAGGTAGACTGCCTATTTTCTCCTCCATCAGATTAGATTTGATGGGTTGAGGCAACCAAGATTTCCCAATAGCAGTGTGTACAGCTGCTCAGCGATTGTTATTTGTTCTTCTCCTAGTCAAGTTAATACCTAGAATTCATGCATATTTACAGAAAAGACTCACACTCTATCCGACTAAAAATCTTCTAGTCTTAAATTTCTAAGCTCAAAAATTTAGAATTTATTTATGCAACAGAAATATATTTTTCTTTATTCTCACATTTTTAAAATACATTAGGTAACAAATCTGAAGTTAACTAGAAAGGACAGATTTTAAAAACCTCAAATATAAGCATTTCTCTCATTTTCTCCCTACTTGTCATGGGACTATACTGTGAAAGATTCAGGAAAAAGGAAGAAGAAGAAGCAGGAACATGAGAAGAGAAAAAGAAAGGGGAAAAGAAAAGGTTGAAAAAGAGAAAAAGGAAAAGGAGGAGGAGGAGGAGGAAAACACATTTTTGAAGGAACTTTATGTGCAAGAATATAACTGACATTTATTAAGTTTATATCATGTGTCTGGTTCTATTTTAGATGCTTTTTATGTTGTTTAGTGAGAGAAAAGCTGAGAGTAATTAGGTATCTTGCTCAATGGCAAGTTAGATGGTTGTCTATCATTTTCCAAAGCTCAAGCTTTATCATAAGTGATGCTAATAGTTAAATAGCTGTTAACTGGTGAAATAGAGGATGGAAATGCTCTATGAGATATCAGCATCTAGGTGATTTAATGTTTTTCTTTCAATACAGTTTCCCTATTTAAAAATTTTCACAGACCTCTGAAGCAGTCTAAAATGTACTGAAATGTACTCTCTTGGACTATTATCAGAGTAATGATGTTTTTACTAATTTTCAGTTTGTTAAAGTACCATTTCATCCCAAAACTTCTTAGTAAAACATTACCTTAAAAGTCTGAGTTACATTGAATATCCTAAGCTAGCTAATGAATAGTATTAGATTGTTCAAATAAAGTATTAAAATTTGTATGGCTGAAGTTTTCTCTGAATACTTTTGAATTTTCAAAGTGTCAAGCTATTATAAACATAGAGTAAAATGGTCAAATATTAAGTGAATTTTTCAATTTATTTTGACAAATGTAGACACATTCACTCAAGACACAGAACATTTCCATAAACCAAAAAAGTTCCTTTGTGCTCTTTCCTGGACAGTTTCTACCACCCTTGAAGCTAAAGGAATATACTGATCTGATTTGTATCTTTATAAGTTAGTTTTGCCTATTCTAGGACTGTACACACAGAATATTTTTTGTTTCTGGCTTTTTCCACTCAGCACAATATTCTGATATTCATCCATGTTGTTGGATGTATCAGACCTTTGTTCCTTTCTATTGTGAGGAACACACACAATATCTTCACTGTATGAATCTACCACAGTTTGTTTATCCATTCTCCTGTTGCTGATATCTGGCTGACTTTGCTTATTATGAATAAATTTGATTGAATATTCTTATAAAAGGGTGTTTGTGGCCATATGCTTTCCATTCTCTTGGATTGGAGTTGCAGGGTCAAAGGGTAAGTTTATATTCAGCTTTTTAATCAATTGCCAAACAGCTTTCCAAACTGGTTGTGCCATTTGTATTTTCCCACCATCACAAAGTATGAGAATTCTGGTTGTTTCAAATCTTCTCCAACATTTGGTGTGGTTGTTTGGTCTTTTCCATTTTAGGCATACTTGTGGCTGTGTAATGGTATGCTCCTCAGTACTTCTGTAGGGGAGAAAGACTTTTTTCCTTTACCTTTCTGCGTTCTTTGGCTGGTCTAATAATTAAATTGACATAACACAGATTAACAGGAAGAAGACAAATTTAATGATGCGTATGAGAGCCCCAAAGATATGAGACCCAAAGGCAAGTTGAGCAATTGAGGCTTCTATGCTGTCCTGAGGTAAGGAATGGGATAGGGTCCTGGGATTTCACAGGGGGAATTCCTGACATGCAGATAGGTCATTCAGATAAAAGTTATCTCTGGTAATAGCTCTCTCTCCCTCTGAGCCAGATTCTTTTAGGTAGTGAAGGGAGAGGTAAAAAGTTCTTCCCAAGTCTTCTGAGCCTTGATTGTCTTCAGCTCAAAATAATCTACAAGCTGGAGTGGCACATTTTGGGAGGCTCATTCTGAACCCCTTCACTTTCAACAAAGCTGAAATATAGGTCATGAGGGATCCTGTGCTAGTCATTAGAGCTGCTACAAATATTTAAGATCTCCTTCCCTTCTGAATACATGATAAGATTACACTTGTATCAATATTAAGTGTACACAGTAAACAAAAGGTCCTCTGCACACCTGTGCTGATCATATAATCAGATATAGAAATAATCTTCATTATTCTTAAGTTTGAGATTTTGGTGTCATTTGTTACTATAGCATAACCTAACATAACCTGAAATGTGGAATGTGGTTCTAAATATTGCTTGCCCCATTGGGGTACACTTTTGCTATCAATGAACATGGGATACTGTGTAAGAGAGGTCAGAAAGTATTGGAAGGAAATAATTTATGCTTTGTAAGCACTATTCATGTGAAGGACAATCTATTACGTACTTTACATAAGTTATTCCTTTGAAGACTCTGTTACCTTGAAATATATTTCAATATTGTTTTGTCATTCAAATGAAGAAACCGTGGGTTAGAATGTTGATTAACTTGTTCAAGCTTGTAAAAACTGGTGAGTGTGGGTGGCTTTTATTTTTTACTTGTACGCTTTTCATTGCTCTGTGCTATTTGAAGTTGTGATATATTTTCAGTTTCAGAATTAGATGCTATAGTTATGACCTATACCATTGCTTGTGTAGATGTGAAAACAAAAATGTAAAAGTAATGCATGACTTCTTATTCTAAAAGTAGAATTGTTGTTGACAAATTTGTCATGACAGAACTTCAAACGGCCTGACGACATATTTTGTGAGCCAATATATATCAGGAAATATGGCTACAAATGAAATGGAATTTTGAAGTGCAAATTAGGAATCTATGTTCCAAGGTGCTATCAGTGTTTGACTTTGGGAAGCTCAGAGACAGTCTGCAGCACTGATGGAGCATACAGGAAGAATTTTCACTCACTTTCCAAAGGTCAAGTGTGCTTGTTACATTGCTGAATGAGAATAACCTGCATTCATTTTTTAATGATCTGTCAACTGAAAAAAAAATGCACAATGTGAAAGTTGTGAGTTTTCTTATTTGGGGCAAAATAAGGACTATAGCCTGAGAGACAGCATCTCAGATAGCTCTAAGGAATTGCTCAGAAGGTGCGGGGGGGGGGGGTCAGTTTGTATGTGATTTTGGTGAAGGGTAATACATGCAATCAATTGCACATTTTTGGCAGAGGGTTGCTGCTAGTCTCATGAAGGTTACTGCTAGTCATGAGGGGCAGATGTCTCTGTTAATGATCTTATTGCTTTTCTAGATATGAGAAGATACAAGAATTTGAACTCATAAATTCTTCTCTTGAAAATATCTAACTATCTGAAAGCTTATTCTGCCAGTTTTTCCCAGAGCGTGGAGTGCTTCATTCCTGATCTCCACCCTGAACTTCTTTCAGGGTGTGTTGAAGGTCAGCAACTACAATGGCTAGTGACTTAATCCTTGTAGAGGCAGATGGAAAGTGACAATTTTTAGTTAGCAAATTTTAATTTGCCCAACTGATAGGAAAAATATAGCTTATAGGGCCACTTATAGAATGGTTTTATATATATATATAATATATATATATAATATATATATATATATATATATACACACATACACACACACACAGAGTGCATGTACAGTTTTCATTATGGTTATATTTCTAAGCAATATTTTTTTACATAAATACATATGAAGGAGGTAGAGAATAAAAATTAGAAGATTTCTACTTAGATCTGACTCTTGAAATAGTAGGATTTAAGCATTAATTTCTAGATATTTTTGAGACTTCTTTATGTTTTACATTTATTTTAAGGGTCAACAAATTTCCAAGGATTGAATAATATAGAATATATTCTCTGACAAAATGAAAATAAGCTAGAAATCAACAACAGAAAAATATACAGACAACCCTAAACATTTGGATTAAGCAACAAACTTCCAAATACCCAGTGGGACAAAAAAGAAATCAGAATAAAATTTAGAAAATATTTTTGACTAAATAATAATGAAAATCCCATATGTGAATGTTGTGGGGATGCAGCTAAAGCTAATTTTCTTTGGGAGCAAATTAGAGCTTTAATGCATATACTAAAATATCAGAAAGGTTGAAAATAAAAGATCTATACTTCCATTTTAAAAAGCTATTAAAAATAGTAAATGGAACCCAAAGAAATAAGAGAATGCAGGAAATAATGAAAGAGAATGCAAATATATAACAGAGAAAATTGACAAACTTAAATATATACTCTTTGAAAGATTTAAAAAATTAGTACCATTCTAGCAAAACTGATAATGGACAAGTAAAGGGAAAACACAAATTACCCATCTAAGAAATGAAAAAGGCAACCCCACTATATCATTAAAAACACAATAAGAACACATTATGATGCCCAGAATTACCGGCCAGTGAAGAAATGCCATAATGAAATACCACTTTACAACCACTAAAATGGTTTATTTTTTTAAAAAAAGAAGGGAAATAACAAGTGCTGGCGAGCATGTAGAGAAATTGGAACCCTCATACATTGGTGGTGCAGATGCTTTAGAAAATAGTTCGACAGTTCCCCAAAATGTCAAACTTAGAATGTTACCATGTGACCCAATAACTCTACTCTTTGGTCTATACTCGAGATTACTGAAGACATTTATGTACACAAAAACTTCTACACAAATGTTCATAGCAACAGCATTCATAACCAAGAAGTGGAAACAATTTAAATGTCCATCAACTAATGAATGGATAAACAAAATGTGGTATATCAGTACAATGGAATATTAATGAGCCATAAAAAGGAATAAAATACTGACACATGCTACAACATAAATCAACCTTGAAAACATTACACTAAGTGAAAGAAGCCAGACGCATAAGGTCATAAAGCCTATGATTCCATTTATATGAAATGTTCACAATAGGTAAATCTATAGAGAGGTAAAATAGATCAGTGATTGCCATGGGCTGGAAGGAGGGGGAATAGAAAGTGACTGCTAACAGGTATGGGGTTTCTTTTGGAGCTGGTGAGTGTTCTGTAATTAACAGTGGTGATGGTTGCACAAAGTTGTAAACATATTAAAAACCACTGAATTGTACACTTTAAAATGGTGAATTTATGGTATGTGAATCATATCTTCGATAACAAAATAACATATTATGAATGCCTTTATGCTCGTATGTTTGAACATTTAAATGAAAGATAAATTCTTAAAAAACACAACTTGCATAAGGATAAATAGAAAATTGAAATAGTTTATGTTTGTTAAAGAAATTGAATTCACAATTAAAGCCTTCTCAGACACACCAAAACTTCCCAGACACACAAAAAATTTTCAAGCCTAGGTTGCTTCACCAGTGAATTCTTACAAATACCTAAGGATGAAATAGTCTGCATAATATTTATCTTGCACAAACTATCACAGAAATTAGAGAAAGAAGGATAAATTTTTCAACTTATCTTCTTATTCCAAAATCATACAACAATTTTGCAACAAAAGAAAACCAAGGCCAAATTCTTTCATGAACACAGCTGCAGAAATGCTAAACAAGATAATACAAGTGAGGTTTATTCCAGAAATGCCAGATTGGTTAAACATTGGGACATCAGTCAATATACTTCACCACCCTTATCAAATAAAGGAGAAAAATCTTATGATTAACTCCATAAGTGCAGGAAAAGCATTTGATAAATCTAATACCCATTTACTACAAAAGCATGCAGGTAACTAGGAATAGAAGGGATCTTCCTTAATCTTTACAGTAAGGAGAAAGCTCTCATCATTTGCACATATAATAACCATTTGTGCAAAGTTGACAAACTACTAGAAAAATAATGGAGTTTAGTAAGGTCACTGGTAAATACATTGCATTTTTATAAACTAATAACAATTGGGGAATTAAAACACCATTTTTGAATTTATAATAAAACACAATCTGCATTGAATGGGAGACTCATTTTTGTTAAGATATTATTTCATCCCACACTCCATGCAACCTTAATCAAAAGTCCAGCTTCTTTTTTCTTTTTTTGTGGAAGTTAGCAGATTGACTTCAAAACTTATAAAGAAATACAAAAGACCTGAATTATCCAAAGAAATATTTTTAAAGTACGAGACATTGATATTTTTAAGCTACAATAATTAAGAGAAAGCTCTACTGGTGCCAATGATAGACAAATTAACCAGTGGAAGAAAATTGATATGAGAAACAGATTTACACATATACAGTAAACTGATTAAAGCAAAATTACAAAGGCAGTGTAATAATGAAGGATTAGTCTTTCATTATATGGTACTGAATCAACTGGATATCCATATGGAAAAATACATCTTGACCACTATATACACAAAAATTATTTTGAGATTGATTCTAGAGCTGAATGTGAAAGTAAAACAATACAGTTTCTAGAATAAAATGTAGGAGAATGTGTTTAGGGATAGACAAAGATTTCCTAAGCAGTGTTCCAATAAGACTGACTAGAGAAGATCGATAAACTGGTAAACTGGACTTAATTAAAAACAAGATGAAGATGAGGAACAACTGGAATCTTCAAACATTGACTGGGGGGAATGTAAATAGGTACCACCATGTTGGAAAGCTGGCAGTATCCACTAGAGCTAAACATACTTACACCTATGACCCAGAATTGCTACTAAGTATATACCAAGCAAATGAATGCTTATTTCTATGAAAACATATTTATAGTGGTGTTATTCAAAATAGGAAAAAGTTGGAAACAGCACAAATGTCTATCCACTGTAGAATATCTGCATAAATGGTGGTACGCTCATTCAGTGGAATTCTGTTCTGTGATGAACTACTGCTATTTGCAACAACGTAAATATTACATATGAGTGAACAATATTGAAATATTCAATATTTAAAGAATAATGAGTAATATATGATTCTGTTTATATGAAGTTCAGAGACAGACAAACTCACTCTAATGTTCAAGGAGAAGATAATGGTAACTCTTGGGGGATTATTACCAGGCTGGTAGCACTAGGGAAATCTAAATTTCATATATTCATGCACAAATATTTACCCTTTTACCTCAAATTTGCATCATTAAATGATGCAGAAACCTTTTTTTATAGTTAATTTGGATTTAATTTCCCCTGAGAGCTGAGTTAAATAGCATGAATCTGTAAGGAGAGAGAATGTTGACACTCTAATAACTCATTATGGAGAATATTCCTGTTTTAAAAAAAGTGAAATCTCAGACATTTGGTAAGTCCTAATTGATGTTATTGAAATGTTTTGATGTCCGTGTCTGGTACAGTAAGAACTCAGAAACACTAGCTGGCTATCTCTGCTTCCTTGCATCAATTTATTAAAAGTATATCACTCAAAAATTATCATAAAATGACATTATTTAATATTTATATGCTATTATAGAAACTTGATTCCTCAAAACTTTACCTCAAAAATGACTATGACTGAATTTCTAACAGAAGTTTTCTGAGTACCATATAACCCTAAGAGATGAAATAAAGTAAAATATACATGTATACTTGCACACACACACACACGCACACACACACACTGTACACTTTAAAATTATACAGCTTTTCAAGATAATGGGTACAAGTTTCAGTAAGAGTGAATCTTAGAATATGTGTTATTTTTTCAAGCTCCTTCAACAAGAGTAATAAAAATATCTCAGAAGTCAGGTAACATAGCTTATGAAAAATCAATATTTGAACAGCTCACTCAGATCACACAAGTGATTATGACCTTTTAATCTTAATCATCATGGAATCTACCAAATAAGACAGTTATAGTCAGTTCTCACTTTTACATGGTACCCTGTTAATGGAAATGTGTGTTGTGAGAACCCTGTCTTCACCACATTGTTCCATGGTATCTGAGACTGGTTACAGGGCAAAGCAAATACGGAGTTCCAATATGCACTAGTTTCACTTAATAAAATACCAGGCAAAGCAAGGGCTTCCTGTAATTAACCCCTCTTTTAGTTTCTGAAATTATAAATTAAAGGAGGTGGATAAAATTTTATTGTTTGTACTTCAGAATATCACATTAGACAATAGTTCAATTGTGTTGGCATTGAAAAAAATGTGTGAATAATTTATATCAATGATTAAGAAATGTTTTTAAAAGATGATAGTAAATTGCCTTTTAAAAAAAACATGTTGTTACTCACTGAATATTCTTTTCCCCAATACACTTGAAGAATTTTATTTCGTTTCTAAGAAACGATCAATAAAGACCCTTTTGAGGCTGTTGATGTTGTCAAATTGATTCCAAAAATCAGAGATTCCCATGTAGCTGCTTAAAGTTTACTACTTTTTACTTTTGGTATTTATATTTTTATGTTCATTTAGTAAATTTTAAAATATAGTAAAGAAGATTATACAAAAGGCTTTTAATATCAACATTTAAACAATCATTGTCAAACTTGTATATAATTTTCCAGACTGTTTTCTACTTGGCAGCCTCTTCAAAAATGCCATGTAGAATAATGCTTAGGAGAGAGTTATGATGAGTTATCCCTTGAGAAGACTGTATTTCTTGAAAAAGCAAAGTCCAAAAGATCATTTTAAATTAGTGATTGAGATAGAAGTTTTTATTGATATGCACACCAGAAGAAAGACTCCAACTAATGTTATTTACCTTAACTTTTAAATTCTAAAATCTTCCGTGGATTGTTTCTGAAATAACTCAAGGGCCCTGATTTATTCATGGAAATCTTCACTACAAATATGTTATATCAGGTTATATCACCTATGGAAAAGGTATGGAATAGGAGGAAATTTTCATAAATCTTCTGGCTCCTGTCTCCCCAGAGCTACTTCTCAGAGTGATTGCAGAAATAGGTAAACTCATTTAAATTTAATAAATTAAAAAAAAATCATTTATCATTAAGCTATCTAGAATATACTATTCTATTTGAGGTAAGGTGGGAATCAAGCATACTTTCTGTTTTCTTTTCATAGATAGTCAGTTGTCCTAATCCCTTTATAGAACAGTTCATCTTTTTCCCAATAATTTAATTACCATTTTATCACGATCTAAAATGGCATAAATATATGTGTTCTTTCTATTATTTCCATTGATGTGTATGTTTACCAAAACCTCAGTGGTTTAATTACTATGACCTTGCAGTACATTTGGAATTTGATTGGACTACTTACCTGTCAATGTTCTTGACTCCAGGCCACCAAAGAATATGAAAATTGATAGAACACATAATTCTTTGTTCAAAAAGGGATTAGAAAACCTAAAATTATTTCTTGAAAATAGTGAGAGATCCTATCTCTCCTCAGAGAATTTATTCAACCTCAGTTTTGGGGTCAGCTACTTGAATCTCATTCTTATTCCCCTCTAGACTAAATTTACATATTCCTTCCAGCACTTTCCCTTTGGTTTATGAGTCATATTTCTTTTCCCTCTTCACATTATAAATATTATTTTAATTACTTTGTTAACATTTGATCTTTTTTATTGACAAATAATTCATGCACTATAAAATTCTCTATTTACAGCATATAATTCAATGTGTCTTTTGTATATACACAGTTGTTCAACCACAGCCAAAAGCTAATTTTAGAACATTTTTGTCTCTCCTAAAAGAAACACTGTATCAGTCACTCTCCACGACCCCACCCAACTCATCCAGCCTTGGTAACTGCTGATTTACTTTCTTTCCTCTTTTCCGAGTTGCTTTTTCTGCTCATTTCATATAAATGAATCATACACTATGTGATCACAGTGTCTGACTCTTTCCATTTAGTGTAATGGTTTCAAGGTTCCTCCATGTGACATATCAGTATTTCATTCTTTTTATGGCTGAATATTATTCCACTGTATGGATATATCACATTTTGTTGTCCATCAGTTGATGGACATTTGGGTTGTTTACACTTTTTGGCCATTATGAATAATGCTACCATGAACTTTATGTACATGTTTTTGTGTGGGCATATGTTTCAAATATATATTTGCAAATATTTTCTCTCATTCTGTGGATTGTCTTTTCAATTTCTTGATAGAGTCCTTTTATGATCAAAGGGTTTTAGTTTTGGTGGAGCTCAATTTATCTATTTTTCCTTTTGTCCCTATGCTTTAGGTGTCATATCTAAGGAATTATCGTCTAATCCAAGATCATAAAAATTTACACTTCTGTTTTCTTCTATCATTTTTATAGTTTTAGCACTAATATTTTTGTTGTTAATTCATTTAGGGTTAACTTTTGTTTAGGGTGTGAAGGAGAGATTAAATTGTTTGATCCATTTAAGTTTAATGTAATTACTGATAAGGTAGGAATTATATCTGCAACTTGGCTAATTTTTTATGTCTTGTGTGTTTTTGTTCCTCTATTTCTCTATTATTGCCTTCTTTTGTCTTAAATAGATATTTTTAGTGTACCATTTAAATACCAAAGTGAATCAGTTATACATATACATATGTTCCCATATCTCTTCCCTCTTGTGTCTCCCTCCCTCCCACACTCCCTATCCCACCCCTCTAGGTGGTCAAAAAGCATGGGGCTGATCTACCTGTGCTATGTGGCTGCTTCCCACTAGCTGGCTATTTTACATTTGGTAGTGCATCTATGTCCATGCCACTCTGTCACTTTGTCACAGCTTACCTTTCCCCCTCCCCAAATCCTCAAGTCATTCTCTAGTAGGTCTGTGTCTTTATTCCCATCTTGCGCCTAGGTTCTTCATGACCATTCTTTATTTTCTAAGATTCCATATATATGTGTTAGCATATGGTATTTGTTTTTCTCTTTCTGACTTACTTCACTCTGTATGACAGACTCTAGGTGCATCCATCTCACTACAAATAACTCAATTTCGTTTCTTTTTATGGCTGAGTAATATTTCCATTGTATATAGGTACCATATATTCTTTATCCATTCATCTGTCAATGGACACTTAGGTTGCTTCCATGTCCTGGATATTGTAAACAGAGCTGCAATGAACATTTTGGTACATGACTCTTTTTGAATTATGGTTTTCTCAGGGTATATGCCCAGTAGTGGGATTGCTGGGTCATATGGTAGTTCTATTTGTAGTTTTTAAGGAACCTCCATACTGTTCTCCATAGTGGATGAACCAATTCACATTCCCACCAACACTGCAAGAGGGTTCCCTTTTCTCCACACCCTCTCCAGCATTTATTGTTTCTAGATTTTTTGATGATGGCCATTCTGACTAGTGTGAGATGATATCTCATTGTAGTTTTGATTTGCATTTCTCTAATGATTAATGATGTTGAGCATTCTTTCATGTGTTTGTTGGCAGTCTTTATATCTTCTTTGGAGAAATGTCTATTTAGGTCTTCTGCCCATTTTTGGATTGGGTTGTTTTTTTGTTATTGAGCTGCATGAGCTGCTTGTAAATTTTGGAGATTAATCCTTTGTCAGTTGCTTCACTTGCAAATATTTTCTCCCATTCTGAGGGTTGTCTTTTCATCTTGTTTATGATGTCCTTTGCTGTGCAAAAGCTTTGAAGTTTCATTAGGTCCCATTTGTTTATTTTTATTTCCATTTCTCTAGGAGGTGGGTCAAAAAGGATCTTTGATTTATGATCTGTGATTTATGTCATAGAGTGTTCTGCCTATGTTTTCCTCTAAAAGTTTGATAGTTTTTGGCCTTACATTTAGGTCTTTAATCCATTTTGAGTTTTTTTTTATGTATGGTGTTAGGGAGTGACCTAATCTCATACTTTTACATGTACCTGTCCTGTTTTCCCAGCACCAATTATTGAAGAGGCTGTCTTTTCTCCACTGTATATTCTTGCCTCCTTTCTCAAAGATAAGGTGACCATATGTGCATGGGTTTATCTCTGGGCTTTCTATCCTGTTCCATTGATCTATCTTTATGTTTTTGTGCCAGTACCACACTGTCTTGATTACTGTAGCTTTGTAGTATAGTCTGAAGTCAGGCAGCCTGATTCCTCCAGCTCCATTTTTCATTCTCAGTATGCTTTGGCTATTCGGGGTCTTTTGTGTTTCCATACAAATTGTGAAATTTTTTGTTCTAGTTCTGTGAAAAATGCCAGTGGTAGTTTGATAGGGATTGCATTGAATCTGTAGATTGCTTTGGGTAGTAGAGTCATTTTCACAATGTTGTTTCTTCCAATCCAAGAACATGGTATATCTCTCCATTTGTTTGTGTCATTTAATTTCTTTCATCAGTGTCTTATAAATTTATGCATACAGGTCTTTTGTGTCCTTAGGTAGGTTTATTCCTAGATATTTTATTCTTTTTGTTGCGGTGGTAAATGGGAGTGTTTTCTTGATTTCACTTTCAGATTTTTCATCATTAGTATATAGGAATGCCAGAGATTTCTGTGCATTAATTTTGTATCCTGCTACTTTACCAAATTCATTGATTAGCTCTAGTAGTTTTCTGGTAGCATCTTTAGGATTCTCTATGTATAGTATCATGTCATCTGCAAACAGTGACAGCTTTACTTCTTCTTTTCCGATTTGGATTCCTTTTATTTCCTTTTCTTCTCTGATTGCTGTGGCTAAAACTTCCAAAACTATGTTGAATAAGAGTGGTGAGAGTGGGCAACCTTGTCTTGTTCCTGACCTTAGTGGAAATGCTTTCAGTTTTTTCACCATTGAGGATGATGTTGGCTGTGGGTTTGTCATATATGGCCTTTATTATGTTGAGGAAAGTTCCTCTATGCCTACTTTCTGCAGGGTTTTTATCATAAATGGGTGTTGAATTTTGTCAAAAGCTTTCTCTGTATCGATTGAGATGATCATATGGTTTTTCTCCTTCAGTGTTTTAATATGGTGTATCACATTGATTGATTTGTGTATATTGAAGAATCCTTACCTTTCTGGAGTAAACCCCACTTGATCATGGTGTATGATCCTTTTAATGTGCTGTTGGATTCTGTTTGCTAGTAGTTTGTTGAGGATTTTTGCATCTATGTTCATCAGTTATATTGGCCTGTAGTTTTCCTTTTTGGTTACATCTTTGTCTGGTTTTGGTATCAGGGTGATGGTGGCCTCGTAGAATGAGTTTGAGAGTGTTCCTCCCTCTGCTGTATATTGGAAGAGTTTGAGAAGGATAGGTGTTAGCTCTTCTCTAAATGTTTGATAGAATTCGCCTGTGAAGCCATCTGGCCCTGGGCTTTTGTCTGTTGGAAGATTTTTAATCACAGTTTCAATTTCAGTGCTTGTGATTGGTCTGTTCTATTTCTTCCTTGGTTCAGTCTCGGTAGATTGTGCATTTCTAAGAATTCGTCCATTTCTTCCAGGTTGTCCACTTTATTGGCATAGAGTTGCTTGTAGTAATCTCACATGATCCTTTGTATTTCTGCAGTGTCAGTTGTTACTTCTCCTTTTTCATTTCTAATTCTATTGATTTGAGTCTTCTCCCTTTTTTTCTTGATGAGTCTGGCTAATGGTTTATCAATTTTGTTTATCTTCTCAAAGAACCCGCTTTTAGTTTTATTAATCTTTGCTATCATTTCCTTCATTTCTTTTTCAATTATTTCTGATCTGATCTTTATGATTTCTTTCCTTCTGCCAAATTTAGGGTTTTTTGGTTCTTCTTTCTCTAATTGCTTTACGTGCAAGGTTAGGTTATTTGAGATGTTTCCTGTTTGTTATGGTATGATTGCTATAAACTTCCCTCTTAGAACTGCTTTTGCTGCATCCCATAAGTTTTAGGTCATCGTGTCTCCATTTTCATTTGTTTCTAGGTATTTTTTGATTTCCTCTTTGATTTCTTCAGGATCACTTTGTTATTAAGTAGTGTATTGTTTAGCCTCTGTGTATTTGTATTTTTTACAGATCTTTTCCTGTAATTGATATCTAGTCTCATAATGTTGTGGTTGGAAAAGATACTTGAAACGATTTCAATTTTTGTAAGTTTACCATGGCTAGATTTGTGACCCAAGATATGATCTGTCCTGGAGAATGTTCCATGAGCACTTGAGAAGAATGTGTATTCTGTTGTTTTTGTATGGAATGTCCTGTAAATATCAGTTAAGTCCATCTTGATTAATGTATCATTTAAAGCTTGTGTTTCCTTATTTATTTTCATTTTGGATGATCTGTCCATTGGTGAAAGTGGGGTGTTAAAGTCCCCTACTATGAATGTGTTACTGTCGATTTCCCCTTTTATGGCTGTTAGTATTTGCCTTTTGTATTGAGGTGTTCCTATGTTGGATGCATAAATATTTACAATTGTTATATCTTCTTCTTGGATCGATCCCTTGATCATTATGTAGTGATCTTCTTTGTCTCTTTTAATAGTCTTTATTTTAAAGTCTATTTTGTCTGATATGAGAATTGCTACTCCAGCTTTCTTTTGATTTCCATTTGCATGGAATATCTTTTTCCATCCCCTCACTTTCAGTCTGTATGTGTCTCTAGATGTGAAGTGGGTCTCTTGTAGACAGCATATATATGGGTCTTGTTTTTGTATCCATTCAGCAAGCCTGTGTCTTTTGGTGGGAGGATTTAATCCATTTACATTTAAGGTAGTTATCGATATGTATGTTCCTATTCCCATTTTCTTAATTGTTTTGGGTTTGTTATTGTAGTTCTTTTCCTTCTCTTGTGTTTCCTGCCTAGAGAAGTTCCTTTATCATTTGTCGTAAAGCTGGTTTGGTGATGCTGAACTCTCTCAGCTTTTGCTTGTCTGGAAAGGTTTTAATATCTCTATCAAGTCTGAATGAGATCCTTGCTAGGTAGAGTTATCTTGGTTGTAGGTTTTTTCCTTTCATCATTTTAAATATGTCCTGCCACTCCCTTCTGGCTTGCTGAGTTCCTGCTGTGCTGAAAGATCAGCTGTTAACATTATGGGGATTCCTTTTTATGCTATTTGTTGCTTTTCCCTTTCTGCTTTTAATATTTTTTCTTTGTATTTAATTTTTGATAGTTTGATTAATATGTGTCTTGGCTTGTTTCTCCTTAGATTTATCCTGTGTGTGACTCTCTGCCCACCAGAAAGACAAGATCCCGCCTCATCCACATCCAGTGTTGTGTTTGGGGTTTCTGTGACCTTATTATGATTTTAGGCATCCTCTCTGCTAATGGGTGGGCTTGTGTTCCTGTCTTGCTAGTTATTTGGCACGGGGTGTCCAGCACTGGAGCTTGCTGCTCAATGAGTAGAGCTGGGTCTTAGTGTTGAGATGGAGATCTATGGGAGAGCTCTTGCTGTTTGATATTACTTGGGGCCGGGAGGTCTCTGGTGGTCCAATGTCCTGAACTCGGCTCTCCCACCTCAGAGGCTCAGGCCTGACACCCAGCTGGAATACCAAGACCAGGTCAGCCAGACAGCTTTTGGGAAGTCTGAGGTCTTCTGCCAGCATTCATTAGGTGTTCTGTAGGAGTTCTTAAACATGTAGATGTATTTTTGATGTATTTGTGGGGCAGAAGTTGCTCTCTATGTGTTACTCCTCTGCCATCTTGAAGGTCCTCCTCAAGATATTTTAGACATGTTCATCTTTTGGGGCCACCAACATAGGTGAAAGTAAAGGTGGAGTCTGAGTATCTGAAGTCAGGCAGGGCATGGTCATGACGGGGCCAGGGGTTCTCAAGGCACTTCATAAATATCTTATTCTCCAGATTTTTCTTTTAATATTTTTGGGTAGGTATATTTTGCCTCAAATTTTATTTACTGCCTCAGATAGCCAGAAAGTTAAACAATGGCCCCTAAACATTTTTGGCAAACTCCCTTGGGGAAAAGACTTTTGTATTGCATGAGCTCAGAGGCAGGTCAAGTAAAGACTGGTTTTGCAAATGGAGGCTTCTGTGGAGTTACAGTTCTCTGAGAGTGAGATTTTGAAAGAGTTTCAACCCATTCTGCCCTGTCTGTTGGCTGCTTAACTGTTAGCTTTCACTCTGATCATGAGCTGATTTTTTCAGGCTGCTACAGAGCTGGAGCATAGGGTGCAATGAGGGCAAGTTAAAATGCCAAAAAGCTTGCTCTTTTTATTGATATTCAACCATGTCTTGAATAAATACTCCTTAGATTGCTGCAAGCCTTTGGTTAATTTCCAGAGCTCTGAGAAATTTTTGCCAGTTCCTCATTGCTTTAATGGAGGAGAGAATTCTGAGTTCTTACACCATCATTTTCACTGATTTCATCTCTCAAAAAAAATTTTACGATAGTATAAATTTTTACTGTTTCTAACATAGGAGTCAATATAAAAAAGCTAAAAGAAGTTGCTGGGACTTTGTATGGGTAAAGCTATCCAGGTACTGGCCCTAGGAAGTAGTACCTTAATAGTGGTTTTTTTTTTTTTAAACTATAGATCTTCCATTCCCGAATATCAACCCAGAATGTATTTTGCTGTCTCTTCTTTACCCACACTTAGAGTAGGATCCTTGTAGCTTGTGTCATTCCTAGACTCAGGGGTGTCTACTTGCACCAGGCATGTGCAGCATCCATAATGGTCCAATAGGAAGGCTAGCCTACAAGTAATAACCATTGAATTTTAAAAGGAATTTTATGTGGACTCCTCTCCAAATTTTGGCATCAACAAGCAGGAATTTCTAGTGTAGGAAATGTACTATATTAAATATTGGGGGCTAAAATGGAGCCCTCCTTTATCTTCCCCTACACCGGTTTTGTATATTAGCATGTTCTAGTCTGGTAACTTATTTGAAATAGTAAGGTTTTCTCAAAAATTATGAAATCCCAAAATTTCACATACATTTATAAAGTTAAAAATTCACTTCATTTCTAGCACTTTGTCTAAGATAGGTATTTATTTTGACATTGGGAGGCAAAAACCGAATTTATTATCTTATGATTTATTTAAACATGTCATGTGCTAATATGTAAAAATGTTATTAAGGAGTGTTGTTTTCATATAATATGTTCAGGTGTGGCAAAGATTTAGAATAAGTAAAATAATATTCTGAATGATTTGGTTTGAAACGTTGTGTCACAATATTTAATAAATAACATTGCTAATTATATTTAAAGTGCAAAATTTGAACTTCCAAAAGCAGTCCTTGTTTTTACCGATAATTTTGCTATTTTTCATACAGTCTTAATGAACTGAAATCATCCAACTTAATCTTGATTAATTGCCACATTTAAAATGCTAAGAATTTGCAACTTTTCTGGAGGCCTTGAAAAGCAACTCTGGTATTTCTTATATGCAGTACACTTTAATTTTGACTGCTGCTTGGTTAAAGCACTTGTGAACCTCTCTAAGACTGAATTTTTCTAGCAGGTTTTTGTAGTGTCTGGATTCATTTTCTGTATTACATCTGGTACATTATTGGAAAAATTGAACACAGGGTAACTTTTACAAATGCTACTAGAATATTTCCCCATTCTGAACCTTATGTGTAACTTCCACTACCAAGAATTCTTTAGTCACCTTGAGGTCAACTTGGGATAGGAATCAAGGAAAATAGAGGTTGCAAGATTTTATTGGCCTAGAAAGTGAAAATCTGATAAATATGAAATTTCTATCATCACATGGAAGGAAAATCCACAGTGCTCACTGAGGCTGCTTTTCCAGACCTCCTCATCTGAACCACAGGCTTTTTGGCCTTCTGGTTTATAGTTTAGTACTTCCAGCCAAAGAACAGTGTATTTATTTTGAAAGGAGAAAATGTGCTTCATTATGTAGGAAAAAAGAGAACAACTAAAATGGACTGAGTTCTACTACCATTTTAGGTACTTTTGTGTTTCTCATTCCAAATTATTAGTTTGTTCAGGCTGCTATAACAAAATACCACAGACCTGGTAGCTAATAAACAGTAGAAATTTATTTCTCCCATTTCTGGAGGCTGTTAAGTCCAAGATCACAGCATCAGAATGATCACATTCTGGTGAAGGCTCTCTTCTTGGTTTATAGCCAGTGCCTTCTCGCTGTGTCGTCACATGGTAGAGGGGACTAGGGACTCTGTGGGGTCTCTTTTATAAGACCACTAATCCCATTCATGAAGGCTCCATCCTCATGGCCTAAGTGTCTCCCAAAGGCTCCACCTCCTCCTAATACTGTCACCTTTGGAGGTTAGCATTTTAACATATGAATTTTAGGGGGACACAAATGTTCAGACCATTGTAGTTACATACCTGTTGACTAGTAAATATGGCTATTTGATATAACACTTTCATCCATGAGAACTGTGTTTTATTGGGCAAATAAGAATATAAATTTTGGTCTCTGGATATCAGCTTAAATAGACCTAGTGAATATCTTTCTCACAAATGGGAGCAAATCTTTCATAGTATAAGCTCTTCCATAATTTAACCTAATTGCACAGCACTCCTTATAGTACAATTTTTATTGATGACATTCATATTATTTTGACTGCAAACTTCTATTCTTGAGTACTGGTAAACTAGCTCTCTGGGAGGAAAAACAAACAACAACTTTCATTTGTAGCATTTGTCAGTGTTCATGTTCTACATATTCCTGTCACAGCGATTTCAATGCAGAGTTGGGAAAGTACACGGTTGGTTATCTGGAGCCAGTGTGAGTGGGTTATAGAACACTATTCTGTCTACTCTTACTATCTTTTTTCTCAAAGCCCAATATTATTACAATCTCTCTCCCATGAGTCTTTGAGAAAACTTGGAACTGACCTGAATCTACCACCTAGAAGTTAAATTGGACTGTCTTTTTACCTATACTTCTACAGAGACCTGGGAACCTTTAGATGCACTCTGATTTCCAGGATGTAGTTAGCCAGCCACAACTGACTGGATTGCAATAGGAAAGGGAACTAACTATGTGTGTCCATATACACATCTTTTGAGTAAATGTATTTTCATTTTTTCTTGCCTAATATATCCTCTTTAATACAACCTAATGAAATTTTAATCAACAAAAGTAAAATGTATGTATCTGCACATGAAAAGTCAGTCGTCGGTGGATTAGGTGACCTAGAGTTATCAGATAATGGTGGTAAGTCCCCAGCTCTAATCTACACACCTTGGGGTTTATTCATTAGTAGTTTCTTGAGTGTTTTTCACGTTCTTATCTACATTTTGGAAACCTGTTTCTAAACTGCTCACAGATTGCAAAAGCACTAATTGGTAATGCTCCTTTTTTGGTTCATTGACTCTTACATTCTCTGGCAATTATTGGTATCAGTTAAAACGTGAATGTAAAAGTATTGTTTTTAACAAATGTAATTTAAGCATGTTTTATTAATTTGGGAGCCTATTTTGAGCTGTTACAACATCAGGGACTCCTGGTATTAAACCAGTCTAGATTAAATTTTGCAGCAATTACTGAATTTACATTTTAGAATAGCAAGCAAATGACTAGATGGCCAGGTGAAAGCGGGGGTTGTTGAAATTGGAACTAAGAAAACATATTTCAGAATATGCATAGATATGCATAATTAGGTGTATACCTCGAATGGGAAATAGAATAGTATCCAGGAGTCAGCAAGTGCACTAGATGTAAAATTAGAAGTTATATTTCACTTTTGAGTGTTTCCAGGGATATATGTCAGTTACCTGTAATTAAGTGGGTATAGCTGTGTCTGTGAGTGTGTGTGTGTGTGTGTGTGTGTGTGTGTGTGTTTCTGTGTTGGATTAAAAGGAGTAGGAGTAGAGGCAAAGTGAATTAAAAAGTCAGAACGGGCCAAATGACCTTCATTTTGTAATTCTTCTTTAGTACTTTAGATGCTCCTACATTATGGGATAGTGACTCCTGAAGGCATTGTCTCTTCTGAGTTCAAGGTAGATATGTGAAGCTTGGAGAACCTGGGAAGTTCCTGAAACTGGAGAATATCAATATACTAGGAAATAGTACCTATAAGACAGTAATATAAATCCTGAAAAGGAGAAAGATAAGGGAGACTTTAGTAATTTTCCAAAAGTATCTTTATGGAAAACAAAAGATCTCCATTTTCAAAGAAAGAAGGAACACAAACATTGGAAATTCTCTCTGTGAAAGTTACAATGCAGAACAGCTTAAGAATGTTTTAAGTGATCATTTATTCTTTTGGGTCTCCGACTTTTTTCCTCAAATAATACAATGCTGACTAGCTTTGAACATTTCTTTCAGCATGGTTACAATGTATAATTTTATGTAGTTAGCCATTTCTAGTTCTACCTCAAATATTTTGACTTGAAAAGGTCACATATTCCTTCTTCAATTGCAGCATGTGCCAGGCTGATTATTTCCTGTATGTGTCTCTTTTCCTGTCTCTCTTTTCCCTTTAGGTTCACTGATTCTTCGTGCCTGATCATGTTTTGGTTTGAAAAATTCATAAGTAAGTTTATTTGTGGAGTTATTACCCCTTCTTTTCCTTCTTCTCTTTCCTTTTCTTTGTTTTTTATTTTTTTTTCTTTCTTTTTTTTTTAAAGCTAGAAATCTACCTACTTAGTTTGGCAACAACTCTAGGATGTTATAAAATCAAGCTAATAGACTTATGGAGAGTACTGGATCATAAAATGGGGAAGCAGATTAACTTAGTGCCATTAATTAACCTGCTTTTGTCTTCAAAAGCATTCTCCTGTAACCATTTTGAGTGGTGCAGCATGCTCAGCAAAGGGCAAGGTAGAATGTTCTGACTGGAAAAATCTAGCTGGCATCAAAGATTATTCTTAAAAGGCAGTAGTCCTCAACCTTGGATGTACAACTTGGGATGCTTTTAAAATTCCAATTGCCAGACTTCTGGTTTCCGCTTTGGAAAGTAGAGAGCTGGGAGGAGTATCATACACACCCTCACAACAAAAAGAGATGCATAAACTGTAAGTTCGTGGCTTTTCTTGAACCCAGCTTACTGTCCAAAATATAAAAAGAGACTTGTGCAGGGATAGACAGAACCTGAGCATTTGCTTACTTGGTGCAGATGTAGAAAGAAGGAAGAATAAGGAAGGAGAACTCGGCTAGAAGGTATGACAAATTGGTGGAGGATGAGTGTGGGCTGGCAAGACATTGTGGAGCCAGATATAGGGGATGATCTCACTGCCTTGCATATTCTTCTCCATAGATCCCAACAGGTCCAAAATGATTGGTGAGAGTTCTGATAAAGCATTTCTGGTGGTGCAAGCCTGGGGGAGGTGGAGGGTGACAGCTACTGTATCATGGTGCAAAATTGTACCTGGATTCTTCTCTCCTATAACTCTTATGGAAAAAGAGCCTTTGTTTTAAGTTACTGGTGAAAACACATTGCAGATAGGGGAGGAGAATGGAAAACAAATGTTATTACTGGGAGAAGGGGCAAGAATAGCTGGGAGGGAAGCAGGAGCATTGGGAAGTCCACACCCCATAGACCCAGGGACACAGTGGCTTCCTGAGGCTGAGTATAAACTAGTATATAGTATATAAACTAGTAGTATATAAACTAGTACTAGTATATAAACTAGTATATAGTTTCTTCTAGTATAAACTAGAAGAAAATAGAGCACCCCCTCCGTGCCCTCCACCACCAGATCAACAAGGTCAAGTAACAAGTAAGACTGGAATACTGCTGGAAGTGTTGTCAAACCTAGTGTAAGGAAAGGAGTGCTCATTTCCAAGCATGAAACCTATTTACCTCAGCCTGTATTATCTTTCACAGATGGCCGTTTTTAACAAAAAATTGTGATGCATAAAAAGGGCAAGAAGAAAAAACATTGCCAAGAAACAAAACAATCAACATACCTATTGTTAAGTATGACATAGATATCGAAACTATCTGACAGAGAATCTAAAATCATAATGTGTGCCATATTAAAAGCTCTAATGGATAAGTTGAACAGCACACAAGTTTCTACGTAAACTTACAGCAGAGAGATGATAAAAAACCCAGCAATGATAGCTATGAGACACTCAGAGATGGAGAGTGTCTTTGACTGGCTCATCAGTAGACTCAACACAGATGAAGAAGGAATCAATTAACGTGAGGTTAAGCCAACAGAAATTACCCTAACTGAAACATACAAAAAAAATCAGTCATTGCAGGTGCTGAAGACTGGGGGAGAGGTTGACCAGAAAAGGACAGTAAGAGGAAGTTTTGTGGATGATGAAACTGTTCTGTATCAACGACTCTGGTGGTGGAAGTGTGATTGTATGTATTTGCGAATACCCATGGAAGAATATACCACAAATAGTGAGGTTTTCTCTTTGTAAATTAAAATTGAAAAATTAAAAGGAAAAAAAATCCTGATTTCCAGACAGTTGAATCAGCATCTTTGGGAATGGGATCTTGGCATCGACTAGATGATTGCAATGTGGATCTAAAATAGAAAACCTCTGCTAGAGTTGCCATTTCTCTTGGTGAATTTATTACAGTATAAGCACTGGTTCTGAAACTTTACTATCCATTGGACTTATCTGTGATCTTTATAAAATACTGACATTTGTCTCTCATTACCAGGCATTCTGATTTACTTTGCAAGATGTGATATGGATATCAGGAATTTTCAAAGTTCTCCTGGCGATTCTGATGTGCAGCAAAGTTTGGGAACTACTGGTCTAGAGCAGTGATTTATAAAGTTTCACCTGCATCAGAATCATCTGAAAGCCTTGTTGAAACACAGATTACTGGGTCCCAGTCCCAGAGACTTTGATTCAATAGTTCTGGGCTGGAGTGTGAGAATTTGCATTTCTTATAAATTCCCAGATGATGCCAATGCTGCTGGTCTTTTGACAACTACTGGCCTTATTAATTGCCTCTCAATTATTACTGCACATAAGATCACTGAAGTCAAAATAAAGATTCTGATCAGTCATTGTGAAGTAAGGCCTAAGATTCTGCATTTCTAACAAGCTCCCATGTGATGCTATTGGACTGAAGACTACACTTTGAAGAGCAAGGGTCTCTGGAGTCTTGCATGGTTTATGGAGGAGTAACAGTGGCAGCATCTGGTGATTTCTGTGTAAAGTTTAAGAAGAACTTCTCTAGAGGTCCATGGGTGTTAAGTGTTGTATTCTCTGCAACTTGACTTTCCTTTAGTGCACGAAGCTTTGATTGATCTCTCAGAAGGTAGACTTGCTTACCTAGCTGCATGATAATTTATTAATTCACAATGAAAAATACAAGAGTACAGAGGTGGATCAGGATATCAGGGTAAGCAAATTTCTTTGTAGTATGGAAAACCACAGGAGGCCAGCCTATTGGAAGATGGTTTAATGAGTGAGAAACACAATGAAAGTGTTCCAGTGATTTTACTAAGTGCCTCTCAGATTCTGATTAGGTGTCTTTTTTCTATCTAGTACAATGCATCTCTCTTGGGCACACCTTGTCATAGGCCAGTTAATGGCCTATGAATAACTGCCTGTGGTCAGCCTCCCCTCCCTCATCCAATCACTTGTTATCAGAAAGGTGAGGTTACCTATTACAGAGCACATTGGTGGTTTCTTCCAAAGGCTGGTGTGAGTGTGAGTAGCTAACTGCCAAAGGCCCCTCTTTAGTATAAAAACCCCAGATAAAAATGAATAATATTATCATTAAATAGCTTGTGATAAGGTCAAGCTTCTAGCAGAATAAAGCCAAAAGTGAGTGAAAGAGTGCTTATTCTTAGCATTTAAAAAAATTAATTTTTAATTCATCATGACATAGGTAAAGAAAAGAAAATATGACCTGCATATCTCTCTGTATTTGCATATCCTAATGCATCTTTACTTTCTAAATGAAAAGGACAGGCAGAGGGAGGAGGGCTCTGTTTAATGTACAGAACTGACCTTCTTCGACCAGCTTACTGCTTCTCTAATTAAGCATTTACAGAGTAAGCAGAGCTTTCCCTTCTTTTGATGGGGAAATCAATATGAGATTTTCCATGTTTGGGGTCATAGTGACATGGTCTGAGGGAAATGTCTAAGCCACAGGGCCAAATTATTTAGAAGAATCGTGGCAGGGCTACTTTAAGAGCATTAGCAGATGTTAAGTTTAGGGAAAGCAACCTTGATGATTGATCTGTAGAATTTACTAATGCATGTATATTTAACATGTGCTAGAATCGATACACATTTTAATATTACCCTATTTTTATATCAAAATAAACACAACCATGAACCGATGCTTGGTTACCATATAATAAACATGTAAAATTCAAGGTATGGCTCTTTGAAAGCCTAGCAGGGCTTTTTTGGGGGGGCAAAATAAAAGTGTATTATAATCTTACTAAATCTCATTAAATCACAAAGAAATGTGCAAAGAAACTGGTAGCCTTCCCAGGTTACGTGTTGGCCACGAATATTGTTAAAAGAGTTTCAGCCTGGCTTCACAGTATTATTATCAATCCTTCCCCCTACCCCTCACCTCCATTCTCTAATTGATTTGGGTAAAGCCTGGGCATTGTTTTTTATCCTGAAAATGTTCTTCAAATGAAAGGGGAAAAAAACCTCAGTAAATGTTTAAAAGACAGTTAACTATGTTATGTGTTTTAATACGCAAAGGACTCCCCTGACCTCCTAGCCACTGTGATTCAGAAACAATTTAGAATTGTTTAGTGTGTATCCTCAATTTAGTGTGTATCCTCATAGCTCCATATAGGCATATTTATGAGTTTGCAAAGATTCAGCCCTAGCAATACCCAGAGGTTACCATGACGGAGCACACACATAGTAGCAATGAGGCTTCAATATTTGGACCTGGAAAAGGCAGCCTGAGGCAACATAGGAAGGATTAGATAAGATCAGTTATGCCTTTTTTTAAATTGAAATGTAGTTGATTTACAGTATCGTGTTAGTCTCAGGTATACATGATACTGTAAATCAACCATACTTCAATAAAAACAAACCTAAAAACCAAAACAAACCCCCCCCCCCCAATAACAACAAAAAGAAGTTCTGCAAGGAGAAAAAGTTTAATGTTTGAGAAGTTCATAATCTAGGGGGCAGATTAGGACAGGTAATAAAAAATAATACAAAGTAATAGAATAGTGGTAGTAATTGTAGTATGTTCTCAATGAATGTAAGCTATTTTGGGGAAAGCAGCATGTTAGTCATCTTCTGGGCATTATAACATGTACTCACATCAAATGTACAAAGTAAACATATCACTTCCCTTTTACAGATAAGTAAACTGATGCTTAGAGAGGTTAAAAAAAATCAGTTATGCCAGTCTATCTCATTAGTCTCATTGTAAATCTAAAGGTTTCCTTTGTTACAAAGAATTAGTAAAGTCTGATAATTATTGAAATATGTGTATTAATATAAGGGAAAACTTAAGTCCTTAAAATATTTTTTGACTGGCTCTTTAGATTAAGCAGACCCATGGGAATGATTGGTTTACAGACAGTTCTTGGTACATTGAGGATAATAAATTGTCTAGCTTGTGGCTATTTGGAGAAACCATAAAGAACATTCAAGTCCACAATCAAGATCCGCTCTATAAGGACAAGGTGAAGTTTTAGGGCTCGTTTCTATATCATAACATTGCCAATAGGCTAGCATTAAAGAGATGGCAGAATTGGAATTGTCATTCAAGGAACTTACGTCTCTTCTGTTTCCTATGTTATGACAAGATTCTTTGTTTCTTATTCAGCAGTAAAAACTCTCTGCGAGGCCTGTAGAATGAGTACATAACCAGCTGAACAGGAGTCAGCAGCTAACCACAAACAATCTTCCAATACCTTTCACAGTAATGGAATTGCCGATGTTTCCCTGGAGCACATTTTGCAGATGCAAGATTGTTTCAACAGTGTGATCTACAGTATCTGAGTAATAATAACCTGAATAGAATAATACTTCACAATGCAATGGCAGCTTCCATATGGTTCTCAGTTTCCCAAAGCCTGGTATAAGCAGGAGAAAAACAGGTGTAGCTCCAATTTAATACATAACAGCTTGTGGGCTAAGAATTCTTATTTTCCATTGCAAATACATAGAATGTTTTGTGGCGGGTGTCTTTAATTCTACAGCTCAGAGACTGTGGTGTCATTGTCAGAAGGAGCAATAGAAATATCTTGGGTAGGTGAATGTTTTTCTATAGAGTGCAAAGAATTCAAAGGAAGGTGATAGAAAATGCAGTGAATTCTGTGCGTCTGTGAGCGTATGCCTGTACAAGCTGTGTATAACATAATTCTTGGTTTTAGTGTCAGTGCTGCTTTGTGAAAATCCTACCAGGGACAGGAACATACCTGAGGGTTCCAAAGTCACTGTGAAAATAAGGTAATCAAACAGCAGCTATTGTAGGCTATCCGTGGCAGGGTGAATAAAAGAATTGCAATACATTTGACATATAGCATGTATCCAAATGATACGCCAAGTCTGTGGGTTGCAGGAAAACAATGCACAAAACCCAAAGTTTGTGACTATGTCAGGGAAGATGGGGCTTGGTCTGAGCTCTTGAGACAGGAATTTCCTGCAAGGAATGCTGTGGCTTCAAATCTTCCCAGGCGCCCAGGGTAGAAGGGACTACTGCAATGCGACAGTATTTCTGTCCCACTTACATACAGATATGCCAGTGATGTCAATACTAGCCAAGGGTGAATCCAGGTTTGCGGCAACGCGAAGCTTATGCAATTTGGGGTCTCTTCTTTTAAAAAATACGTAAACATATATAACTTGAACATTAAAATATTTACTTGGTGAACACATTCTTAGACCCTCCTGCAGTCTTGGAGGAGCCTGTGAAACTGAGGGGCTCTGAAACGGAAGCTTCACTGGCTTTGACGTAATTCTACTTCTGGTACAACCACCTGGGAAAATGACTTACTGCCTTACAGAATCTTAAGCCAAGTGAACTACTTAGGTAAAAACCAAGCTTTATTTTAATAAACCATGAATATAAGATTTATGTAAAACAACAACAACAAAATATTCATTAGTTCCCAGTAGCCTACAGTATTTGGGAGAATGACAGGAAGTGTGTTGAATTTTAGCACAAGATACACAGTGGTGACTTTGGAGTAACGACAAATAAATTTTGGCAATGTTCTTGTAGCTATGTATTTGCAACAATGGTCCATAAAACTTATATATTGCTACTACCCACAGAATGCTGTTCTAAGTTTTGTGTATGTATACATTAATTCACTTTAACTTTGAATGAACTACTGGTTTAGCACTTCTAATATCCCCTATTTTATATATGAAGAAATGGGGGCACAGAGTACTTAGTTGCCCATGGTCAGATGGCTACTAAGTGGCAGAACATGGATTTGAACCCAGGTAGTCAGCTTCAGCCTCTATGGTTTTAACTACTGCCTTCTATTCTGCCTTTCTCTCTGTGTGCTGTTTTGGTTCAGTGCAGTGGAAGGGCAGCATTTACCTGTGTGTTATAATGGTTGGGTCATTTTCCTGTGTATTATGATGGTTCTTGCTCTCTCCGTGTGCAAGAGTGTGTTCTGTGTTCTGTTGACAACACTAGCCAAATATTTGGAGGTTGACGCAGAAGCTTATGAACTAGCCCAGTCGAAGAAGACAAACCACCCAATGTATAAGGAAGGGTCTTTATTTCCTCATTTATCAAACAAGGGCTTTGGAAGTACTATTTTTAAGGTCCTTTCCAGGTCCTGAGTTCTGACAAAAAATATATATTCTATTTTTGCTTGTGGTTTTGAAAGCCTAGTTTGGCATAAGTGACCATATTCTAAACGTACTTTAGGCACTGATGTTTCCTAATAGAGTGGGCTGTGCCACTTGAATGGATGTCTTCCTACTGACATTTATTAAGTGCATACCATTCCCAACTAATATTCTAAGTATGCTAAAACTACTAATTGGCTTAATTTTACAATGATCTTATAAGGTGATTACTATTCTCAGCCTTATTTGATGGATAAGGAAATCGAGGCAGAGAGAAACTAAATACTTTTCCCTGCAGTAGCCAGTTGTAAATGAAGGAGCCAGGATTTAAATCCAAGCTTCTGGTTGTAGAAGCTGCTTTCCTAATACCTATGCTATAGTGTCAGAATGTTTATTCAAATGAATGGTGTGTTGATGGTGAAAGGAATTTGAAAATGGTAACTGATTCTGGAAAGGGAGATGTTCCGAAAACTGCTGAAAGATAAGCGTGTTTAGTGTTGCTATAAAGAGGAAAGCCACATAGGTGAGTATGTCAGAGGTGCTTCAGGAAAACAATGCTTAAAATGTTCCATGAACAATTCCAGAAGAGGTGGCCGAAAAGGACTGGAAAAGGAATGATAATAATAACTAGTACTGATGATAATATCTAATAATTATTTAGAACTTATTACATACCAAGTATGGTTATAAATGCTTTATATATATTAACTCAACTTCATCCTCCCATATGCACTATAAAGTAGACATTATATGTCTTTATTTTGCCAGTGAGGAAAGTGATGCCAAGATTAAATAATTTGCCCAATTTGTCCAAGAAGAGATTAAATAGTTTGCCCATTTAGGTAGAAGTTTTTAGTATTAAAAATATATATTGGGCTTCCCTGGTGGCGCAGTGGTTGAGAGTCTGCCTGCCGATGCAGGGGACATGGGTTCATGCTCCGGTCTGGGAACTTTCCCACATGCCGCGGAGGGCTGGGCCCGTGAGCCATGGCCTATATATATATATATATATATATATATATATATTTTTACCACATACCAGCTGCTGTGGTAAGTGCTGTAGATAAAGAAATAAAAGCAAAGACATAAAATTCTAGTCAGAAAAGACAGATGTATAATTGGATGATACCTAATGCAAACCTGCTCTTTTGATGAGTGAGCCAGTTGAAGAGATGACAGCATGAGCAAAGGCACAGAGGCAAGACAGAACTTACCTTTTAGGGAACCAGCAAGTGTGATGGGTTAGGTGGGGTGGGCTGCCTAGAGTTGATGGTAGAAATGTAAGCAGTGTCTAGTTTATGGAAAGGTTGTGAGTCGACCATAGTATCACAAATGATTTTTGAAGGCTTCGAGGAGTTGCTGAGGGGTTTTAATCAGGGGAAGGCAATATCCAAGGTGAAAAATGATGCCTGGATAAAAGAGGGGTCGTGTGAAGAAGGTGAGGGGACAGGGAATAAAAAAACATTAGGAAGGTAGTATTGAATGGGCTTCAAGACAAATTGAATGTGGGAATAAAATGAGGGAAGGTATAAAAGATGAATTGAGTTTCTGACTGGATGGTGATGCTGTTGGCAGATGGGAGTGGGGTGGGCAAAGCCAAGGAGATGTCTCACATGGATGGGTTGAGAGGTATTTGGGGGACACCTAAATGGAAACATCTAATAGGCAATTTGTTCTTTAGGTGTGGCGATCAGAATGATTAAGAGTCATCATTCTGAGGGAAACAGAGCTATCATAGAATCTGCACAGAGTGAGAAGAGAACAGAGGATGGAACAAAGAGGGGCCCAGTGATTAAGAGAGAGCTGGGAGAAAAACCTGAAGGAAGAAAGGGGTGAGTAATAATCTCAGGTACCAGAGAGAGAAGAAAACTTTGAAACATAGTCACGTATTTAATAACTAATTTTATATGAAGGCTGAAATGTGATTTATATGAATTGTAAGGTAGCTATATAAACTCTATGCAGATATTTGGAGAGAAATGAATTAAAGGTCATTATAAGTGATGCACTAGATTGCACCATATTAACACAATTTTTATATTGGGTGACAGTTCAATATAACAATTGTTCATAATTCATAACCTATATCTTCAAGGAAGCATGAAACCATTTTGAATATACTTGGATTGCAAAGATAGGTAAATATATAACAAACTACAAAATAGATAATATAAGTTATTTTCACTGCTAGGTTTACTACATTTAGTTACTAGACAAGCTAATATTCCTCAAATATTAAGTGTGTATGTGTGTTTAATAAAAATATTTACGAACACACTATAACAGTTCATCTTTGGTGTAAAATAAATATGGGATAATGCCTTTGGTTACACTGCTTTGAGTGTGAATAGTTAAATATCTGTGGTTAGTGGAGATGGTTAAAATCATATATTGCATCTTTTGGATGTTTTCTGCTGTTTCTGTTTATACTGAAGATTTGCCAGTTTCTTGGAGAAGTATAAGGAGGCACGTGAATCTGAATGTTTTGTCCTTCATAAAAGACATTTTGGTTAAGTCTAACTCTAGTGTTTAATGGGAAATGGCAGATTATTTCTTTCAGTATTTTTCCAATCATTACAAAAAAGGTGACCTATTTAAAAATTTTCTGGGAAGCCTTCCCCTACCCCTTTGCTAAATTGGATTGGATTTGTTTGTGGAAGCAATGATATTGTTAGAGTTCAGCCCAATAATCATAAATGGTTTTTGTTGAGTTTGGATAGGAAATCTATTAAGTTTAAAGCATGCTTGAGAATATTCCCGAATTATTTGAATGAACCTGCACATTTTCCTTCACATCGTTAAATTCTTATCCTCCTCACTATATTGTTTACTTGTTTCTGGAATTACGGAGTTAGTCCTGCTTTTAGGAGAAGTTTGACTGAAAAGGGTTTATTTCAAATTCAGATAAATTACATAGGATTACAATTCACTGCGCATTTAGCATCTGAAAAATATCTGGAAACAGCTTGGTTTACAGACTTAGCACAGGTGAGCTAGAGACATTAAAATAAATATAATTATTTTACCTATAATGGAAGCTCCGGAGAGTTCAAAGCAAAATGATTTATTTTGACAGCTATAAAAAAATCAAAACAAAGAGGTAGACATCGCCTGGTTTTGGCTGCTTCATGTTCATCTGGTCCTTTCCCCTTGAGAGTTGACCTCTTCATGATCACTGTTTATTGGGACAAACCTATGGTTTCCCTTTCCCTTACCACAGCACATGCAGGTGACCAATGTCAGGTCATTCTTTTGCTTCTTGTCTAAGAAACAAAGAGCCTGAAGTAGTTGGAGATCCATTTCTTCCAAGAGATGTGATTTTACTCTTCTTGGAGAAGATTCTTCCTTCTTTCCAGTCCCCAAAACTGCATTGTCCTTCATCTTGTTTCTTCAGATTCTCCTTGATTATCTCAAAACTCAATAAGCATCCAATACCTTTCTCTTTGCCTAATGAACCAGAATTGTTTTCTGCTGCTTGTGTCCAAAGATCCCTAACTGATAAAGAGATTACTTTGAATATGGTTAAGAAATATATTCCTTCTACTTTAGGTAACCTGTATATAAATACTAGAACAGTACTGGTTTCCTAAATCAAATTAATTACTTCCTGGTGAACTTAACCAATAAAATATTCTGATTTCTGTTAGGTATAAGTTATTATATTCCACTAAATGGAGTAGAATATTTTTTATACTGTAAAAATTTTCAGTCCTGCTCAGTTCAGCCATGCCCTTGAGCTTGGGGGTGTATGTGTGGAGATGACATCCATTATTCCCATTTCTGGGGGCACAGAACTCTCTTCTGTTGAGCCCTGACATTGGCTGGAATCTAGATAATTTATTTTATTAAACTTTATGAAATATCGATTTTAAAGATTCTGCATAGCCAGCACAGCTTAATGTAGGCAGGCCATTCTGAGAGAGTAGTCCTGAAAAGTCCACTGTTGACTTGAACATGGACTAAAGCCTTTGTCACATATCTGTGTACTACTCTACGATGATGAAAGACATAATAAACAACACATCGTTCTCATCTTTTAGTAACTTTATCTAAACTTTAAATGTGATATTATAAAACTGGAGAAAATTTGGAAACAACACAAGATGATTGATGAATAGGTGTCTAAAGGAATATTGATACTATTGTGGAGTGGATGAAGTCCCACTGTACATTTACACACAGACATTTATTACCTGGTTAACGTTGGATATGACACAAAAGCTTTACAACCTTCAGTGTAAACTCAAAGCAGTATCTTCATTTATGAATGACAAAATTTGTGGGAACAAAATCTCTTGAAGTCCTTTTGTTTTTCCCCAGATTTCAGATTTATGGCACGCTGACAGTAAAGGAGTGAGCAGTTGTGGTTCATAGTCAAGAGTAGCAGGCTGGGCTTCCTTGGTGGCGCAGTGGTTGAGAGTCTGCCTGCCGATGCAAGGGACATGGGTTCGTGCCCCGGTCCAGGAAGATCCCACGTGCCGCAGAGCGGCTGGGCCCGTGACCCATGGCCGCTGAGCCTGCGCGTCTGGAGCGTGTGCTCCGCAATGGGAGAGGCCACAACAGTGAGAGGCCCACGTACCGCAAAAAAAGAAAAAAAAAAAAGAGCAGCTGGCCTGCTGAGAAAGTGGAAATTATTCAAAATAATCTTATTGAAAAGCGCAGCTAACAGTTGTCAGGCATTAATGTTTACAGTATTACCCTTATATAATATCTGGAAGAAAACACACATTTAGTAACTCTAATCTCTGAAGTTTTGTTTTCTATTGTTCCATCCTGAGAACAGTCCTGGGAGGTAGTAATTATATTCACTACATAGATGAGGACTTTAAGGCCCAGTGAATGTAAATGTTTGAAAGGTGATACCGTTAGTAACTTAATAAGCAGTGCTAAGATTTATACCTAGACTTTTCCGATCTCAGAATCTGTACTCTTTATTATTGTACTATGACATACCTCAAGTATGTGGGAAACGAAGGATGAGTGGAATTTAGGAAAATGAGAAAAGAAGACTTCACAAAGGTCTAAATCTACATATGATTTTTCACTGTCTGGACCTTAGGAAGTACTCTATAAGTGTGTACTGAATTAAATTAGCACACAATTTTACATCCAAATATGGCATGAAATGGGTTCAACTTAAAAACATCAGATGGAAAAGAAGTCATAGATATTTCAAGAATGTGATTTAAAAATATTTTCCATCAAATGTCTTAGATATGCTCATGAGGTTTTTCTGTTCATGAGGTTTTTCTGTTCTCCATTTCTTTTTGGCACATATTCCCTTGAAATTTGGTAAAGCCATGGGATTTGCTTTGATGAATTAAATGTTAGAACACTTCTAGGAAGAAGTGTTTAAATGCTGGTATTTATTTCTCCAATGTCATCTTTCCTTGTCACCATGATTTTGGAAGCATAAGGTTATAAGAGGTGCCATAAGCTTGAAACAGCTTCTAATGGTGAGTATCTGTTCAGAGGACTGAGACCCTGGACAGTTTCTTGGACCTAAGCAGACTTCATATGAGTGAGAAATAAACCATTGTGGGGGATGGCTAGGTAAACCCATCTCCCTCTGGAGGAGGGAGCAGCAGCTATAGGGAGGGTTGTTCTGTTGACAAGGTGGCCAGGTCCTGGTTATGGGGTGGGCAGATCTGGCTCTGGCAGCAATGGTAGACACCTCCCCACCCTCAGCGTTGGATATACCGGGATGGGTGCCAATTCCACAGGGTCTCCCAGCTGTCTGCAGAGTTGAGTGTGACTTTACAGTAAGAAGTACCACCAGGGAACTTCCTTGGTGGTGCAGTAATTAAGAATCCACCTGCCAATGCAGGGACACGGGTTTGAGCCCTGGTCTGGGAAGATCCTACATGCTGCAGAGCAACTAAAGCCCATGTGCCACAACTACTGACTCTAGAGCCCACGAGCCACAACTACTGAAGCCCATGCACCTAGAGCCCAAGCTCCACAACAAGAGAAGCCACTGCAATGAGAAGCCTGCGCACCACAAGGAAGAGTAGCCCCTGCTCGCTGCAACTAGAGAAAGCCCGTGAAGCAACAAAGACCCAACACAGCCAAAAATAAATAAGTTAAAAAAAAAAAATACCACCAGGTCCAAAAGCCAATGGCATGAGGATGGTGGAGCAGCAGGATAGAAAAGCCTGACTTCTTGGGGAGAGCATTAAGCTGCTGAACTACATAAAGGACTGTATACCTTCAGACTTTTGATGTGTCATGATTTCATGATTTTATTGCTTGAACTAATTAGTTGAGTTTTCTGTTATTTGCAGCCAAGAGTGTCCTATTTTTTAGGACTAGATTCTGAGCTTCTAGTGTCAGAGGAGGGCTGGTAAGACATTGAACAAATTAACCATACATACATAACAGTTTTAGAAAAATTTCTTTAAATTTGTCACAATTTGGAACTATGTGTCATTATTACCATTTGACATGGCTCACGTAACATGTATAGTTTCTTCTAACATCTGAGTATGACAGAAGACCTAGGAATCATTTGTTTGGGAAGTTAGTCACATTTATCAATGACAGTGCATAAGAAACTTTAATAATTAGGATTTTTTAGAAGAATGCTGACTGACACGTAGCTTTGTGTCCTTTCCATTTTGACTTTAGACACAATCCCTGGAAATTTTGTAAAATCCTTTCCTTTCTTTTACCACCATGGCTTTCTGGAGTGAGGTGAGGAGGAGATAATTTTAAGTATAATTTTATTATCTCTGTATGAGTCAAGGAAAAGTTATATTGAGAGCTTTAAATGTTATGAAAAGATAAACTTTATGAAGGCTACCTCATAAAAATGGATAAAATTTGTGATATCTAAAATGAAATGTACATAAATCTTCACTTTCTCTTCTTGATGTTTTCTTGCATATAAACATGTAAGAACTTAAAGCTTAGAATTCATGAGCAACATTATGCTCTCCGGAATTACACTTCTTTTAAATTTGTAAAAGTTATATCTCTAATACCTCTGAATATTTTCGGGCCTTCTTGTTTTTTACCTTAATGAATTATATCTTTGGCTATTGACTATATTCTTAATACTTTGTAATCAGTTATTGCATGCATTAAAATAGGTCTCAACTGAGGAAAATAATGATTGTTCCTCTGATAACATTTTCCATTCTCCTTGGAATGGAAAATGAGAAGTGTTCCCACTCCAAAGCATATCTTTCACCATTCCCATGGCTTTTTTTCTTCATTCTGATATAATAAATGACCAAAAGGCTACTTGGTTGACTTTTGGCTAAAAGTTTACTAGATTGCATAATGGTAATGTGTTTCTGTAGAATTCTTCTTGAAATATGAGAATGATAGTTGGCAGGTGGTAGGCTTTCAAGCTCAAGCTCATTTTAGAGTTGGCTCTGTTTTCTTTAGCTTTAAATGTTCAGGAAAACTGAAAGAGGCATTAGACAGATTTAGTTACCAAAGCTGTGTGATTGGGCAACAAGCACCAAACATGACCCAAACATGATCCATGTGGAAATCATACCTTTCTTTGTCTTACCTGGTTTGGTTGCTAAGGCAGAGAAGTGAAGACTTCTATAATCAGAAGAAAATGGAAAGAATGTGGAGGCATTCATAGAAAATAAATGAGACCTTAATTAAAACTGAGAAGGAGGAAATAAGAAAAATGCAAAACTATTGGCTGGGGTATACTGAAAGTTAAAAGAAACTCATTATAAGTGACCCTGCCTTGACAAGAACACAAGTAAAAATGTGCATATGTAATTAAAGAAATAGATTATGTATTCAGTCTTTAAACTTAGTTCCAGGCAGCACCAGTCTCACCTGGGATGGACGCATTTCCCAAGTGTCATTTGTTTGCACAGACAGCAGTTTTAAGAGCTAGGATTTGCAAAAGTTGATAACTGAGAGGAGTCAGAATGAGAGAAAAGGAAGAGTATGTAATGGGCCCCAGGTGTCTGGGAGGGAGAAATGTCAACATCTGAGATAAGGGGAGGAGGTTCAGAAAATGGAGGGGCTGGTGTATTAATATGTACCTTCCTTGCTAAGTACTGAGCTCTGCGTTGGCAGGAGCTGTCTTCTGCTTTATTCACAGAATATTGCCTGAAGCATTGTATGCATTCAGTAAACATTTATTGAAAGAATAAATGGTTATATATTCCTGTTAGACTGTTGGATCCTAGGGTATTAAATGCTTTAACTAAGGTTAAATAATGGTGATGGGTTTCAGGTATCAACCTGCTTCCTTATTAAAATTTCTCAATATTAATTTTTTTTTTAAGTTTTCATTTCATAATGTTGCTCTCCAGGTCCTTTAGAAGAAGTCTTTCCTCAGTCCAAGGCACATGTCTTTCTCCACCTCTTCTGGTTTGAGAAAATGATTGGGAAGACAGATTTTTCTCTACATTGTATTGAGGAAAGAGGAGGTAATGTCTACATTCTAGCCTGGATCCATTTTTGGGGGGTTGAGTACTGTCGGGGCTGGAGCTGTATGGAGCCATCATAATCAATTTTGGAGGAAAAGTTGGTGGGTGTTGGAAGGAGGGCTTGGTCAGTTGAGTCTGAGGCTCTTGGAGGCTGTTAGCACCTCTCTGGGAGTTTCACATTCTCTGACATCTCAGTGGCTTGCATTTTTATCTTTGTGCTGTGGTGGTATCAAGGCATATTTTACTGTTTGTAAGAAGCAGGGAGGATTTCAAATTTTGGATGCTACAGAGAAAGTTGTACCGCCAACTGTTTTTGTAAGCAAAGAAAGATAAAGCCCTTCATGGAAAACTAATCTAGAAGTTTCCTTTCCAAATTGTGAGAAAATGAGCTTCATATATGCCTTCCCTAAGGAAAGAAAAAAGATGACTTCATTTATATCCTACCTTGTTCGAGAGGATTAAAACAGCTTTATGATGACTTAAAAATGATCTTTTCTGTCATGACCTTAGTATTAGCTGTTGAAAGCCATTTTTTGTCAATATTACCAATGTTCCTTTATTGCAGCCAGATGCCAGCTCTGCAGTGATGGGTAAACTAAAGGAGCTTATAAAAATGGAAACCTAAAATTCCAAGTTACAGAGGTGAGTGGAGCTAAAATTGAGTTGGGGTCTAAACTGTGGTATTTTGAATGTGAAATTCACCTTTCGCATTTTACAACATTTGGATAATACTATTAGCCCTTGTAAAGTATCTGGTAACTTATATCTGAATTAAAAGACGTGAAAGAAGTATCAAACAGATTAAACAAATTCTTTGAGTTATAGAGCTGAAGTAGGGATGTATAAATGGAATAAAATATCCAAAAACATTACATGTGGCCATGACTGTCAAAAGTATTCTGTCTGGAATATCTGCCAAAACCTATTTATTCTGATTCTCTTTTTTTCTGTTCACAGTTAAAGAAACTGTCCATGGGATGGGTGGTGTAGGTTGTTCCATGAAGAAAACACCAGATATTTGTCTTAGTTAAAAAGGTAAATTACACATGTACACTCTGGAAATTATTGAAAGCAAAATATTCAAGGTAACTGGGATTCAAATTGTGACATTTAGCTTGGAAACTTTATATTTCTTTTCCCCACCAATTTAATACATAGATTAAAAGATCATCTATTTATTTTTACCTCTTTCAAAAATTCAATATATTTATAAAACACGTGATGGCACCATGGGAATTATAATAAGATATTCAAAATTTTACCATGTAATAAGAGATATTTACACAAATATTTATAAAATATAAATATGTCTGTAATGAGAAAGCTATGGACAATAAGAACTGGAAAGTGAGATTAAGTGCCTTGCAGAAAATTAGTACTTTTATAAACTCTGACAGATGAGTGGATATCTAAAATGTGGACAGTAGATGAGAGGCAGAGGAGAGAAAAAGGAAGGAGAAAACACTGGAAAAGGACAAGTATCTTTTAGAGGTGACATACAGACATGTCTTAAAGGAAGACTTCAAATAAGGAGGTAAGGGGAGAATTTTGAAAGCATTGTGCCAGGCTTTGTTAATGAGCTATATTTAATATTTTTAGAAATATAGCATGTGGTGGCAAAAGTTTACTCAATACAGTATTTAGGGAAGATGAATCCAACTGCAGGAGTCAGGACAACTGCATCAAGTTAAGAAGAGAAACAGGGAGAGTAAGGAGGATGCAGTGGCAGTGATGACAGTGAAAGGGAAGAGGTCTGACAACCTATAGGGGTGGCAGGAAAATCAGACAGGGAGCGAAAAAATGAAAGGGGCATTGTGAATGGCGTCAAAAAAACCCCCAAACCTGACTTCACTTGGTGAGAAAATAGAAATATCTGAAGAAGCAGGTCCCTCAGAGACTTGATCTTGTGTGTTTTGTCACCTTGCCTATTGCCTTCAAGGGCTTCTTACAAATCATGTAGAACACTGAGCACCACCTCTTTGATATAGTAATGATTACTTAGAGCGATAGGCTCCAAGTAACCATAACAGAAACAACATCAACAGTAACAACCACCTAAACTAAATCTTTATTTAAACAAATGTCCTGTCGTGCAAGTTTCATCATAGTGCTTACACAGAAGAGTTATGGAAAGACTGATCTAGTTTTTTTTGTTTTTTTTTTCCACATGAAGACAGATACTTCTGGAATTTTGATTTAGAAAGGAAGGCTACATGTAAACACACATCTATTATATCCAGAGATATGTTGCACTTTAGAAAATTAAAGGGGTCAATGTCAAAAAACTCGAGCTCATTTCTCCAGAAACCAAGCGTCTGACAAAGGCTGACTTTTGATTCTCAAAGCAAATAATTTCACAGAGTGTTAATTTTGAATTAAAAAAAGAGTTACACTTACTTAAGGAGGAGAAACAATGGCTTTGCAAACAAATGATGTTGCAAGGGCCTGGGTGAATTACAACTACATTCCTATAGATTTCAGCTTTAAAAAAAAAAAAAATTGAAGGTTCTTCTTCAATTTAAACATACTGAAAATATTTGTATTAATATGTCTATTCAGTTTAATTAATTCAGTCCTTTTTGACATGATAAATTAATTGGAAACAATGTTAAATATTTTTTATAACTCTATGCCAACAGATATGTTAAATATATAAATATCTTTTAGAAAAAAATTGAGAGGAAAGAAATGAAGTCAAGTAATACTGAATTTATATAAAAAGGACCATAGTTATTTTACTGAAATTTGCATTGGTCTCAGAAATTAAAGCTAGCCATTTTATCTATCCTTGTCCTATAATTCTGCTAGCTTCCTGTTCTAATAGCAGTAGTTCTTTCTATTGCTTGGAGCTTGATTTCCAACTCACAGAATCCTGATGCCAGGAAGGAAATACTTTTATTTCAAGGAGGCCACAAGTCTGCAAGCACATCAAGCCTTGTCTGTATACTAGAGAAATAATATGCCTATTATATATTTGCAAGATGGTGTCACAAATGTAGCCAGGGTAGGGCTTTCTACATAATGGCTGAATTTAGGGACTTAAAGCTTCACTTTAGGCCCCTCTCTCGCCTTCTTTGGGCCCTGCTTTTCCTTCTTCATTGGCCTCATTCTTACCTAGTGCAGAAGGCTTTCTTCCTCTGGCTGGGAAGATGGCTGCAAGGTGCGCTAGCTTAAGTATGTCTACAGCCTCTAACTCCAGAGGAAGACAGCACCTTTAGCAATTGCTCCAGCAAAAAAGAAAACAACAACAAACAAACAAACAAACAAAACTCAGAGAGACTTCTTATTGGCTCCCCTGCTTATTCATGGACTGATTACTCATAGGTAGCTTAGCAATCTAATGCATTAGCTTCTTGAGGTCACTTCTTTTTTTTTCATCTATATAAAAAAGGTGTAAATAATAGGACCTGCTTCAGTGTTATGGTGCAAAATAATGATCATTAGATCTGACTGTTTCACCATGTTATTCAAATCTTCTATATCTTACTGATTTTTATGTCTATTGGCTTTATGAGGGAATGAGAGAAGTGTGCTAAAATTTCCTGCTCTTTTAGTCCTGTAAACTCTTTGCTTCATAACGGATTATATTATTAGGTTCATACAAGGTTAATAATGTTATACATTTCTTTTTTGTCTGTCTGACTTTAAAATTTTTATTGTCATTAGCTTTCAGTGGTCTTGCTCTATAAACTGTCTACATTGCACTTGTCATGCTTGTAGCTCATAGTTGTTATTAAATCTTTGGCTTGATAATGGTTTTGCCTACCCCATACCTTAAATTATCTCCATAATTTTTGTTTGTAATATTTGAAAATCAAAAAAAACCCCCTATAAACAAATGAATAGAATATCCAGATAGTGGATATTCAAAGAAATTCAAATAACAATGTTAATGTGTTTAAAAATATATGACGAGATTGGGAAGTTTGAAAGAGGATTGAAAACTATTTAAAGATATTAGTTTCAAGATTTGAAAAATATAATAACTGAAATTAAGGATGGATTAACAGCAGATTAGAGACATATATAAGATGAAATACTGAGAGATCAAAGAATGGAAAGTACAGAAGGAAACCAAAGAAACATAGGAATGAAGTGAACAGGGCTGACATACCTATAATTTAAGTCCCAGAAGTAGTGAACAAAACTCATTCATTTGATTTTCTTCTCCCAAAGGCGGCTAGGGCCTCCCATATCTCATTAATGAAGTCATTTAAAGTGATCTTCAGTCCTTCCCAGGATCTGTTTATTTCTTATGTTTACACCTTATTCCTAGGTGTAGACCTTTGGTGTCCCAATCCCAAATCTGTGAGTTTGACCTGGCTTTCTCCCGCATGAGCCTGCCCTCGCATCCAGTTCTTGTTTTCCCAGCCACATGACCTGCTGAAAGTTCTGCTCAGCTTCTCAACTGTCTCTGCTAGAATTGCCAGATGCTGTTATGGGAGAATTAGCCCCAAATCTGGATTCATTGTGCTAGTTTACATTTTTCTCTTGATCTTAACTCTTTCTGTTGCTAGCTCTTTGATACACTCAAACATGTTTTTAAATATTTTTTTCATATTTTCTAGTTATTCTCAGGCATGTTTTTCAAAATTTCTAGCCCATTTTCTGAAAATAGAACAATTTCTGATGGTTTTTCAATTTAGTTGGAACTAATTCTCCAAGACAATTTTTAGAGAGATATATGGGTACTTTATAAGTTTCTGGCACATAGTCCATTAAAAACGACAGCCTCTTCTCTTACTCTGGCCTGGTTTCCAAGGAATACTTTTTTTCTTTCTCTATAACCTATTTATCTGTCCTTAGACCATGTTGGTTACCCTTCTTTACAGTTTTGCTGAAAGTAAAAATAAAATGTCAGCTATTATTTATTACTTAATAGGAGGTGTTTTAATGCTTTTACCCCAAAATACCTCAAATTTTAATAGAAATACCATATCAATTAAATATAAGATATACTATATATTTGACATCTGGACTAAAATTAGGAAAGGGAATTTAGAGGCTAGTGCTCTAATAGTTAAGAGGCATAAGGATATCCCGTAGTCATTTTCCCCGGTGATCTAATCCAGCTTGTTGTATGGGTCAGTTTTAGAGTACATGCAAAATAATTCTGAAGCTCAAAGGGCCCCAGGCTACTTACTAATGTCTTTATCTGCATTACTGGCCAGACTTGACAACACAAGACAAATCTTGGACTGACTATTGCCTTTGGGAGAAGGAGAAAGCCAATGTTATTTCCTGGTTTAAACCAAGTTTCTCAAGAAATGATTCACATTTAGTGTCAATTGTTTCACAAGCCCAATATTTTTGGAAACTCGACTTTAACCATGAAGGTTGAAATATGAAAAGGAGATTCACTTTGAGGATAAACATATTGAAAGACATGAGAAAGATCCTAAAAAACTTAAGACATGTCTGAGTTGACATTTTATTTTTGTCTGCATTTATATTTATGTCTGTAATATGACTATCTTCAGAAGATGTATTGTCTGATGGTTGAGAGTGTCAGCATTTTTGAGCCAAACCACAATTTTTCTAAATGCAATACTGTCAGGAAAGTAAAATTTCTATCTACCAAAGATATGTTAAGCAAACATTGATTGTGGTTTCCAGTTACTGACAATAGATAAATAACCTGTTTGTGTATATTAATGTATAACCTATTACTAAAAGAAATGCTTGTTTCCCAGTACATTCTAATTGCTTCTTAGTTGTTCAAATCTTTGTGTGAAATGTCTGATTCCATAACTAATTTTCTCTTCCTATGGAAACTGTGACTACACATTTGATTGTAATTAGTTAACCAAAGGCTAATAAAAATTAATTAGAATTTGCCTGGGACTCACTAGCTTTGGACAATCTCACTAATATCCACATTTTGCTGCTATGCTGTTCCCATCTACATTCTTGTAGTGTCTTCATTTAAAGCCTGGTCCATTTTTTCTGGGGGTTTCTACCATGGAGTGTGATGAGGTAGGGTCCTCTTCATGCTTTCAGTCTGACCTCCTTTTCTGCTGTCTAGAAACTATTTTGGGTGGAAGGTGTGACCCATCCCTGTCACTGGGACTTCTTTTCCCTCTAAGAATGGTCCTTCTCTATGGAAGTTTCAGGTTTTTTTGAAGCTTCTGCAGCACAAAAACCTTGAGGTTACATATAGAAGTGCATTCTTTTACATAATCACTTTGTTGAAATCAGGTTATGTCCCTTGCAAAAACTGGAAGGAACGCTCTACCTAATTCTGCCGTTGACTTCATCCAAAGTAGCTCCACTTGCTCCACAATCTGTCTCATATAGTCTCAATTGGACCAAGCTTTGTCAATTTCTTTTAAAAGACTGTCATCTCTCCTAGTGCTCAAAACTGAATCCATTGGGCTAGAGAAGGCTCTCTTGTTCCTCTCATCCCTGACCCATTGCCTCATTTGGCTGGTGCAAAACAAAAGCTAAGGCAAATGTTAGAAACAAACAAAACAGAACACAAAAAACAAACCAAACCCCCCCCCCCACAATAACCTTACTCCTGACAAGCTGCATTACTACTATGCATGTAAACTCATATAGAGACACCTGGAGTCGGGAAGGTGGGGTTACAACCCGCCAGTTCATCAGACAGATGCAGCCAAACTGCGAATTTAGATGCAAACGTCTGCAGAATCTTGACAACTTCCCTGTATATTTACTTTACCTTCACAAGAGAATACAAGTTATGCTTTTATACTTTTATTAGCAATCACCATCCACTTTCTGGAAACTAAATATTTGGCCAGATATTTGGAGTGTGAAATGTGACTGTCTATGGAAAGAGCGTATAGTTAAGAGTCACGTGGACATGGCCCAGGTCAATCACCGATTCTGTGAGCTGGTCAAATGATGCACTCTCTTCAAGCCTCAATTTCTCCACATGAAAAATATGAGTGTTCAGCTAGATAACATCAAATAAATAAGAATGTCAAAAAATGAATGTTCTTTGTAAGATAGGAATTTGGGAATGAGTGAGATAATGTGCATCTAATTTATGTCATCACTGAGGGATGAAGCTAGGATTTTGTTGAGCTCTAAAGGGAGCTACACTTATTTAAAGAAGTTTCTAGAGACCATTTCTGTTAATGCCTTTATATACTTTTATGAGGTCTTTGAAATCAGGTTCTGTGGAAGTCAATGAGAAACTTCACTTAGCAATTACCTTTCTACCATGTTTAATGGAAGAGTAGAATCCTGAAAGAGGCAATGACCTTTCAACCTACCTCATTCAGAGATGTTCCAAGTGAAAAGACATGTTTGTTTTTTTAGCTTTTTAAACCAAAGATTGTAGTTTCCTCCCTTTCTTTCCCTCCTCTCTATCTTCCCTCCCTCCCTCCCTCCTTCCTCCTTCCTTCCTTCCTTCCTTCCTTTCCTTCCTTCTTTCTATCCCTTGCTCTCTTTGTCCATCTCTCTCTCTCTCCCCTTTTGTTCCCTCCCTTCCTCCCTCCTTCTCTCCCGTTCTTTCTTGTCTTAATTAAATTAAGCCAGAGGTTTAAGATATATAAATACTTTTAGTCCAGTTTTGACACTAGACCAAATTATCTCCAGACTCAGTGGCATTTACATTTTTGTCCTTCTCTTGGTTTGTAAGCTCTTTCCTTCTAACTAATTAAGATTTTTCCTTTGCCAAACTGGGTTATTCTTAACTACTTTATTAGTGTTAGACAAAACAGCAAGTTTTCAGCAGCACAATGGAAGATAATTTGTTAAAATGTTATATATTAAATTCTTACATGAAATCTATTTAAGTGGATGGTAGTACTATTTCCCCCCCCCCAAAGTTCTCTTGGAAATAATATTACAATTTAAATTTATCATTTAAAGTTTCCTTTTAAAAATTGAGTTAGAATGAATCTTACATAATTAGTTTATAGAATAGATAGCAAAAATGTTTGATTTAAAATACTAGTTTTACAGATTTAATCAGTTCCTATGAAGCCATTTCATCCACTTTCATGCTCTGAACTATACATTTTGTGACAAAAGAAACAGAAGAACAGCTTCAGGGCTAACAGCACATTTTGGCTTCTGTAAGAAGCTTGCTTGCTTGGGGTGGGAAGAACCGGGTTCCTGATTGGCTGATTCAAAATTAAACAGCTCCCTCCCGCCTTGGGGACTTCCCGCCCTGTGAAGGGTATAAAAGCCTCGCCCGCCTGTTAGTCGGGCTCTCACTCACTTCTCTCCGAGTGGGACCCTGTCCGGACAGTTTGTGTGAGCTTCTATACTTGTATAAATCCTTTGCTAATCTTTCTACTTGGTGTTGGTGAGTCTTGGGTGTCCTTGGTTGGGACATGGGTCGCATTTACCGGGGAACTCGACTCCAGGCGTGTGGCTCCCGGACCGCAACAATTTCATGCTTTTTTTTAAAAAAGTGTGCAAAAATCTACATTGCTTCCCAAGCACTTAGATTTTTTCAAGATGTTTGTTTCTTTGGTCTCATTTAGACTCTCCTCATATTTGCCTCATTCAAAAGATGTATTCTTAACAGTAAGCTGTATGTTTCCACCATAAATTTATGGCAGACCACTTTCCCTGGATCATGGCTCAGGATCCATCTTTAGCTGTAGTTTTATGGGGTCAGTTATTTTGCTTTCCAATTCTGTCTGTTACACTAATTCCCTATTCCAAGGTTTTCCGACTCCACCCATCATTCTCTCTGAGGAAAGTGCCATACTGGGGACGTGTTTTCCTTTTTCAGTTGTAAATCACTGGAGCAACACTCACTTTGTAACCCAGGGTGTTCCTTTTCCATAGTTACAGACCTTGTTTTTTTTGAAGTAACCCTACATGTTCATTCTATTAGTGAGTTAATAAGACCTCTTTTGGTTGCAAGAACCAGGAAACATTCTGAAAGCCAGCTTAAACCAAAAAGGGAATTTATTAGCTGCTATAATTGAATGTCTCAGGGACAAAATTGTATTCAGGCAGATATATCAAGCCACTCAAAAAAATCTGTTACCTGCAAACTATTTCTTCCCATCTCTTGGTTCTTCTCTCCTCTGTGTCATCTTCATTCTCAAGGTTCTATTTGTGACTCCAAGCACCTCTCAGCTTATATCATCACAGCCCAGAAAACCTAGCAGAATGAGACTTTCTCTTTTCAACCATTCCAGCAAATTTCCCTGAACTGTCATACTGGCCTTGCCTGTCTCAAAACTTCAGCCCTGGACAAGGGGTTGTAATACATCAGTCCTGGGACAAATGTCCATGCATGGAGCCTGAAGGATGAAATGAATTTCACATCTGTCGTGGACCTGTGGACTAAGAGTCCAGAAAGGGCAGTTTTTGGGGGAAACTTCAGCTATTGGTCTTTAAAATAGAGGGGATGGATACATGATCTTCAGGAAAATGTTTCTTGTGGATATTTTCCCACTAAAATTCTTTCAACATATCCTTCCTTCAGGATAAAATTTGACTTCTGTAACTGAGTATTCAAAGCTCTGATCTTTTTTACTTCTTCAAACTTTGGTCCAATTACCTAGTCTTATAAGTAGCCCCCTTATCAATTAGATGAATGTTTAAATCTTCCCATCCATCCCTCAACAACCTACTCAAGTCCCACAGTTTCCAAAGCAGTTTCCTTGGGCATCCTAGTCCGTGATGTTTTATCTTGTCTTTGACCTCCAAATAGTTTTATTGTTTACAATGTTTCCAAATCTTTATTTCATTTATTTATTTATTTTTATTGTTCATATCTATAAGGCTCATAAACTGCCACTTGTTCTTAGTTGTATTTTGGGTATCACGTTTTTGAAAAAAATCACAAAGGTGAAAACTTGCTACTAATTCACTAATGGATTCAAATGAGATTGAATATTGTGAACTTTAAGAGAATCTACATATATGATTGAAAAACACTTTGTACATATATATGCAAGACTTTGTTTTGGGGGGGGGACCGTGCACGTGAATTAAAGCCTTTCCATCTGGAGTGCTCCACACTTAGTGTTCCTATAATCAAGGTGAAGTACTCTTAGTTTATGCCAATTTTTTATCTCCCTTGATATAGCTACTTCCATAATACTAATTATACATTCATATGTTAATAACCTGGAACATTGGACTAATGATAAACATGTATTTTTTGTTGTCATGTTTTACCTCTATGGTTCTTTTATATAATCAGACAAAAATATTGGTTGACTAATTAGAAATTTCTTTTCTGGTTTGACATTTTTACTCCTCTCTGTTGCTATTCTTAACACATTGTGAGTTTATGACTTTCATCATGGGTACTATAAATCAACATTGATATTTTGAAGCTTGGAACTTGGGAGCAAATAAAATGAGCTCATTGTTAATAAATCTGCTGACATTTTGCTTTGCAGAAGAGGTAATGGTATGGACTGAATTGCATCTCCTCAAATTTTGTATGTTGAAGCCCTAAACCCCAGTGTGACTATATTTGGAGATTAGGCTTTAAAGAGGTAATGAAGGATAAATTAAGTCATAAGGGTAGGATCCTGATTCAATAGGACTGGTGTCCCTATAAGAAGAGGAAGAGACACCAGGAATGCCTCTTTTTCAGGTAGACTGCCTATTTCCTCTTCATTTGTTAGGTCTGGTGGGTTTTTATCTTGCTCCTTCATCTGCTGTGTGTTTTTCTGTCTTCTCATTTTGCTTATCTTACTGTGATTGGGTTCACCTTTTTGCAGGCTGCAAGTTCGTAGCTCCCGTTGTTTTTGATGTCTGTCTCCAGTGGCTAAGGTTGGTTCAGTGGGTTGTGTAGGCTTCCTGGTGGAGGGGACTAGTGGCTGTGTTGTGGTGTATGAGGCTAGATCTTGTCTCTCTAGTGGGCAGGTCCACGTCTGGTGGTGTGTTTTGGGGTGTCTGTGGACTTATTATGATTTTAGGCAGCCTCTCTGCTAGTGGGTGGGGTTGTGTTCCTGTCTTGCTATATGGTTGGCATAGGTTGTCCAGCACTGTAGCTTGCTGGTCGTTGAGTGAAGCTGGGTGCTGGTGTTGAGATGGAGATCTCTGGGAGATTTTCGCCGTTTGATATTACGTGGAGCTGGGAGGTCTCTTTTGGACGGGTGTCCTGAAGTTGGCTCTCCCACCTCAGAGGCAGAGTCCTGACTCCTGGCTGGAGCAGCAAGAGCCTTTCATCCACTCGGCCAATAAGTAGCTATATCCTCATGGACAAGTTTCTTTCTTTCTCATTAAGGTTTTTTTCCCAAGGTTTTATCTTGTTCTTTTGTTTGAAATGCATTCCTCTGTTTCTTCATTTTGCTTGATTCTCTGTGTTGGTTTCTATGCATTAGATGGAACAGCCACCTCTCCCAGTCTTGAAGGAGTGGCCTCTCATAGCAGGGGTCGCGTGCTGAGGCCACACATCAGCCCTTCAGACCAGCGTTCCTCTTGTGAAAGGGCCGCGCGCCACACTTCAGCTTCGCGGACCCCGCACAGAAACTCCGAAACAACCGCCTGTGAACAAAGGAAAGGCCAGGTGAGGACACAGTAAGGAGGTGGCCTTTCTCTCCTGGGAGAAACCAAACCTGCCAACACCTTGATGTTGAACTTACAGCCTCTGGAACAGTGAGAAAATAAATTTCTGTTGGTTCAGACACCCAGTCTGTGGTATTTTGTTATGGCAGCCCTAGCAGACTATTACAGGTACAATCAGCATTCTAGTACTGCATTTATCTGACTTTGTTTTCAAATTTTTATTAATTTAGACCTGTTTTGTAACTCCAGTTAGATTATTTGAGTTGAATCCAAAGGTATAGTGGATTTCAAGCATGGCTGCCCTCTAGTCATTTATCACTGAACCTGAGTTGCAAGGTAAAAGGTTAATAAACTCATCCACCATTTCCTATTTCCAAGCTTTGAACCTTGCAATTGGTGATGAAGTACCCGAAGCTAGTTCTAGCTTTCTAAGAATAAATTTGGAAGCTATGTAAGAGTGTTGTAGATCTTGGCTCTATTGCAATAATATACATTATCTTGTTGGGTGGAATTGTATTGGATCTGCACAGTGAATTAGGTATATCCACAGTGAATTGTGATAAAACAATATTCTTCTTAGGGACTTGATAGGATCTGTCTGTCTGTTTCTCTGCCATATAATACATTGGCTGAAGTCCTTTAATATTCATCAGTGTGTTAACGTGATTATTTTTAGAGCAGATAGATACTTGGATCTTCTCCAAGGACTTTCAGAAATGCTTATTTGGCATTAAAAGGATCATACATCTATGTATGTAATTAAAATAAAGATACAAGTGGACTGATATACAGACTTGTGATTTGGCCATTCACAGCAATATCTAAGGAATTGTCTCTAAGATGCCAAAAGAGCTATGTAATTCACTAATGGATTCAAATGAGATTGAATATTGTGAACTTTAAGAGAATCTACATATATGATTGAAAAACACTTTGTATATACATATTTGTACATATATGTGCAAGACTTTATTTTGCAGGGGGGGACCGTGCACGTGGATTAAAGCCTTTCCATCTGGAGTGCTCCACACTTAGTGTTCCTATAATTAAGGTGAAGTACTCTTTAGTTTATGCCAATTTTTTATGCCAAAAGAGCTATGTAAGTTGCCAAAAGAGCTATGTCTCTAAGTTGCCAAAAGAGCTTACTTGTATAAGTTTAAAGATGACAATTTAGTGAACAATGTCAGTTATGCTACTCGGTGACATAAAGAGCAAGAGAATTTTGGTGAGTTGGATGGTTGTTTTATATTTTCTTTTTACATTTTGGTCATATTTTTTGAGCTATTATATGTTTTTCATTGCCTGATTATGACTTGAGCTTAGGTTTTTTTAAATTTTATTTATTTATTTATTTTTGGCTGTGTTGGGCCTTCGTTTCTACACGAGGGCTTTCTCTAGTTGCGGCGAGTGGGGGCCGCTCTTCATCGCGGTGCGCGGGCCTCTCACTATCGCGGCCTCTCTTGTTGCGGAGCCCAGGCTCCAGATGCGCAGGCTTAGTAGTTGTGGCTCACAGGCCTAGTTGCTCCGTGGCATGTGGGATCTTCCCAGACCAGGGCTCGAACCCGTGTCCCCTGCATTGGCAGGCAGATCCTCAACCACTGCGCCACCAGGGAAGCCCTTGAGCTTAGGTTTGACAGAAATTGTCAAGGAAGACTGCAGCAAAGTGATGGAGACATTAGCATTTTTAAGCATATTTATACATTTTGGAATAAATAAAAACAGCATAAATAAAAAATAAAATAGTGAACACTGTTTTATTAATAATAAGAGCTGAGTGCTGTGTGCTAAGTTCTACATTGTTAATATGTACTTATCACCACATTTAATCCTTCAAATGACCCTATGAAATAGATTTTATTTTAGAGATGAGTAAACTGAGTCACAGAGGGTTAAGGAAATCAATCAAGCCACAGAAGTAAGAAGGGCTTTGAAGATTCTCCAGCTGCAGAGCCTATGTTCTGAACTGCTAACCTCCCTGGGGTCTCCATGTGCTAATGTGAGCACATGTAAGGTAATCTATCCAGTAATGAGTTAATAACGTTTGCAGATGTTACTACAGTTTTGGTGAGAATATAACTTTTGTTAATAGCCTGTAATTTTCTAGATAGTTTATTAAATTGCATTCTAATTTCTCAATGGTTGATAAAATCATGAACAGCTGGGGAGAAGAGTCTGGTCTTTATTCTAAGCCCTTATTTATTTTCAATGAAAGTAAATATAATAACAATTGCATTGTCTTTTGAATTTTTATGTAAGGATTTAATTCTTCTTAATTCATTTAAGCTTTGCTATAATTTTTTGGTGGGACATCTGTTAATATTATTTCTTTATATTGATTAGGCAAATAAAAAATATTCCAAGTGACATGATTCATATTATATGGTGAGTAAATTGTGGAGTTGGGTTTTTTCCTTGCTTTTTTCACTAAAACTTGTTTGCTCTTGAAAAATGATATAAATTGTAGGGATTCCTAGGGTGTATAAAAAATATTTCCAAAGTGAAGAAGCTTGTATTTAAATAATTAATAAGCTTAACTGATAATCTGGCTTAATATACATACACACATGTATACACATTTACATGCACTATAAACTAGTTTACATATATATGGTATATGTATATATGTAAATATTTAATATATGTGGATATAATATATATATAAAGCTATATATTTATTACCTGCTTTGAGAGTGCTCTCCCTCCCTGCCTTTCTCTTCATCTGTCTCTGTTTCTCTCTCTCAACACACACACACACACACACACACACACACACACACACACACACAAGTATGGATCTTTCAAAGCAGATCACAGTAGTGCAGGCACTTGAACGTTTAGTGATGAGTACATTGGAATCATATTATTTGCTACTTTTATTTAATTACTTTTAACAAAGTTGTGTGGGTCCTGATACGGACTGTTCACTTGCCCATCTTTCTTGGTTGTACCAAATTGAAAAATTGACCCAAGGAGTGAAATGAGGCAAATTATTGTATCAGTTTTCTTGCTGGAAAAGTTAGATTGTAGAGTGTAATGGGTGACCTGAGACCAAAATAGGGCCTCCTCCTCTTTTGAGACAACAAGCCCACTGACTGGGCTGCCCCTGCTCTTCTTGGAGGGCCAGACAGAGAAAGTGAGACAGAGCTGACTCCTTGAGGGAAGTGCATGTTGTCTTCCCCGTGCACGGGGACTGAGAGAGCAAGTTCCACTACACCTGGGGTCTGAAGGCCACGAGCAAGAGAAGGGCTGAGGCCAGTCAGCATTGCTTCTGCAGAACTCACTGCTAACGGCAGCCAATTGTTACCCCTTGGAGAGGAGTAAGTAATAGGATGACATTTCTTCCCTAGAATGTGGAATTACTGGCAAAAGTCCCCTCTTGGGGACCACAGTGGGAATGTGGTAAGAAGATCTGGGTCCTCCTCTATCCCCATGGTTGGGTGCTCTTAAACTATTGTCATGTAGAATCTGAGCTCCAAATCTATCCCTGTTTTATATTTCATATCAATTTATGCTCAGCCATACACTTCAAAGCAGCTTACTAGAGACTGTTATAGGCAACCCATGATGTTGTAAATACCACAAATACAGTGTCAGCAACATAAAAAATCAGCAGAAACCCCTTCCCTTTATTACATTTCTGGGTGTATATTAAAGCCCACAAAACACTGTTGAATTATGGTCAAAATATTAAATATTCAAATCCTGGACAGCATTCCT